>NW_016107398.1:6168150-6185913 GCF_001604975.1 Cebus imitator | reverse complement strand
TTTTTTTTTTGAGACATGGTCTCACTCTGTTGCCCAGGCTGAAGTGCTGCAACCTCCACATCTGGGTTCAAGTGATTGTCCCACCCCGGCCTCCCAAGTAGCTGGGACTATAGGCACACAAAACCACACCAGGCTAATTTTTGTATTGTTTGGTAGAGACAGGGTTTCACCATGTTGGCCAGGCTGGTCTCAAACTCCTGATCTGCTTGCTGCAGCCTCCCAAAGGGCTGGTATTACAGATGTGAGCCACCGCACACGGCCTTTTTTTCCATTGTCTTAAGTGGAAGGTTAGGTAATTGATTGAAGAGTATATTTTTAAAATATAGGCACTTATAAGTTTTAAGATGTAGAGTATCATTTTAAGGCATTCTTACATACAACTGTTTTACTAATTATATATTATTCTGCATTTAATTAAATCTAGTTTAATGTTATCTACTAAGCAACAACTTGAGTATATGAAGCTTGGTAGCTTATCTTTAAATGACAAATATAAAGCATGTAATTGTAAATTTAAACATATCACTGATTTTTTCCCACTGTTAATCTAATTATGTATTTCTGTACTGCTGTTGCATTACTAACAAAATTTAAAACTGAAATTAAAATATATGAAATATATGTTTCATTTCCAGTTTGATATAAAAAATATATTACAATTTTGTGCCTATTCAGTAATTTTAGAAAATGCAGAATTCTAGTTCTGACGGGTTTGCTAATGCTTTTCTGAAGGAAAAAAAAATGTGTTTCACAGTTGAGTAAAAAACATTTGGGTTCATAAAATTAGTGTGGTTTATCTCCAACTTGACTCATGTCTCAGTTCAAATTCTCAGTGTTAACATTATAAGCAAGTATGCCAGAGCCCGATTAGGAATTTAGTACTATATATTTCTAGTCTGTAAAAATAAATCACAAATTCCAAACAACTTTATGTAATCAAAGATAAATAATTGAGTAATACTTACTCATTCTATATTTAGAGCTTCCCAACAAATGAATTTGTTTTTGTAAGTAGACAGGGTTTTGCTCTGTTGCCCAGGCTGGAGTGCAATGGTATGATCTTAGCTTACCGGAGCCTCGAACTCCTGGGTTGAGGAAATCCTCCCACCTTATCCTCTTCCCAAGTAGGTGGAACTACAGGAACACACCACCACACTGGGCTGTTTTTTAATTTTCATTTTTAGTAAGGATAGGATCTCACTATGTTGCCCAGGCTGGTCTCAAATTCCTAGGCTCAAGCCATCCTTGTGCCTTGGTTTCCCAAAGTGTGAGGATTATAGGTGTGAGCCACCAGGCCCAGCCCACCATCTTCTTATTGCCCTTCTTTGTTAAGCTTCTGCAAAGCTTAGCAAAAGCAGTGGCTTCTGCTCTTACTGCATTTAAAAATAGGCCATGACTTCAAAGAACCCCTGAGTTGGAAGGGTCCTTGACATTCCAAATGGTCAGTTAAGTCTCTACTGAACAATCGAAAGATAGCTTAATTCCTCTAAGAGTTACTCATTCCATTTTGAAATGTCAAAGTTCTTTATTCTGATTCAAAGTCTAAGACCCATAACATCTACCCCCAATTATTTCTAAATCTGCCTTCTAAAATTCCAAAGAAAAGTTTAATTCTTCTTCATGACAGTCTTTTAATTATTTTAGAATAGAATAAAATCAGAGAAAAGTGCCTTTGAAAGGCACTCTCCTGGTTTTCCAATCACCTCAATCCTTTTTTTCTACTATTCTTCCTCATAATTTATTTTCATTTCTGAAGATAATTTAGGCTTTGGAGCTCAGTCCTTGATTCGATAAATTTTTTTCCTCAGAGAACAAATCCTATTTTGACATTTGTATTTAACTGACTTGTTTATCTATGTAGTTGTATCCAAACTGCAATCTTACATCTTCACTTGACCCTTCAGATATTCTCAATCTCAGATGAAGCATATTAATAACAATTTGACCATTTGTCCCGAATTTTTGTTTTTTCTTCCCATATGCCTCCAATTTCTGTAATGATACTTCCAATTTCCCAGTTGCCTCAATTGAAAACTGAGATCATGTGATGACATATAGCTCTCCCCTTATTCTCTTCTACATTAAACTGATTGAATCTTATTCTTTTTTTTTTCTTTTTTGAGACAGGGTCTCACTTTGTTGCCCAGGAGGGAGTACAGTGGCACAATCATGGCACACTGCAACCTCCTCCTCCTGGGCTCAAGTGATCTTCCCACCCTAGCCTCCGAGTAGCTGGGACTGTAGGTGCATGCCACCATGTCTGCTTAATTTGTTTTTTGTGTTTTTTTCGAGACAAAGTTTCGCTCTTGTTGCCCAGGCTACAGTGCAGTGACCTGATCTCAGTTCACTGCAACCTCCGCCTCCTGAATTCAGACGATTCTCCTGCCTCAGCCTTGCAAGTAGCTGGCATTACAGGAGTGTGCCACCACACCCAGCTAATTTTTGTATTTTTAGTAGAGATGGGGTTTCACCATGTTGGCCAAGTTGGTCTCAAACTCCTGACCTGAGGTGATCCACCCACCTCGGCCTCCCAAAGTGCTGGGATTACAGGAGTGAGCCACCGTGCTCAGCCTATTTGTATTTTTTGTAGAGACAGCGTTTTACCATGCTTCCTAGACTGGTCTCAAACTCCTGGGCTCAAGCGATCTACCTGCCTTAGCCTCCCAAAGTGCTGGGATTCCAGGTATGAGCACTGTGCTCAGCCTAATTCTTTCTTTGAAATAAGATCTTGATTATCTCATGCCTACACTGTTGCCATAGCTCCTCAAATGTTCTGTGGAGTTATCTCTTAACACACCCTCCATCCTACCATCAGCCATAAGATTCATTTTCCTAAATAACAGATTTCAGAATCATTTCTCTATTAAAATTTTGATGGTTGTCCAATGCATAAAATGTAAACTCTAAGCTTCTCAATATGACTTTTAAGTTTTACAATAGCTCCACTCTTAAGAATCCAACCTAATCTCTTTAATATTCTCTACTGCAAACTTCTCCCTCATGGTCTTGTAATACCCCATGTTTATTACTGGCTTTGTAAAAATCTTTTTAAACTTAAAAAAATGAAATGGAACACAGTAAAGTACATGAAACAAATGTAGAGCTTAATAATTATAAAGTGAACATCTACAGAACCATCACCCAAATCAAGAAATAAACACTGCTTGCACCCCAGAAGACTTTTTCTCATGTAACCCTTCTTGATCACACCCTAATCCCTTAGCAGTAACCACTATCTCGACTTAACAGTAATTGTGTGCTTTCTACATAGTTTTACCACCCAGGTACATCCTTAAATATTTTAGTTTGCCTCTTTTTGAATTATACTTTATGTGTTCTTTCATCAACACTACTTGTAAGACTTTTCAGGTTGCTGTGTAATTGTAGTTTCATTGTTATAATTCAGGGTTTCTCAACCTTTGCACTATTGACATTGGGAGTGATACTTTGTTGTGGTGGCTGTCCCATGTATTGCAGGACGTTTAGTGGCATCCCCTGCACCATCCATTAGAAGTCAGTAGTGCTTTCCCATTTGACAACCAAAAAATGTCTCCGGATATTGCCAAATGTCTCCTAGGAGGCAAAAATCACTCCTGGTAGAGGACTACTGCACTACTTAATTCACTTCCATTACTCATTCATCCATGTGTTCCATTCTATGAATATATCACAGTTATTTTTCCAATCTACCACCACAAAAATAATGCTGTTATGAACACTCTTATGAAAGTCTTCAGAAGCATATACACATTCATTTTTCTAGAACGGGAATCGCTGGGTCATTTCGGTATAAGGCTCACCCGTTTTTCCAAAGTGGTTGTATCATACGAGAAAATACACTGTTATATATGCTCCTCAAAAGCCTAAGTATTACCCATAAGATACTAAGGCATAAGCAACTATAGAGATTTTCTCCCTCCCATCCAATTTACCAATTCCATTCCTGTAATTTTCCCCCATCCTCCAGCTCCTCCTTATCTTGTTTTCTACCCTAATTACAACTGGCCTTCAAGTCTTAGAGGATGTCCACCTTTTCGCAGGGGAGAACAACACTATCTCCTATTGCCCTCCCCTTTCCCTAAACTTGAATAGCATTTCTGAACCGAACTACTCATTTTTCGTTAGTCACATACTCCCCAAAACTGTGAGCTCTTAGGCAGCACAAAAGCTACCTTTTTATTTCTAATTTGAAATAAAGGATCCAGCCGGGCGAGGTGGCTCACGCCTGTAATTCCAGCACTTTGGGAGGCCAAGGCAGGAGGATCGCTTGATCCCAGGAATTTGAGACCAGCCTGGGCAACAGTGGGAACCTGTCTCCAAAAAAGAGAGGAGAAATAAAGAATCCCTTTGTGGCCTAAAGTAATCTAGCTACACATATATAAATGTTCAACAAAGATACCTTGAGTGAATGAGAATAGACAAGCTTTGCAACCTCCTGAGCCTGAAAGTAACTGAGATTTAAAAGGCAGTAACAGCCAGGAAATCTGAATTCTAGTCCTGGCTCTCATCCATGCAACTACAACGTGAACTTGGGCAAGTGATTTCCCCTCTCTGGACATCGGTTTCTTCATCTGCAAAAGTGTTAGAACAGATGACCTCTGAAGTCCCCTCCAGTGCTAGAATTCGGTAGGAAAACTGAACTTCATCAAATCGAGCCTGAGGATGAGACCGGAAGTGGGGGTTGGGGAGTCCCTCGGTTGTTGACCCGGGTTGTGGTGGCGGTGGGGTTCCTCTGTTGCTCCATGGAGCTCCACGAAACCGGCACGACAGCTGAAGTCAGCCGCCAGGGCGGGGACCAGAGGTGCCGACCGCTACAGGCCATCCCCAGTGTACCTAAATACCGCTACCGGGACACCGGGACCGGCAGTGCGGGCGAGTCAGCCCCACGTACGGCCTCTCTGGGAAGGCCAGCCTGGGGCATGAGACACCTCGGGGCCGGCCGCCGGCCAAAGGAGAGCCCAGTCGCTCACCCGGTTGGGATATTCCTTCTCCACACAGTCTCCACACATCGCGAAACAGTCAACAGGGAACGTCCTCCAACGCTTCCGGGAAGACGAAAACTCGCGAGAGCTGAGATACGGTTACCGCATGCGCCCAAGTACTCGACTCCTGGGTCTTCTGTCTCTGGAACCGATCCGAAGTCTCCGCCCCTTAGCAACTGTTGTCAGGGCAGGGCACAGTCTCCTTGGCACCATGTGTCGGCAAAGGGTGGGGCTCCAGAAACCTCTGAAGAAAGGGGAAGAAACCTTATGCACTGACAGATGCGGGGGGAAGGGAAAGCGGATCTTGGGCTGAGTGAAGTTCTCACAGATGCCTTCCTGAGCTTAAGCTGACAAGAAAGGCAAATCACCACACACAAGAGAGGGAATTATTTCTCGCTACCCTATAGACAAATCTGAAATGTTAATAAATACCTTTCTGTACCATTTCTTAATGCAATGAAAGTGAGTAAGAGACCAGATCTCAGCAGGTGAATAAACAGTAACTTAACTGTTTGGGAAGAGACACTTAGAGCGCTGCAGAAAATCTCCTAAAACGAACACTTAAAATATTAGTAATAATTAGCCGTTCCAGAGTCCTCTGGGGGACATAGCAATGAGGAACGTATTTCTATCTCTCTCAGGTGTCACAGATGCACCTCAGTGGCAAGCAAGCACTATGTAAATAGAAAAATGACCAGGTGAGTTTTCCCTGTATCATTTCCCAATCCTGTGGATCTCAATATCCTTTTGATTGGCGCCCCGCCTCTTTCTTTCTCTATGTATTGAAAGCATCTTATTATTCGCAACGATCTAATTAACTTGAATACGAATCTCCGAGGTTCGTCTCTGCATCAGAACAATGTGTCTTCATCACACTCCCCTACTCCAATGGGAATATCAGCATCCTCCCTCAGCCCTTCTTTATTGCTGTCAAGTCAGTGAAGAAAGATTAGGAAGCAGGTGAGACTCTGGGATCCAGATTCCTTAAAGAAGAGATTAATAACCATTTCAAAGCACAGCAGTTTAATTGGGTTTGCTACTATGGGAATTATTTTTCCACGGAAGCATTGAAATTGTAACCTTTCGTATTTCAACTTTTAGTAAGTATCTGCAACTGTTATTAAAAATCATAGGTGTGCTAAGAAACACTGCATGATCTAGAGCCATCAGAGTTTATTACTGGAATAATTATAATGCCTCCCATTTGTATGACACTTTCAACCTTTCAAAAGTGTCCTCATTTCAGTTTGTAATTTTATGCTATTACGACCCTATGTGATTGGTAAGAAAAATATATCTCCTCTTTTCATATGAGGAAACCACAGAAGTGAGTGGTTAAAGGTCTTGTCTATGGTAAGAAAGCTACTTTGTAGTCAGCCAGGGCTAGGACTCTTGCTGTCCTTGGCTCAATTTCTGTCTAATACAGTAGCACTAGCCACTTATGGCTATAAAGCACTTTACGGCAAGTTTGAACTGAGATTGTGCTGTATGTACATTCTGCACACTAGATTTGGAAGATTTCGTATTAAAATATGTAAAAATCTTAATAAATGTATATGGTTATGTTGAAATAATTTTTGACATACTGGGTTAAATAAATGTATTATTAAATTAATTTCACCTGGTTCTTTTTTAATGTGGCTACTAGAAAATTAAAAATTACACATGTACCTTTCATATTCCTATTGGACCGGGCTAGTCTATTCATTTTATTTTTCTTTTTTAAGGCAGAGTCTCACTCTATCACCCAGGCTGGAGTGCAGTGGCGCAATCTCGGCTCACTGCAACCTCCGGTTCCTGGGTTCAAATGATTCTTATGCCTCAGCCTCCCAAGTAGCTGGGACTACAGGAGCACACAACCATGGCCAGCTAATTTTTTGTATTTTTAGTAGAGATGGGGTTTCACCAGGTTGGCCAGGCTGGTCTCAATTTCCTGGTCTCAAGTGATGCACCTGCCTCGGCCTCTCAAAGTGGTGGGATTACAGGCATGAGCCATGGCCCCTGGCTCAATTCTCTCTCTTCATCCATTTTTAAATGCTTCTCTGTTTTTAAAGTCTAATACTGACTTTTAATCCTTTCCTATTCCCCAGATACTCACAGTTTAGTCTGAGAGATAAAATGAGCATGAGTACCAATAATTACTGGCAGATTGGGGTATAAGAACACAAAATGGTGAGACTTCACCCATGTGGAGTATTAGGAAAGAGGAATTTGGGCCTTAAAGCATGTATAGGATTTCAAAAAGCAGAGTTTTCTTTTGTTTGGTATAGAAATTTCAGGTGGACCATGCCAAGGAGTTTGGATTGTATTCCACATGTGGTAGAGCCACAGAAGGTTTCAGCAAGAGAGTGTTGCCAGAGATGTGGTTTAAAATTGTTTTAGGCTGAGTGTAGTGGCTCACACCTGTCATGCCAGCCCTTTGGGAGGCCAAGGCAGGAGGATAGCTTGAAGCCAGGAGTTCAAGACCGGCTTGGGCAACATAGTGAGACTGTCTTTACAAAAAATTTAAAAATTAACCTGGTGTGGTGGTGTGCACCTGCAGTCCTAGCTACTCAGGAGGCTGAGGCCGGAAGATCTCTTGAGCCTAGGAGTCTGAGGCTGTAATGAGCTATGATCATGCCACTGCACCCCCACCTGGGCAACAGAGCGAGATCTTGTCCCTAAAAAAAATTAATAAATAAAGAAGATTATTTTAGCTGCATTTTATTGGGACTTAACGGAACTGGAAAAAAATGGACGTGCAAAAGGCAGACGCTAACAGGAACCACAAGGGGGAGATGTACAGCTTTCTGCCTCATCACTGAGCATGTACACGACAGAAATTAATTAATTAAAAATTGCACTACAATCATAGATCTCAAAGAGTATACCCATTAGCATGAATTGATTTCATAATCTAAGGCATGAAAGACAATCTACATGTTTATAAATTTTTTTTACCTTCCCAGAGTTATATCATAACTTGTTATTAAAATGAGCAAGAGAAAAAAAATGGTCATCATATTCATGGTCACAAAAGCTCAAGAGCTCAGGGCTATCTGTCCAGTGAAGTCATCCATTTAAATCTAGTCACATTCAGAGAAGAGAGGCAGGAAGTGAGACTCGGGGGAGGAGGTAGACAGAACCAGAAATTAAAGTGTGATTGTGGTAATGGGAATACAAAATTATCTGAGGTTGACAGATGGAAGAAAGGAAAATAGAGGCTACAAATCAGAAGGAGATTAGCACCTGAATGAAATGAACAAGTAGTGGTGTAACATAAGAAAAACAGTAAAAAAAAAAAAAAAAAAAAGTCTATTTCCTTTTCTCTTATAGGTAACTATATAAAGTTAGCAGAATCAATTTTATATTTCAATAGAATTTTCTCTGGAACAATACCCTGCTTTTATATGTCTTTAATAAATAGGTGATGTCCACGATGTATATCAAACATACAATGTTGCAGTTCACGTATGAGCTCATCTCTTGTTAAAGGAATTGATTAAAGAAAATCTAAATGTTAAAATGGCCCTAACTGCTGGCTCAATTACATGTGCTAAACTATATCCCTGGGGCAAGATGACGGATTTCCCTAAAGAGTGCAGTTTGAATCTCCTTTCGACACCTTCTATTTTTTCTTCTGCCTTATAACGCCAAGAGACTAAAAGGATACAATGCTGATCTATTCATCTTTTGTTGAAAGGAAGGAAAAAGTGCCCCAGCCTTTATGGTAACATCCTCAGACCAATTTCACAGATGGAGGAGAGGATGCTCATCTCCAAGCAGAAGCTCATCTGCTTGGTGAAGGTATAGGTCATTCTTTCCATTGTGTCAGGGAAAGTGTGAAATAAGAGGCTGTGGTTGTCTTCACCTGATGTCACCTGCCAGATATGAATGAAATAGCAGTAATTCTGGGTTAACACAGTGAATACAGGTGAGCCTGGCTGAGGACAGGTCCAAAAGCACTCCTAGAAGTTCAGGGTCAGCAGATTTTTTTCTTAGCTCAGTGGCAGAGTTAGACTTTCTTCCTTTTAGGGTTCTCCTGCCCAACTTCAGGCTACTTCCCCATTCACAAGATAAACTCCAGCCTTTCAAACACATTTATTTATTTATTGCTTTTTAAAACTTTATTTCAACATAAGTATGCTTACAGAAGTACATTCATATTGGTTAATAGAATGCAATTTAAGTTTATAAACTTATCCTGTACAATTTGAATTTAAAAACTTGGTACATGGTTTTAGATTTTAAAAATGATTTTCAGTCTGGTTTATTTTTTGTCTATTACATATGTATAAAAGATCCTCCATCAAATGCTGCAAAAACCTTGAGAAAATTACGTTTGGTTTGCCTCAGAAAAATAACATGCATTGCACTGCTTAAGTTTATAAAATTGGTGCAAAAAAAATTGTTGTAATGCTTCAATTCCAGTTTAGAAAGTTCAGTAACTAATAAATATGGAAATAGGTGTACAGGAGCCTATGCACACATATGAAACTGTAAATATCTAATTTAGGTAATATTACATGTAGATTATAAATCTACACACACCAAGATTCAGATAATTTCTTCAATCTGAACTAACACTATTTGTTCACTTCATCTGCTGAGGTCAGTCAGGGAACTGGACATAGTGGTTGTTTTTTTGATGTATGCAAAAAAGAAAATTGAGTTTCTTCCTCAGCTTTTCAGTCCAGAAGTCAGTGTACTACGAGCAAGGTATTCCTTATGTTGTCAACATTCATGGAGTGACATACAATGAGGTCTACTTGGGTTTTAATTTGTATCAACACTCATATCCAAAATAGTCTACAAAGTTAATGACCACATGACTTTAGAAGTGACTCCAAAAAATAAAATGGCCCTGCTTAGAAGATTAGAACAAAACATTCAGCAATAGTTATAAGAAGTCTTAAAAAAAAAAAAAAAGCAGCCCCTTGTGAATTATACCTGAATTTTTAAAAGTAGCCCCCAAATAAGAAGTAGCTCTGAAAAACAAAGAGGAAAAAATATAACTTAAAATATCTTTAAAACCAATGTGGATATAGGTTCAAAAGATGAATTAAAAGAAATTCATTTGCTTAAGTCTACCTAGGATTAAGGCTTATAGGGTATTCTAGTATTTCAAGTTTGTTACTAGTTACTAAACATCAATTTACAAATAACATGTCAATTTTTTCAAACATATGACATTTAAAAGCAAGGGAATAGCCGTTATTTCCCTAGATTCTGTTTTTTTTTTCCCACTCTCCTCACTTTTTTTCAAATATATATTCTCATTTCCATACAAAGTTTTCATGATATATGTCAAAATTTCTTAAATTGTAGCTTCTGGGGAAATATTATCTTTCAAATCTTACATGGATTGGGGTGGATTTTTAAAAATATTTTATGTATGTATGTATGTACATAGAGATGGGTCTCACTGTGTTGCCCAAGCTAGTCTTGAATTCTTGGGCTCAAGCAATCCTCCTGCCTCAGCCTCCCACAGTTCTGGGATTGTAGGCATGAGTCACCACAACTAGCCAGAAGGAATTTAATAATCAAAATGCAATTGGGTTTCAGATATTTTACTGTGGGTTTTTTTCTTCCCTCAGTGTGTTCCTCAAGGATACAGTAAGACTTAGAGCAGGCTTTTGTTCTCTTCCACCTATACATGGACTCTAAGAGGTAGAGTTTGGAATTTTTAGAGAAACTGGGAAAGTGAGGAAAGGGAAGTCAAGAGACCTCTGTTTTGTCCTGGAGAATGGCTAGCAGATGGAAGGTTTACTTCAAGGTAACCCAGGCACAAAATTCACAGAAATCAAAAAACCTGGGTAGTGTTGAAAAGAGTAGTTTTGATTTGGAATGGAGAAGGGGTACATAGAAGCGGCAAGGAATATCTGGAAAATAACATGGTGATTTAAAGTTAAAATATTAGATTTCAGTCCTCATTGTAACAATATAATTTGAGGGCCCTAAACAAGTTGCTTACTGGCTGGCCTTCAATTTTTTCATCTGTAAAATAATGACAATAATAAATACACCTTCACACAGGCTTGCTTTATAAAATGATACACAAATATTTTTGATATATGTGTTTTTACATATGACTTGAGGGTTTTATGAAAAATAACTCTAGCCTAGGCCAGGCGAGGTGGTTCACACTTGTAATCCCAGCACTCTGGGAGGCTGAGGCGGGCGGATCATGAGGTCTGGCATTCAAGATGAGTCTGGCCCACATGGTGAAACCCCATCTCTACTAAAAATACCAAAAAAAAAAAAAAAGAAAGAAAGAAAGAAAAGAAAAATAACTCTAGCCTTAAGCCTGAGGTAGTAGAAGGAAGGACAATAAATTAAGGAAGAGGACTGGTAATAACTCAAACTGCCTGATGTGTGAATGCATGTCTGCTGAAGTGGGTAATATGAGACTGTGTACTTTAACAAATTTGTACAAAGTGATTTGTATGTAACTGGAGAAACTGAGTGAGCATGTTGTGTTGGAGAGGATGCTGTGGTAGAAGGGTCATGTTAGGGAAGAAACCACAGGAGATGGAGAAAAAGAAAGGCCAGGCTCCTCCAGGAATTGGATTTGGAAAGCTACATCAAGGCACAATGAGAAAGGGAGCCTTTTTTGGAAGTGCTACTTCGGGCTCTACCTAATCACAGATTCCCAACCCTTCTAGTTCTTTGTCCTTTTTCCTCTTTACAAAATCTTCTTTGAGAACTAATGAGAGGGCCGGACACGGTGGCTCATGCCTGTAATCCCAGCACTTTGAGAGGCAGAGGCAGGCAGATCACTTGAGGCCAGGAAATGGAGACCAGCTGGCCAACATGGTAAAACCTTATCTCTACTAAAAATACAAAAAATTAGCCAGGTGTGGTGGCACATGCCTGTAGTCCCAGCTACGCAGGAGGCTAACGCAGGAGAAGCACTTGAATCCGGAAGGTGGAAGTTGCAATGAGCCTACATCACGCCACTGCGCTCCAGCAAGGGCAAGAGAGTGGGGATCAAAAAAAAAAAAAAAAAAAAAAGAACTAATGAGAAAGTAGTGCATAGCAGGGTTTGAGAGAACTGAGGCATATTATTAAGCAACTATAGTAGATGGTGCCAAGAATGTAACAGTATCATAAATCTCATTATGTCACTGCTTTAAAAGCTCCGTGATTCTCTCTTTTTTTTTTTTAAGATGGGGTTTCACCATATTGGTCAGGCTGGTCTTGAACTCCCGACCTCAGGTGATCCGCCCGCCTCAGCCTCCCAAAGTGCTAGGATTACAGGCGTGAGCCACTGCACCCGGCAAGCTCCGTGATTCTCTATTGCCCTCAGGATAAAGACAAAATTCCTTCCTACAGCACCCACAGCTTTTTAAAAGTTGGCCCCATCTACTTCTGTAGCCCCATGTCTTGCTGCTCCCTACCTCCCTTCCTGCTGTCATCCCATTTCCTGTTTCTAGCCTCACCAATTCCTCATGGCCCTCACCACACCGAAGTCTTCTTTCTAGTTTTTTGTGTGCTGCTCCTTCTGCCCAGAATAGCCCTTTCTCTGCTTATTGAATTCATATTCAGGTTCTCAGACATGGCTCAAACATCACCTCTTCCATAAAGACTGGAAATTAGTATCCCTTTCCAAATCTCTCCCAAGTAGCTGGAATTACAGACATGCCCAGGTAATTTTTTTTATTTAGTAGAGATGGGGTTTCACCATGTTGGTCAGGCTGGTCTTGATCTCCTGACCTCAGGTGATCCACTCGCCTTGGCCTCCCAAATTAATAACAGTTTATTAATTCCCCTATTATAGTATACACAGTCAGCTCTTGACTGCAAACTTGAGGGTCATGCTTGTTTCCCAGGGTTATACCAGACACATAGGTGCTCAGTAAATATTTTTTGATTGATTACAAAAGCTGAACACACAGTTTCACTCTTCCTACCACCTTACTCCAAACTCCATAGCCAAAGGCAGCTACCATCCCACCTATCTCATTTGGATTTTGCTCTGTGCATTCCAGGTCTTCGCTTTCAACAGTTTTGAAATTTGAGAAGGAAAACAAACGAAAATAATTAGGAAAGTTTTGGTTAGAAATTAGTATCCCTTTTTCAATGAATAACCAATAATTTAATTGCTAAATCATGTCTTCATTCTGTGCCCACCAGAAGGAAGATTCTGCCTAAGACATGGATGACTCAACAAGGAAAACGACATGCCCTAATATCATTCGATATAACACCTCATTGCTCTCTAGAAATGATCTGTAAACTTAGCACTTTGCTGCTTCATTCCTGGAAGTTTAGCAACAGCTTCTTAACTTCAATTGGTTCTTTTTTTTTTTTTTTTTTTAGACAAAGTTTCACTCTTATTGCCCAGGCTGGAGTGCAATGGCATGATCTTAGCTCACTGCAAACTGTGCCTCCCAGGTTCAAGAGATTCTCTCCCACCTCAGCCTCCCAAGTAGCTGGGATTACAGGCACGTGCCACCACACCTGGCTAATTTTTTTACATTTAGTAGAGACGGGGTTTCACCATGTTGATCAGGCTGGTCTTGAACCCCTGACCTCAGGTGATCCACCTGCCTTGGCCTCCAAAAGTGTTGGGGTTACAGGTGCGAGCCACCACGCCCGGCCTTCAATTGGTTCTATACACTACTTTGTGTATCTCTTGTATAAATAATTGGATCCAGCCAGGTGTGATGGCTCACACCTGTAATCTCAGCACTTTGGGAGGCCAAGGAAGGAGGATTAATTGAGCTACAGAGTTCAAGACCAGCCTGGGCAACATGGCAAGACTCTGTCTCTACAAAAAATACAAAAATTAGCTGGGCAGTGGGTGTGGTGGTGTGTGCTTATAATCCCAGTTACTTGGGAGGCTGAAGTGGGAAGATCGCTTGAGCCTTGGAGGTCGAGACTGCAGTGAGCTGTGATTGCACCATTACACGGCAGCGAGCTGTGATTGCACCATTACACTGCAGCCTGGATGACAGAAACCTTGCCTCTAAATACATACATACATACATACATAATGGTTTTTGTTGACTTGGGCTGAAGGAAGGTAGTCACTCTTTTACCGGCAAGGTGTCTACATCAGAGCGTGTTACATTTCAGAAATCAGAATGGTGCTCAAAATGTAAATATACTTGGAAGAAGTAAAATAATGATATTAAAGCTCAGGAATTCAATTTCACTCAGATAATTTCTGGGGTACCTGCCTTAGGCTCACTTTTCACAATCAGGGTGCAAGGCAAGAAAAACCAGTGACCACAATACAGTGTAATAACTGCTCTTTGGAATGCTCCTGGGGCCCAGAGAAAGGGAAGCCTGGGAGAGGTCAGAGAGAGGAGGGGACACAGTCTCAGCAGATTTTCCAGAAGCACTGATCCATCCACAGACTCTTTAAGCTTAGACTTAGGGAACGTTGGGCAGGGTGTTCCCCTGACACAAGGAACAATATGTGCAAAAGTGCAGAAATGCTGAGACAAGTTTGGAAGGGGTGGTACCTAGGGGAGGTTGCATAGATCTAAGTAACGTCACATCCTTTCATGAAGAGGATAAAGTTTTGACCCTTTAGTCAGGGGACGTTGGCTTCAAAGTTATGCCTCAGCCCAGCATCTGTGAAGGTTGTGTAATGGATTTTAAATTGCTCAGGCTTCTTCCTACCATATACCTGGATCACATTTTCCACCAGAGTGGTGGTGCAGAGACACATAAATGTGGACTCACAGCCCAGCTCTGTCACTTACTAGCCATGATGAAACATGTGGGAAACGTACTAACTTCTATGCTCCCTCTCCCTCATTTGCAAAATGGGAATGTGCCTTCCTCATGGAATTGCTGTGAGAATTAAAGAAGAGAATCTACATAACCCAGGGTCTGACATATGTATTAAGTATTCCATAAATGTTAGCTATGATGATGAAGATGATTCCAATTGACCTAATACAGATGTAAGAATAAGTGACTAGTAATCATGGGGTGGTAATTAACTGCAACCTCATGAGAATCCCAGAGCTAGGAAAAGTCTTGAGAAGTCACTTAACATCTTCCTCTGCATCTAAGATCAATGCTTAAATCAACACTGTTTGACCCCGCCTATCACCAAGGGCTCTAATTATACTCAAGGAGAGGTGGGGAATAGAGGGAAGGGGTGAAATAAAATCACAAGTAGAAAGAAGGGAATGAGAGATAAAGGGAAAAGGAAGCGAAATGATAGGACAAATGAGACAGAAAATACACTTTTGTGGCAGATCTACCATTAAAGTCGCCTATTCCTGGCTTCAATCTTTCAGGGCAAGTGATGACTTCAAGTTAAAAAAGAACTAAAGGAGGCCAGGTGCTGTGGCTCATGCCTATAATTCCAGCACTTTGTGAGGCTGAGGCGGGCGGATCACAAGGTCAAGAGATTGAGACCATCCTAGACAACATGGTGAAACCCTGTCTCTACCAAAAATACAAAAATTAGCCGGGCGTGGTGGCACGTGCCTGTAATCCCAGCTACTCAAGAGGCTGAAGTAAAAGAATTGCTTGAACCCGGGAGGCGGACGTTGCAGTGAACCGAGATTGCGCCACTGCACTTCAGCCTGGCGACAGAGTGAGACTCTATTTAAAAAAAAAAAAACAACAAAAAAAAACAAAGGAAGAACTGGGAACTCCAAGAAGTCAATATATCCAATAATTCTAGAGAGGGCCAGGTATTAAAAGATCATAAGGAGAAGGAGTCATCTTTTACCTTTTTTGAGATGAAGTTTTGCTCTGTTGCCCAGGCTGGAGTAAAGTGGAGCAACCTTGGCTCACTGCAACCTCTGCTCCGCTGGATTCAAGCAATTCTCCTGCCTTAGCCTCCCTAGTAGCTTGAATTATAGGTGTCTACCACCACGCCCGGCTAATTTTTGTATTTTTAGTAGAGACAAGGTTTTACTATTTTGACCAGACTGGTGTCGAACTCTTCACCTCATGTGACCCACCCGCCTCGGTCTCCCCAAGAGCTAGGATTACAGGTATGAGCCACCGTTCACGGCCATCTTTTATCTTTTCTAATGAGCTCTTTTGAGTGCGTGCGTGCTTGCGTGCGTGCGTGCGTGCGTGCGTGCGTGCGTGAGTGCGTGCGTGCGTGACGTTCTCCCACTGTTGCCCAGACTGGAGTGTTAATGCTGTGATCTTGGCTCACTGCAACTTCCGCCTCCCGAGTTTAAGCGATTCGCCAGCCTCAGCCTCCTGAGTAGCTGGGATTGCAGGCGAGCACCACTTTGCCTGGCTAATTTTTGTTGTCGTTTTTAGTAGAGAAGAGGTCTCACTACGTTGCCCGGGCTCAAAGAAGCTCGTTATCAAATTCGAGAATATTTAGCGAATCTTTAGACAGACTATTGTGTGTATTAAGACTACTGATACTATGAAGGACTCAGAGACTCTCATAGATAACAAACAAAAATGCTAGACCAAACATTTACAGGTGAGATCTCTCTGAGAACCAAATTTTAGAGGTGTAGTCAAAGGGAAACATCCTTATATCATCCCATGTACAAAACAGTGAATACTGTTGGTCGTCACCTATTTATTTGGTAGAAGGAATTTTAGAAAGGCACAAACTGTCAGTAGTTTGAACAAAATGGTGTTCCTTTCTGGGGTTTTTGAACATCAACTCACACCCCTATGTGACTCTGACTTGCTACTCTTTTTGTTGTATTATTCTGTGAAGTATTTAGTCCTGAGAGATGATTCTGTCCTAATTATATTTTACCCACATGTCCGTCTTTTTCCAGTCTGCATTCTAGTTCATTTTCAGAGCATTCGCTCTCATGACCACTGTCTTGTTTTGTTTCGTTTTTAGATCTTCCTTCTCTTCCTTTAGTTACTGGCAGTTGAGCACGGATAATTCTGAACTGGGGCCAGGTGCTAATTAAGCAAAATAAGTGAAGCAAGTCAAAACTTCCAAAGACTTGGTTTCAGGTGAGTTAGCCACCACAGCATTTTCTTAGGTGTAATTTTATTTTGATTTGATTTCTGTGAGTCCTGTGGTTGGGACTGTCGTCTTTCTGCAGTGTGACAAAGCAATGCTAAAAGGATGTGTCAAGATACAGACAAATACATTTTTCAGCAGCTGGGCAACAGGGCAGAGCCTTGTGCCAGAGGCCTCAACCCAGTCCTCAGCAAAATCTTGAGGAAATTTTTTGATGTCACTATCGGTTTTTGGGGACATAGAGATTTTTGTGTTTTTGCCAGAATGAAAATTGGGTGGTGAATTTTCCGCCTTTGAAAGTTACTCCTAACTCATGTTTCATTTCTAAATAACAGAGTAAAGATATCATCAGGATGAACAAACAAGTTTTAGTGTATATTATGTATAAGACGCTGGCCAGGCACCAGGAGAACACAGAGAGGGAAGACATAATTTATGCTTAGATGATTTCCTATCTTGAGGAGATTAGATAAATGCATTTAAATACATAGATATATTTAACAAACAAATAAAAACTACCAGATAACACATGCCAAGTGCCAAACGGGTAATATATAACTAGGTTGGCTATATGGCCCAGTTTGTCCTGACAGTCCCAGTTCACACCTATGAGTTCAGAGTAATTGTGACCTCTTTAGCAAACATTACAATCTGGTTGGTAAATTATATGCTCACGTATGTACCAATGACTAATCTAGGAATCCAGAGGAAGGGGTGATTATCGGGCAGTTGGTGGTGAGTTTTTGAAACTGGCAGTACTTGAGTTGGGGCCGGGCGTGGTGGCTCACGCCTGTAATCCTAGCACTTTGGGAGACCGAGGTGGGTGGATCACCTGAGGTCAGGAGTTCAAGACCAGCCTGGCCATCATGGTGA
>NW_016107398.1:6152365-6167088 GCF_001604975.1 Cebus imitator | reverse complement strand
AAAAAAAAACAAAAAAAAAAACGGATAGTGGAGGATATTAAATGCCAGGTTAAGAAATGTAACTTTCATCCTATAGGTGATAGGAATCTAACTGAAGAGTTTTGAGTAGGAAATGATACCTACAACAAAATATTTTTGAAAGAGTAATATTCCCAATGAAACTATTCAATATATTGAAAAGGAAGACGAAGGAAAAGAACTAGTTTCAAAACTATTGGAAATGCGTAGGAGAGAAATGATGAGTCTTAGCTAAGTAGTGGCAGTAGAAAAGGGATAGGAAGAGAGACTTCAGAGAATTTGCAAAGGCAGGATTGGTAAGAGCTTGGTAACTGGCCAACTATGCAAGGAGAGGGAACAGTCAAGAATGACTCAAGATTTCCAAGGTGAGTAACTGAGAAAACGGTGGTTATCATTGACGAATGTGGGAAAGTTGAGAAGAGGGAGGACTTAACTTTTTGAGTGGAAAGACAAGCTCTGTTCCAGATATGATGAGTTTCCGATATCCTCTTGGAAATATCCAGTAGGAGATATCCAGAAGATTTAGGAATTCTGTGGAGCATTGAATAATTGAATCAAAAAGTGTTTTCCTTCAAGATCATAAGTAGCAGGCAGCTCAAGATGATCACTTGGGTTGCAATTATATTTGTAGAGTAGATAGGAATATAGCTTGGAAAGAGAACAGAAGAGAGCCCAGAGGTGGAAGGAAAAAAGACGGTGTGTGATACATTGAGACGACCAAAGGAAAAGAAAATTTCAAGCTAGAGAGGTTGTTCTACAGGGCCAAATGCCGAAAAGAGGTCAAGGAAGATGAAAATTGAGAAAATCAATAGTTTTGGTGGTGAGGATAACACTGTGAACTTTAGAGGGTATGATTTTATGGTAACTATGTAGATGTGCTCCATGTTTTAAGGGTTGAGGGATGAATAGGTGGCAAGTCAAAGTAGGTGATGAATGAAGGCTGTTTTTGTGAGAAATTTGGCAGTAAAAGAAGAGAAAAATGGGATGAAAGTTCAAGAAATGGCCACCATTAAGAAAGAATTTTTTTTTTCCTTTTCCCTGAGACTGGGTCTCTTTCTGTCACACAGGCTGGAGTGCAGTGGCACCATCAAGGCTCACTGCAGCCTCAACCTCTTGGGCTCCAGTGATCCTCCCACCTCAGCTTCCCATGTAGCTGGGACTATATGTATATGCCACCATGCCTAGCTAATTCAAAAAAATTTTTTTAGAGACTTAGTCTTGTCATGTTGCTCAGGCTGGTCTTAAACTCCTGAGCTCAAGTCATCCTCCTGCCTCAGCCTTCCAAAGTGCTGGGATTTCAGGCATGAGCCACTACTCTTGGCCAAGGAAGGATTTTAAAAATATATATATGATAAGGAATTTATGTTATGTGTTGAACTATAGATAGCCCTTTATTTGTTTAGAATAATTGCTCACAGTCCTTTTTTCCTCTGAATTCTATGCAAGAAATTTACTACAGCAAGGGAGGAAGAAATACAGATAGGACTAGATCTGATAAAGGATTCAATAGTTACTATCAAAAGATTAAAATGAACTTAATCTCTTTCATGTAGCTGGAGCCCCTTTCTATTCAGGCAGAAATTTAGGTTAGAAGAAGATATCTCTAAAATACTGAAGAGGAATTTTTGCTTGCTTGTTTTGCATTTGTTTTTAGAGACAGGGTCTTGCTCTATCACCCAGGCTGGAGTGCAGTGGTATTGCCATAGCTCACTGGGGCCTCAAACTCCTGGCTCAGCCTCCCAAAGTGCTGGGATTACAGACATGATGAACCACTGCACCTGGTCTGTTTGCTTTTTCGAGAGTTTTCTAAAGCCCCCAGTGCACTCCCTAGTTAAAAAGCCTTCAGTGGCCTGCAGATCCCCTAGTCTGACATCCTCCTGCTTTCCACTTTCCTAGCCAACATCGTTCAGGCCCCAGTTACTTCTCCCCTTGATGACTATAATAGCCTATCTCCTGTCTCTCTTTACTCCAGCCATCCTATATGCTGCTGCTAGCTTAATTTTCCTGAAGCACAGTTCTGATCCTATCTGTGCCTTGCTTAAAAGCCTTCAACGAATTACCATTGTCAACTGAATTAGGTACAGGCTTCTCTCCCTGACTGCTAAAACCAGCTGCAATATGACTGTGGTTCACCTCTTCCGTCTTAATTTCCATACTTTTCATATATATAAATTGATCTACAGGCATAAAAAAAAAATAATGGGTCACCTGGTCGTTTTATTTGGAGTGGCCACATGACATTTTCCTATTAAAAAACAACAGGCAATTCACACACAAAAGAGGGGAAAAGAAGGTGTGAGGTTCATTTTTGTTTTTTTGAGACAGGATCTCCTCTGTCATTCAGGCTACAATGCAGTAGCATGGTCGTGGCTTACTGCAGCCTCAACTTTCCAGGCTCAAGCAATCCTCCCACCTCAGCCTTCTGAGTAGCTGGGACTACAGGCATGTACCACCATGCCTGGCTGATTTTATTTTTTTTTTTTGTAGAGACAGCTTTTCAATATGTTGCCTCAAACTCCTGGACATAAGCAATCCTTCTGCCTTGGCCTCCCAAAGTGCTAGGATTACAGGCATGAGCCACCGTGCCTGGCCTTCATTTTTCATTTCCTGTTAAATGTGATCTTGCTGTCTGAACCCTCTTCCCAGATATTTTCTTTGTAATTTGTATATGGCATTTGCCAAATGCTGCCTTATTTTAGAGTCATTTGTTTGCTTCTCCTATCTCCACCCCACTAAAGTGAATGCAGCCTGAGGACAAAGACCATATGGTCCTCATCTCTGATCCCTGCCCTACATGGGGGCATTCAATCATTTTTCCAAAATTCCCTGACAATACTGAAAAGAGGCTGTGGGTTGCCTTCAAATTACTCTGTCATTGCTTAGCATGTCTCAAGATGTTCTTACCCTTTCCTATCAAGATGCATGCCTTTTTTTTTTTTTTTTTATATGGCTATACAAACATTGTGTTGCATTATAGGTAGCTAGAAGACAGGCACTTTCTACTGTTTAATCTAGTTTATGGAATGCTCAATTCAAAGATTTGCAAATATAAACTCTTACTAAATGTTTCATAATAATAATAATTTAAATCATAAATCTACTTACAGAAGATTATTTTATAAATCAAGCATTCTTAAACCAGGATGGAACTATATATAAAATTAAGTATTCATGTATAAATGTCAATTTTTCTCTGGAGAGAGGGTGCATAGCTTTCATCACATACAGGGGTTTATTACCCAGAAAGAGTAAGAGCCATTCTTATGAATCACTACATCTCCAGAAACGTTTTTACTTTGTCCCAACTCATTACTTGGAAACAAATTTTTTAAAGTATCAGCAGTTGTTTCATAGACAACAGAACCAGTCATAGAATCATTTAGCATAGTTCCTGACACTACTTCCAAACCTCTACCTTGTCCCCACTTACGCTACCAGTCTTGCCTTTAGCTTAATTGAAGAATCAAATAATGAGATCACACACATGATGTATAAAGACCTCACCATCTGCCACATACCTCTTCATGCCTTCTTTTGGAGGCTGCTGCTGTTTTAACAGGAGATTTTTATCCAGATTCCCACTATCAAAATTCTTAAATTAACCAACCCTTCTTTCTCATGCCAACACTTCTGGTCACTCCCACAGTTTTAGATAAGAGTTTTTTTTTTTAGGAGGAATAAAATCTCTTTTAACAGGGCCAATTTCAGATGCTAGATCCATTAGCTTTTCCTGATAAACTTTAGAAAAAGGGAGTGGGCAGTAAACTTCTGACTCACTATTAAAAACCTGCTTCTTGGTCAGTTTTCTACAAAAGCTATCTCTTTCTTCCTCTCTCATTGAATATTAATAATTTTTCTGTATCTTTCTCCTTTCTGTCTTATTCCCTTTGGCATTCACTCTTCCCCAGTGACTTAATTTAGTTAATGTTCTAATTAGTGCAACTTCCACTTCAGCAGATTTCCTAGGCTTTCACATCAGTGCTTTTCCATATGATAAACTCCATTAACAAGTCTCTGAACATTCAAGAAAAAGGAAGCAGTTGTTTAATGCAATAGTCTGTACCTCATTTGCCCCTGTCTTCTCTCCCAACTTTCTTGGCTATCCTGGAGCTTCCTCAGCAGGTAATTCCATCAATAGAGAATTAGGGCTGAGCTTTTCTAGTAGGTATTGTTCCTGTCATCATTGTAAGTTAAAAAATATATGTGTGTGTGTGTGTGTGTGTGTGTGTGTGTGTGTGTGTGTGTACACATCCCTTAGATGTGGAAAACACCATCCCTTAGAATGGCTTTGTTTTTTTGAGACAAGAGTCTCACTCTGTCACCCAGTCTGGAGTGCAGTGGCGTGATCTTGGCTCACTGCAACCTCCACCTCCCAGGTTCAAGTGATTCTCCTGCCTAAGCCTCCCGAGTAGTTGGGACTACAGGCACATGCCACCACACCTGGCTAATTTCTTTTGTATTTTTAGTAGAGTCAGGGTTTCACCATGTTAGCCAGGCTGGTCTTGAACTCTTGCCCTGAGATGATCCATCTGCCTTGGCCTCCCAAAATGCTGGGATTACAGACGTGAGCCACCACACTCAGCTAGAATGGCTTTTAAAAATGCTGTGGTTTTCGTTTTTCTTTTATTTTTAGATGAAGTCTTACTCCGTTGCCCAGGCTGGAGTGCCATGGCATGATCTTGGCTCACTGCAACCTCCACCTCCCAGGTTCAAGCAATTCTCCTGCTTCAGCCTCCTGAGTAGATGGGATGACAGGCACATGGCACCACACCCAGGTAATTTTTGTATTTTTAGTAGAGACCGGGTTTCACCATGTTGGCCAGGCTGGTCTCGAACTCCTGACCTCAGGTGATGTGCCCACCTTGGCTTCCCAAAGTGCTGGGATTATAGGCACGAGCCACTGCCCCCAATATTTGTTCCGATATACTCATCTTTTTCTTCCAGCCTCCAAGGAGTCCCCAGATCTGGACTATGAAATCAAATAACTAAGTGAACCACAACAGATTATTCAATATGATGTTCTAAGCAACCGTTCTTAACTTTAGCTGCACACTGAAATCAACTGGGGAGCTTAAAAAATTCGTAATTGGGTCTCATCCCCAGAGACTCTGATTTACTGGTGTAGGATGCAGGATAGGCAGTGGGGATTTCTAAAAGCTAATATAGCAGTAGACAAAGTTGAGAATCCACACTCTAACGTAATCAATACAACGAACACAATCAATCAATGAAACTGAAGCAGTGTCATAATACTGTTATAAGACAGCAGAGGGCAGGGTTGGCTTACATTTATATAGAGATTAAACCATTTTACATAGGAAATAGCAAGTAGTTAATAATGTAATTGTAACTTTGTACTTTGTGGTTGTCTTTTGCCATAAAGTTTTCCTTTACTGTTAAAGCAAAATTACTTTTTGTACTTTGGAATTTACTGGGAAGCCCCTTGGGGGTGGCTGATCAATAAGGTCATTGTAAAATTTATTGTCCAAACCATTACATTTCTGAGACTGCAAGGGAGTCCTATTAACGATTATGCGAGGACAACAGGTGCAAGCCTGTTTGGGGCAAACTGGAATGAACATATGGTCACCATGTCTTATGTGGGATCCAGGAGATGAGCTAGAATCTGTAACATAGCTTTATTCATTAAAGCAACCAGTAGACTATGTACTTATGTTGTGTACTTAATGCTTATTAAAATCTTCAGCATTATTTTTGCATATGCCCCATCTATCATTGTTCAGTATCGTAGTAGGGCTTGTGGGCAATAGAAGAGAAACTTTTTAAAGGATCAAGCATCATACAATCTAGTTGGAAAGATAAGACTGATACAGAACTTTGTTCTGGTAAATAAATCACAAGAACCCCTTCAGAAATCCTTTCAGTAAGCAGAATATGACAAGTAAAATAAATAATGAATTAGTGAGAGATAAACTGTAAATTATGTACATGCTGTTCTTGACTTGTTGTGGCTCCACTTAGAGTTTCTGGTCATGGTTCTTGCATGCCTCTTGCACTTCCAGTAGGCAGAGAATCGCTGACTTCCTGAGCTGCTCTGGGTCTGAACCTTACAAATTCTCTTCATTGGGCTGGGCATGGTGGCTCACGCCTGTAATCCCTGCACTTCGGGAGGCTGAGGCAGGCGGATCATGAGGTCAGGAGTTAGAGACCAGCCTGACCAACATGGTGAAACCCTGTCTCTACTAAAAATACAAAAATTAGCTGGGCATGGTGGCACATGCCTATAGTCCCAGCTACTCGGGAGGCTGAGGCAGGAGAATCACTTGAACCCAGGAGGCGGAGGTTGCAGTGAGCCAAGACCAAGCCAAGACCATTGCACTCCAGCCTGGGTGACAGAGTGTGACTCTGTCTCAAAGCAACAACAACAAAAGAAATTCTCTTCCTTGTGAGCATGGCTTCTCTATTCTCATAGCCATGCATTCTCATATTCTCTATTCTCTGTTCTTATAGCCTCTCGATGCCCTCTCTAGCTCCTTAGATAAACTCTACAGCCATTGATCCCCAAATTGAGTCAAGGAATTTGAGTATGAAAGGTATGATACAATTGGTGAAAAACAAATATATAGCACTAATAATCACTTAAGTCAGAAACAGAAAGATCCCTCAAGTAGGACAGTTTAGACCCTGTTTGGATGCATGGATCTCACATCCCACGTGGAGAGCCCCCACACTTTCTGACTGCTGACAACCACAGTGCTGACCTGGATTTATGATCTTCCACAAGATTTTTTTTTTCCTACCAATTTTCAACTTCAAAACTGTTATTTACTTTTTTTCTTTTTTTTTTTTTTTTTTTTTTTTTTTTTTTTTTTTTTTTTTTTTTTTTTTTTTTTGAGACAGAGTCTTTCTCCTTTGCCTAGGCTGAAGTGCAGTGGCACAATCTCGGCTCAATGTAACCTCCACATCCTGGGTTCAAGTGATTCTCCTGCCTCAGCCAGGATTACAGGTGCACACCACCACGTCTGGCTAATTTTTGTAATTTTAGTAGAGATGGGGTTTCACCATGTTGGACAGTCTGGCCTTGGACTCCTGACCTCAAGTGATCCACCTGCCTTGGCCTCCCAAAGTGCTGGGGTTACAGGTGTGAGCCACTGCACCTGGGCCACCATTCTGCATTTAAGAAGCTTATTCTCAGCTGTGTGCAGTGCCTCACACCTGTAGTCCTAGCTGCTTGGGAGGTTGAGGTGGGAGGATTCCTTGAGCTCAAGAGATTGATACCAGCCTGGGTAACATAGCAAGGCTCTCTCAAGGAAAAAAAAAAGCTTATTCTTTTTCTTTTGCTGACTTATCTTGTATGAATTCCTGTTTGATATTTAACCTTATAATTTGCTCTGAATTTTTTCATGTTTATTTGAGTAATATAATTATCAAGGTTAATTGGGCAACCTTAGGAAACTCAAATAATTAAAGCACAGTAGTAAAGAAAACAAAGTTATAAGATCAGTCCTGTCATAAAATATTAGGGTTTGCTATGGTTTGATTGGTTCCCCAAAGTTCATATGTTGGAGACTTAATTCCCAATGCTGACAGGTGGGATCTCCCCCCCACCCCCAACCAAGACAGAGTCTTACTCTGTTGCCCAGGCAGGAGTGCAGTAGTGTGATCTTGGCTCACTGCAGCCTCAGCCTCCTGGGCTCAGGTGATCCTCCCACCTCAGCCTCTTGAGTAGCTGGGACTGCAGGCATGTAGCACCATACCCAGCCAATTTTTAAATTTTTTTTTGTAAAGACTGGGTTTTGCCATGTTCCCCAGACTGGTTTGGAATTCCTGAGCTCAAATGATCCGTCCAGACAGGTCGGATCTTGAAGCAGTTATTAGGTCATGAGGCCTCTGCCCCCATAAATGCATTCATGTTATTATCTTAAGAGGGCATTCATTATCAGGAGAGTGGGTTTCGTAAGATCAGCCCCTCTTGCCCTCACCCTTGTTCACTCTCTTGCTCTTCCACCTTTCCATCATGGGATGATGCAGCAGGAAAGCCTTCGCCATGTGCCAGTGCCATTACCTTGGACTTCCCAGCCTCCAGAACCATGAGCCAAATAAATTCTGTTTATTATAAATTACCCAGTCCATGGTATTCTGTTATAGCAGCGCAAAACAAACTAAGGATTGTTTCTTTCCAGAGCCTCAGGTTCCATCCGGGCAGTGTGATGGCTTGACAGACCTTCCCATTGCTCCTGGGATGGACTGGTAAGGGGCTGAGCATGGGTCAGGCAACTCCTCTCCCACACTGGCAATGGGATCCCTGAATAAGCAAAACAGATCAGCTGTGCTGGTTTTTCATAAAAGGAACAGTTTTTTTTAAACCTTCATGGCACAGTTATTCCATTATCTGAGTTATTGAAGAGAATATTATTCAGACCTTGTTTTCCTTTAGTTCACTTCTGTTTTGTTCTTGCCCTCACCATCCTCTCTATCAAAGCTTGTTCAGAGGTAAGGATCACATATCTGCTATTTACATTTTAGTATATTTTCCCCTACATTGAAAATAACTTTGTTATTTATTATAAAATATTCTATGCTTATAAAACACCCAAGCCTCATGGAAAAATAAGAAGGAAGAATTACTCTAAATCCCACCATCTAGAAATCACTTAGATATAAACTGTTTTATTTCTTAATCAAATAGAAATTATTTAGAGCCTACTTAAAAAAATCAACAGTATGTCATGACATCTTTCCCTATCAGTAAGTATAAAACCATATCACTTAAATGGCTACATAGAATTTATGTGTGTGTATGTGTATGTGTTTGTGTGTGTGTATGTGTGTGTGTGTGTTTTCACACCATAAATGGTTTAACCAATCCCATTTTGATAAACATTGATTTCCAATTTTTCATTATTATAGTGATCATCTACTATGTTCTTAGCATATGTGTAAAATATAGAAAGCTAAAGCTAAAAGAATCCTTAGAGACTAGCTCGTTCAATGCCATCACTTCACAGAAAAGAAACTGAGGCATAGAGAGATTAAGAGGCAGTAGAATCCAGGTCTTTTGCCTTTACATCTACTGATCCCTCTGGTTTACCCACTACTATCTTTAAAAAAATATCACTTGGCTATTAAAATAATAGCCCCACTAAGTGGGACTGATTTATTAAAATAAATAGTCCCATTAAGTGGGACTGATTTTTTTTTCTTATGTCAGTAGCCAAAAGATATCCTACCTTAAAAGCCAACTCCTCCCAAGGTCTTTGCATTTTAAGATTTGTTTTTAAGGCTGGGCACGGTGGCTCACACCTGTAATCCCAGCACTTTGGGAGGCCGAGATGGGCAGATCACGAGGTCAGGAGTTCGAGACCAGCCTGACCAACATGCTGAAACCCCATCTCTACTAAAAATACAAAAAAAAAAAATTAGCCAGATGTGGTGGCAGGGGCCTATAATCCCAGCTACTTGGGCAACTGAGGCAGGAGAATCACTTGACCCTGGGAGACAGGGATTGCAGTGAGCCAAGATCCCACCATTGCACTCCAGCCTGGGTAATAAGAGCAAAACTTTGTCTAAAAAAAAAATTGTTTTTAGTTATGAAATAAGTTATCAGATTCCTCTATAGTCTTTGGAATGAAGGCAAGATAGGGATATGCTGAGTATTTAAAATCATATGGGGCTGGTGCCTACTTGTTTATTTCTGGCAGTATTTAGTAGGGGAGAAGGGTGAGGGTTGAGAAATAGAGTTAGGCAGCAGTTGGGATCAGTGATGAAAAACAAATGCCCACTCACAGTTTGGAACTCCTCCCAAAAGAATGGTCTACAACTTTCTTTTGGTTCAGTTTCTGCTATGGAAGGTCAAGAGCTGGGCACCTAAGTATATTTTGATTATTAAGATGGTGATGGAATAGAACAAGCAGCACAGAGTTGTTACTTTGTACATGCTCAGCATAATGTGGAGCTAAATTCTTGACTTAATTAATGACTTAAAATATTAGGTTATAGTATGAATCATTTACATTAAATATCATGGAATTTGTTAATTTAAAAATCATGAGATACTGCTCCTTGGATAAACAATGCTTTAATAAGCAAGAGATTTGATTTTCATGTGATCTTTGTAAAACTACCTAAACTCTTTCTTAATTTCTTTATATAGTAGTAAGGATAATGATAGCAATTTACTTCATGAAATTGGATAAAAATTGATATAAGGCAGTATGAGAAATACTCTTTTAAAAATAGAATTTTTCATACAAAAAAGAAAATGAGGAAAATTATATTTCTGAGAAGACCCAGTTATATTCTGTATGTATTCTGTAAAATACATCATGTTTGAGTTGAATCATAGTTTCTGATAGACCTTAAAGCATTGAAGAAATATCCAAACAGAAATTGAGCAGCTGTAGAAATATCCCATAGAAAAAAAAATGAGATGAATTTGCAAAAGTAATAGAGTCTTTTATTGCAATATCTTTCCAAACCTTATTGGAAATTTCCCAAAGGTCTTGGTTAATATTATGAACAAATATTTGTGAATTTGGAAACTGCTCACTAACAAAAGCAATTAACAAGACCATTTATGCTGGCAATAATTATCATATAAACACAAAATTGTTTAATTAGTTAAACTGTTAGAACTCCAGCTGTCATTCCATATTAACAAATTTGATTTTCTAAAAATTATATTTTCTACCCTTGATTTGAGTTCCTGGCTTAATAAATATTAACAAAGAAAGAGAACAAAGTTTTCAGGGTTAGTTACTCTCAATTATCTACTTGCAGACTACCCACTCTGTGAAGTACTCAGGTAGAGTGTTAATATCAAAACAACATTAACTCACTTCTCATAATGCTTTTGGATTTATCTTCCTACATTCTTAATCCTGTGGGCCCAAGGCTTTGGCATAGTGGAGTATGGGAGTTGGAGCAGGGCCATTGCCCAAGGACCAGGTCTGAAAATGATCACTGAGAGGGTGGAGCAGACAGAGACAAAAGCTAACTGAATCATCATTATTGTGTTTGCTATCCCTGGTTATAAAGACACTGGAAGATGGCAGACCCTTGCCTCCATAGATGAGCTCACTGGTAGATGTGAGCATAAGACCTACTCAATTGACTCCATTTCTCACCCATAGACAATAAGTTAGGTTTGGATGTCTCAGGGTAGCTGAGGTCCTGGTGAAATTCAGGCACAAATATTGCCAGTTATGTTTCAGGGAATGTGAATTCATTTAAATAACTTTATTTGAACATAGATAGGAAAGTGAGTCTCCTGAAAAAAATCACAAATATGCATTTTTAAGCCAAATAGAAATTACTTTTTAAATTACCTACTTCTTTGGCTGATCTCCAAGACTGCAACCTCTTTTAATTTCCATTATGTGTTCATTCATTTATTTACTCATTTGCTCATCGGGCCTTTATTGAGTGCCTCTTATGTGTCAGGTACTATGCTGAGTGCTGGGAATCTGAAAACTATATCCTGAAAGCAATGGGGGGCTACTGGCTGATTTAAAGAAGCAGAGTGACAGAACCAACTTTCCTTTTTAGAAAGTATATGTTGGCTAATATGTGGAAGCAGAATTGAAGGAGAGGGTAACTGGAGAATGGTTGAACAGGTAACAGGCTCCAGAAGCAATTCATTGTGAGAAAAGATGAGGCCTGTGTGATGGACTGAATTGTATCCCCCCAAATTCACATGTTGAAGTCCTAAATCTCAATATCTCATAAAGTGACTGTATTTGGAGATAAGGCTTTACAGAGGTAGTGAAAGTAAAACTGAGGTCATATGGATGGGCCCTAACCAAATATAACTCATGTCCTCATAAGAAAAGGAGATTAGGACATAGATGCACATATCGCGGAGACTATGTGAAGACAGAGGGAAAAGACAGCCCTCTACAAGCCAAGGAGAGAGGCTTCAGGAGAGATCAACCCTGCCAAAACCTTGATCTTGGACTTCTAGATTCTAGTACTGCAAGAAAATTAATTTCTGTGTTTGAGCCGCCCAGTGTGTGGTACTTCGTCATGGGAGCTGTAGCAAATGAATACAGCCTGTGGAACAAGGCAACTGCTATAGGACATTAGCACCTACAGGCCCCAGTTCATCAGATACACCAGTGAAAGCCTGCCATTACGTCTATTCAAGCTCATATGAGGCAACAGAAATCCTAATCCTGTGAGGCAGGGAAAGATCAGGAAGTGCAATACCAGAAAAGATGCTCATTCATTCCCAAGCCTGGTTAATGCTTCCATGGACTTGCTTTGCTTTTTCCTGTTATTGGTGGAGGGGAATTTGAAATTGGCGTCATCTGCTCTTTGAGAGGGTAGTTCATCTGGTATTTGCAAACTTGCTGCAGATTTTCAGGTTCCTTCTGTAACCATTCTGTTTGAGGCATCCGAAGGGCAAGTTTGGTCCCTAGTCCTCAGCTCCTCTGTATTATAGATGGCAGGCTTTTCCAATTGGTCCTACTTCTTTGTCTTGAAAGTTGTGGGGGATGTGATGCCCCTAGATGTTTCCAGAAATGAAATGGAAATTTCACCTTAATTTTATGAAATGCATCTCTTAGCAAAAGGGTAAAGAAGAAGGGAAATAATGATTTTTGAACTATGGGCACAATTCTGGTGATTTCTGTACATTATCTTGAGTTCTTGAATCCTCCATTGTTGTTGGCATGGATTTGAGTTGAGTGGAACTTCAGGTTTGTTTGGTTTGGTATTTATGTTTTTCAGTAGCTTTCCTACATATATATTCATTTATAAATTGAATTCAAGTTGTTCATTGATTTCACACAAATAACTTTGGTTATGTGATTCAGTTATTTATTTATTTATTTATTTTGAGATAGGATCTTGCTCTGGCACCCAGGCTAGAGTATAGTGGCATAATCATAGCTCACTGCAGCTTCGAACTCCTAGGCTCAGGTGATCCTCCCACCTCAGTCTCTCAAAGTGCTGGGATTACAGGGATGAGCCATCACACCTAGCTCAAAATATTTTTAGGATCAATTTAATTCAAGGCCAAGCAAGTTAGTCTAGCTTATTATAGTTCTTGGTTTATGACTTATTTTTATTCAGTGTCTTGGGTTTTATAAATAAAATCATAAACTTTAAAACTGTTCATAAAACTGTGAACTATATTTAAAAATCATCTGGCTGGCAACTCAGTTGGATTTTATAATCTGAAAATTTATGTTTTTCTTCAACTCTGAGAATTTCTATTCTACTTTCCCATTATTACCTTCTTCTACTCTCTTTTCTTTCATTTTGTAACTTCTATTAAGCAAATACTGGCCCTTGAGGGACTTTATGGTTGAAAATGGTTTTCAACCATTTTCACATATTTTCCATCTCCTTTGTCTTTTGCCTGGTGTTTGGGGAAAATTTCTTTGGCTTCTGTTTCCACTTATTTGTTCTTCAAGTGGGTCTGTTCTGCATCTGAACTAATGAATTTTCAATATCAGGAGTGACTTTTTAAATTTCTAAGATTTCTCACCAATTATTTGTCGTGGATGCAATATCCTTTCAAATCTTTGCTGATTAAAATTAAATTCATTTAACATTTATCTTGTTCCCTTTGTTAACTTAGTTTCCTCTGATATTATTTCCTTCTATTAGTTGAGTTTGGTGCCTCTCTTTCATGGTATTGGTTCCCGTCTCCTCATAAGATATTTGGTGGTGGTCCCATCCCATCATCTCTTAATGTGGGAACGGGCTTGCCTCCTCTTTCTGTTTATCATACCTGTCTTCAGGAGCTATGAAGAAGGGTCACGACACGCTATCCCAAGACAGTGCATGGTTTCTGTCATTTCTTGGGGTCACTAGGTACCTGAGCTCTGCCCCTCGGGTCCAGGATCACCACTAACATTTTTATCCTGCAGAGAAACACCTGATATTTAATGTGAGCAGGACAGAGGAAGCTCCTAAGTGAATTACTGTTTCAGGGCCCCTCCTCTTCTTGTGTCCTTTAACTCTTGCTTGCAGCTTCCCTAAAGTATTGCTCCTCCTGAATCTGTTTTGGTTTCTTCTGATTCTGTTTCTCTGTGAGTCAGATCTTGCGTCTTTTCTGTATCTTTGGATTTCTTGAACATTGTTGGAACATTTATCTGCCTTTTCCTTATTTCCCTGTGCTGTTAGATGCCTCTTTCAGACATATCTTTTAATGAAATGTTTGGTAGAAGGGAAGCTAAATGCATGTACTCAATCCACCATCTCCATCCAATCTTTACTTTTTATTTATCCTCTCTACTTATTATCAAATAACACAAGCTCATTGTGAAAAACTCAGACTACAGAAATGGAAAGTGAAAGTTCCCTCTTAGGCTAGGCGACTCTAACATATTTCCCAACTTGTATCTTCTTGGCCTCACCTGTTGGTTTCAGATAGAGCTGGGTAGACAGTTCTGTGAAGCCTTACCCCCTTGCTTCCCCCCACCCCCACCCCACTCTCTAGCTGTCAGCATCTATTCTCAAATGCATACTTTCTCTTCTGGGCCCAGAACTCTTCCAAATCTACAGACTGCCTGTGTGGAGCTTGCTTGGTAGCTCGGAAGTGTAGATTTTCAACATGGGTGGGAGACCAGTGGGGGCAGCCCCTTATCCCACCAGGATGAAGACCTATCACCCATCCTTCATGTAGACAATTCCAAGAGGCATTCTCTCCTCCTCTGAGGAGGTCCCTTCAGACTTAATTCCTGTTGTCCACAACAGGATAACCTTGATTTCATTCTCTCCTTCTTCTTCTTCTT
>NW_016107398.1:6138217-6152300 GCF_001604975.1 Cebus imitator | reverse complement strand
GTCGCTCTATCACCCAGGTGGGAGTGCAGTAGCATGGTCTCGGCTCACTGCAGCCTACGCCTCCCAGGTTTAAGTGATTCTCCTGCCTCAGCCTCCTGAGTAGCTGGGATTACAGGTGTGCACCACCACACCCAGCTAATTTTTGTATTTTTAGTAGAGATGGGGTTTCACCATGTTGTCCTGGCTGATCTTGATCGCCTTGGCCTCCCAAAGTGCTGGGATTACAGGCGTGAGCCACCACACTCGATTTTTCTCCCTTCTTTTATTCTCCCAATTTCTCATTCCTGGTCGCAGGAATCTGGCCTCTTTTCCCTCTTATTTGGCAATGCCCTTTTCCTCACTGCAAGCCTGGGTACTTCTAAATTTCCTCTCTCCCTCAGTTCCGATTTATCATTTCACTGTAGCTCTATTAGCTGTAAAGCATTTGGGGATGCTTTCAGGATAACATGCTCTGTAGCAAATGAGGTTGTATTGAATTATTTAGCTTTCAGCTAAAGTGGAGATAACTAAAGCAGCTGAGCTGGTTTGTAAAATGTTGAGGTAATCTGTCTGCTGATTTGGAGCTTTTATCATATTAATTTTTTCTTATGGTTGAAAATTATAAATTTTAGGGCTATCAAGAAAAATATGTTTGCAACTATTTAGTTCAGTGCCACAGACCTATAGCTGAGGAATTATCTGTTTTGTGTAGTATATAATTACGTAGCTGCAGAACCATGATTCTAGAGAACCATGAATTTATCTAATAAGTTTGTTCATACAAGGTTTTAAAAAACCATAAACACATAATTTCCCTCCATTTTTTCTATCAAAAATAGATCAAGGATTTCTGCTTGAGATTTATAACAGTCTCAGCTTTTGAAGTTGGCCTGTTTTTCTTGAGCTTTCCTTGTCAAAATTTGACTTTTAAATGTTTTTATTTCACAAAAAAAGAACTTTCTGTTTCTAACTCAGTAATGGACAAATGCATTCTTAAATGTTGTTAACCAAGAGGAGGAGGGGATCACTGCTAATCTATGGAAGACCATGTATGTTTTTGTATTTTATTTCCCATATTACTAGTGTCTCTTGGAAAATTGAGCTAAAATAAGGGTCCAGCCAAGTGGAGGATGGAGTGGAGAATTCTGTGGCTTTGTAATACCTGGGGTGTCTGTCCCACTCGGCACATCTCAGTATTTAAAGGCCCACTCTCAGAAAGTGGGACTGCAGCAGGAAGTGAAGTATCTTTCCATATGTTCAAGATGTAAACTAAACTCGAACATCTGGCAATTAAACACCCCTTTTTTGGGTGAATTCTGGAAAACAGCACAATTATACTCCCAAGCAAATAACTCAGGAGTAAGACTATTTGTTCCCTTGTTAAGAACACCAGGCAGCATCAGTAAAAGTTAAAACTTCTTTCTACATCTATGAGCTTTTAATCTCTGTGGTAATTTCCATAATACCTGAGATCGCCTGTGTTGATAGCTGGTGAGAAATCATCCCAGGCACCGCAGGTGGAGAAAAGAGATGAAAGCTACCGCAAGGCTGCAGGTAAACCTTACTGAACAATGACCTTGTATCGTTAGAAAGTCAAGAAAATAGACTGCCTTGCAAGCTGCCCATGTTCTGTGAGTCTGTCTCCGGGGGCGACTTAGAGATGCCTTTTCTCTTTGACACCATCGGTTCTAGTATTTCCTCTGGCCTGCTGCGCTGCACCTCATCCAGGCTTGCAGTGAGGCACCCCCACTCGCCGGGACACCCCGGCCGGCCAGGAGGTGCCAGTGGGCAGGTGTGGCAGCCTGCCTGTTGAGTACAGTCCCTGCAATGTGCGAGCGTCTTGGGACTGCAGGCTGAGCGCCGCCAGCTTTGCCTGGTTTGTTCAGATTACACTAGGTCTGCGGGCAGAAACAGCTACACCGAGCTCGGACTGGGGGTGGGGGCCTCGGGCCAAGTGCCCGCCCCCTGCCCTCCCAGCTTCTGCTCTCACAGCCAGCGGGGAGAAGCCCGCCCGGGAGCGGGCTTTCTAATGCACCAGCCCCGTGAACAATCTGTCCCTCCTAAACCCGCGACGGCGGGGGAGCAGCACCCGGATGCCCGCCGCGCCCACCCTACGGCCTAAGAGTGTCTTTTCGTGTATTTTAAAAACCGAACTGTGTGCACTGGGGATGCAGGGCGGGAAAGGCTGGAGGGCTTGTTTTCGCCACTAGGCTCGCCGCTCGGGGCGCACGAATTAGGCCCGAGCTACAGAGTCCAACCCTTTTCCCGCCGCAGGGGGCTCGGGGAGGCACGGGGTTAGGGGAGGTGAGCGACGATGGAGGCGCCCCGGGCTCAGCGGCGGGCGGGGAGGCAGAGGCGGGTTCCAGGAGCCCGGCTAAGGCCGGGCAGGTGCCCCCAGGCGCGGAGGCTGATTGGCAGGTGCGGGAGTGGGTGGGGAAGGCGGGGGCTGGGCCTGGCGCTGCGGGAGGCTGCGGCCCCGCCTCCCCGCCCCCGCCGCGGGACTATCTGGTCCCGGCAGCAGCGATGTCCCCCGGCAGGAATGTCCCTCCTCAGATAATGTTATTTATATCTCTGGGCGGGTCCGCGGCTCGGCAGCACCAGGCGCCCGGCGGCCGCTGTGCCAGGAGCCCCGCGCTGCCCTCCTCCCCCTGCGCCGCCGCCGCCGCCGCCGCCGCCGCCCCGGGGTTCGGGGTGGCAGCCACTTCAGTCCCAGCGCAGGTGAGTCCCAGGAGGGCCCGGCGACCGAGGGAGCTGGGTGCGGGTGCGCAAGGCTGGGACGCGCGGCGCCAGCGCAGAGGAGCGCTGGGCCCAGGGGGCTCGTGACGCGCAGGGCCCAGGGGACCGGATGGGGGTCCGGCCCGGCGTACCAGGCGTGAGGTGGGAGGGGTGCGGGGCCCGGGGGGCTCGGCAGCTGCGGCAAAGATCACCCCGGGACACGGGAACGCGCGCGGGCTTCCGAGGCACTTGGTGCTAGCTTTGGAGAGCCGGATCCTGGAGAGTCCGTCACCACGGGGCGCAGGGATAGGGTGATGGGGCTCGGGTTCTGGTTCGCCTCCTCCAGGACCCCAGCCTGTGAGCGAAGGGGATTGCGCCTCTAGCCTGTCCGACCGCCGCGCTGCTCTCTGCCTTTTTCTGTCCAGCTTTCTCAGCCCTGGGACCGCTCATATCCCTCTTCTGGGGAACTTGGCTGAGCGCTTCTCAGGCCGCCCAGCGCCCAGGCAGAAGGGACAGGTCAGGGCAGCAGAGGAGGCTGGGCCTTAGGGCGCTGGAAACCGCGCGGAGAGTGACCCCGTGTAGACCGAGGGAGGAAAGATCCTAGTGCCTCAAGGCATACTTCAAGGACCCCCAGCCTTCCTCTCCCACAGAGTTCCTCTCCTCCTCTAAGCTTCTCCAGGCTTCTCTACCTTCACCCTCCTCTCCAGTTTCCCCTCTTTCTCTAACTTGGTCTTGAGAAATAGCAGAAAGTGGGAGAAATAACAGAAGCTGTAAAACAATTCCCAACTCCCACCAACTCATCCACACTTCCCAGGCTGGGAAAGCAGCTGTGGGGCTGGAGTACTGTTTCCCTGACAACGAGCTTCAGGTAGGGCCTTGAGTTATAGCCTATTAATAGCCAAACCACTGTTTTCAGTGAGCAATTAGAGGAGCCAGGAGTAAGGAAAATGAAAAGAAGGCACTGTTTTCTGTAAATTCAAATTTTAGATGCATCAGATTGGGGGACGGAGAGAATATAGTGACAGTCTTTTTGTACTGAGAATTTCTGTGGGGAGAGACTAGGCTGTCACCTCCAGGTAGGAGGCAGTCATGCAAAACCCCTGCCTGGAGATAGTCACGATCCGTATTTCAGTTTCTAAGGAAAGAGATTCAGGCGGCTCCCTAATGAGAGGAGTCTGCAAATCAAAGATTTTAGGCACCGCTCAACTGTCCACTGTCCTATCCTTAGCTTCACAGATGGCTCTGAATTTTATTCTAGAATTCCCTCTTCGCCCACCCCTTCCCCCACTATAAACCAAGGCAGGTCATTTCTTATTTCAGCATTCAACTTTTATTCTTTTGCTCTGAGTCCTAGGTTCCAAATGCCATTGAAAACACTTTTTTTTTCCCTAAGTGCAAAATTATCGTTGATGTATGCTGAATGTACAGCACCTAACACGGCTAGGCCTGTGCTTGCCTGGAGGCTTGGAGGCTAGCCAGGAAAGGGAATGTTAAACTTACATTGAAGAAGAGCCTGCCTTGGAACCAACCAACTCCTAGTGGAGTTATTAAAGGTGGGTCATTTATACAAAATTTTATCAAAAACTCTAAAGAACCATTGAAAGACATAAACCCTCATGAAAATGTGGAATTTAGACCCCTTAGCTGTTACTCTTAGCTTTATCAGTGTCCCAGTGGCAATGACTGGGGATGAGCCAGTCCCATTAATCTTGAGTTCTGGGAAGACTCAGAGTTCTCTCATGGAATGGTAAGCACCCAAGAACTCCCAGGCATCCAGGATGGGCCTTGTAGCGCAGGCATATCAAGTTCTCCTGAGCGGCTTGCCCAGAAGAGAGTTGGGATACCACCTTTGGCTCTGATCAATGCTTCTTCCAAGTGTTCTGAAGGTGTCCTATAGCAGAACAGCTGCTAGATGATTAGTTTTGGGGGTGAAGGTATGGCAGGAGCAAGACTCCCACCTGGGATCATTTTGGCAAACTGAAAATGAGTATCTTAGGCAAGCGAGGTGTGAATGAAAGTTTTGAACTAAAGTCAAAGTCTGACAGGTCTGCCACAGCTCTGGAAACAGACTGTCTTTGGTCAATGAAAATAATAATAGCTTTTATTTATTGTGTCTTTTATGTTATTTTACCCAGTACCTGGCTGGTAGTGGACCCTCAGTTAATCTTTGTTGAATGAATGAGGAAACCAACAAATGAATGCTCAGCATTTTCTTTATATTATCCAATTTAATTGTCATGGTAACTCTATAAGGTAGCTTATAGTATCAGCATTTTACAAGTAAGGAAACAGGTTCAGGAAGATTAAATAACTTGCCTCATATTACAGAGCTAATGAGAGATGGGTTCAAGATTCAAACTGAGTTTTTTTGGTTCTACCCTCTTTTTAAGGTTAGACACTCAGCAGGGAATATAGAGTACAGTTGGAAAGATTTGACTTTAGCATTGTCTTCCAGCTTCACAGTCTTCATTCCCAGGACCTCAGGTAATGGTTCTACTTATATCAGAGAAGCTAAAAAATATTGAAGACAATTTTGGGCATTTATTTTCTCAGAGGTTTTTAGCCTTGCCCATTATTTTCAGGTCGTTGTTTCAAGGACAGAACTATAATTTTGGCAGGAGTCAAAGCATGGATTTTTTTTTTTTTTTTTTTTTAAAGAACAGATTTTCATTTCAGTCCTGAAAGTGGCCAGGAGGGCTTGATGATACATAGGGACTGTGTGATAGGACAGAGAACGACTATAAAAAATTCATGAGGCAAATACTATCAGAAAGGGAAGGGATTTTGGAGGTCACTGAACCCTGCCTTCCATGTACATACTTACTTGCTTAAAGGTGAGACCTAGCTGAATGTATCTGATCATTGATATGTAGCTATGGCACCTATACTTCTTATCACTTGAGCTCATTTCTTTCTTGTCGTGCTTTCAAGGCCAGTATGCTTTATTTCCTGAAGTTCTGCCTAATCAAACTACTGAGATTTTATTTCCTTTGGAGGAGATTATAAGGGGATGTGTTTTAATATCCAGTGCTTTCATTTTAGTGAAATCTTAAAGAAAAGGTATCGAGGATAAGCAGGAGAGAAGGCATTCTGAAGCATTAAATTCTAAACTGTTCTGTAATCTTCCTCATTGCTTGTAAGGTATACAGACATATACGTTTTAAAACAATAGTTATGCACATCACAATCTAGAGACAATCTTAAGTAATTATGTCCATTTTGGGGGGGCATGTGAAAGGACTTCAGAGAACTACTAAGACTGTCAGATACATGTTTTAACCTAAACCTCATCACCAAATTGCTCTTGAAGAGCAGCGCTTTAAATTTCAAAATCAAACACAAAATTTTACTCTCTGCTCAAGACCTGGAAAGGTAGGAAACATGACCAGTGAGAGATTTAAAGTAGAGATGGGGTTTCACCATGTCGGTCAGGCTGGTCTCAGGAGTTCAAGACCAGTGTGGACAACATGGTGAAACAACATCTTTACTAAAAATATAAAAATTAGCCAGGTGTGGTGGTGGGCACCTGTAATCTCAGCTACTTGGGAGGCTGAGGCAGGAGAATCACTTGAACCTGGGAGGCTGAGGCAGGAGAATCACTTGAACCTGGGAGGCAGAGGTTGTAATGAGCCAAGATCACGACACTGCACTCCAGCCTGGGCAACAAGAGTGAAACTTTGCCTAAAGTGAGACTCCATCTCAAAAAAAAAAAAAAGTGATATAAAATAGCCAGGTATAGTGGCTTGTGCCTATAATCCCAGCTACTTGGAAGGCTAAGGGAGGAGGATTGCTTGAGCCCAGGAGTTAAAGAGGCTGCGGTGAACTATGATTGTGTCACTGTACTCCATCATGGACAACAGAGTGAGACCCCATCTCTAATTCATGAATTAATTAAAAAGTCATTTAAAATACATTTCTTTGTTATGGAATTTTAAATTTATGGAATTAAAAAAAATAACTTCAGACCTGCAGATTAACATTTATCAGCGAACTTGGGAGGATTAAGAGTGAAAATAACTGCTATGTGGGCTGATGAGAAATTCAATTATATAATTAGGACTGGCAGGGAAGTTCATGGATACTGGGTTCTGAAACCATATGGATATTACAAGCCAAAAATGACTGTAGGAAAAAGAATTTTATCTTTAAAGTAGCTTGTGTTGACTCAGTTGGTTTTAACAGACACATCGTAAGTTAATCCTTTATCTTAGATAAGAAATCTGTGGAGGAAGAGTAGATGCAGTGGTCTGTGTGCCAGAATCATGTGGCATTTGCTGGGTTTATCACAGAGATGCTTCCTTCCTCAGACAACCCCAAGAGGTGAAGGTCACCTGATTTGGCGATGGGGATGGTGATTGAGGAAGAGCGTAGGAGGCAGTCAGGAGAATTCACTGTCAGATCTGGCTCCATTCATGGATTGCCAACTCCCCTTGGTAAATATTTAGAAAATGCTATAGCGTGTTTCCCTTCGTTGCTGCACGTATTTCTTAATTCACAGCCAAACGATTCAAGTTCTTCCATTTTCAGTCAGCCTCAGTTGAATATCAAACCACCAAGGGATCCCTAGCCTTTATAGCTCACATAGTCTTAGAGGTGGTCATAGACAGAAAATGCTTCCTTAATGAATTGTCTGGCTAGCTTATCAAATTCATTCTTCTCTTTCCTTTTCCTGGTTGCAGGAAATATTACAAAACCATCTTTTTCTTACCTCAGCAAGCCCTTCTCAGGCTTTGCCATGTTTTATTTCTACACCATACCTGTGCAGACCTGGCTGAGGGTAGAATTATAAGACCAATTAAAACTCAGACATATATCATATTAGCAGTGGGGGCAAAAGTGGGCTTCCTTTCTGTCATTTGAATGTTATAAACTTAGCAAGTGAAAAGGCACAGGGCTAGAAAAAAATAGGCTTTGCCTTGAACCGGGCTCAGATCATCTGGGATATTTATGAAAAGAATAACAGGGCACCTTGGCAGCTAAAGAACAATAACTGCTTTGAATTATAGTCAATTTAGGAGTTTCCACCATTGTGAAAAGGAGAAGAAACTTGAATAATTCTGAAAATGAATACGTTGAAAATAATTTCCATTTGTACGAGACTTAAATATGGGCATGTCTCATTTGAGAATTCATAGCAATTCAAATAAAGCACACTTTAAAGGCAAAAATTACGAGGACCGGAAAGAAGTCTGTAACCTTATTCTGTCCCTCTTCCAAGTCCCAGCCTGTTTCTAGGAGAACCCTAGGAGTGGTCAATCAGCTTCACCTTCCAGCATATTTCCCCAAGGGTGGAAAAGAAAGAAAAGACCTTTCATAATACTGACTTCAAGTCATGAGTCAGAGAGAGTTAGAGCTAGAAAGGCCTGAGAAAGAATTGAGATGTATTCAAAAAGTGCAGACGTTGGGTGTCTACCATTTCTCTTACACTGTTACGTGCTGAAGACACACAAAGAGATCAGATGGAGAATTACTGATCTGGTGCGAAAATGGACTTACAAACAAGCAGTGATTCGACAGGATGCCTGAGAGAACACACAGGAGCAAACATCTAATTCAGGATGAGGAATCCCAGAAGACCTTGGAAAGTGCCTAGGATTTCCCTAATGGAAGAAGGGAGGATGAGGGGGCCTGGGATTGGGGGTCTAGGCAGTTGCCCAGCACAGACAATAGAGTATGATTAGATTAGGGGATGCAGCGTAGTTCCACGTGGTGGGAGTGTGACCACAAAGGTGGTTGGGGTTCAGTCTGTGAAGAAGTTTGAGCCACTGGAAGTTTTTAAGTTGTAAATGGGTGTGATGAAATCTCCGTTGACAAAGCTCACCAGTGGTGATGAAGAGAAAGTGAATTAGAGGCCAGTCAGTACAAGATGATGATCACAGATGACTACAGTCCACTCAATTTTCAGCATGCCTTTGTCTACACATCATCTTATTTTATCTTATGATGACCATGTGAAGGGAAGATCTGATTATTCCTGGTTTCCAGTTACAAAACAGGATTCGAAGTATACATTTATATACTCAAGGTCCCTCTAGTAGCTTATTCCAAAACCTGACTTTGACCCAGTTGCCTAGTTCTGAGGCTGGGGCTGTTTCCACATCTTCTCAGTGGAGTAATCGAATATTCTGGGCCTTCTGGTTGAGACTGCATTTGCTTTCTTTCTTCAGCAGAATATTCCACCTATGTTCATTGGTTCTGGAGAGAAGGAGGAAGACACTTGTTAACGGTACAACCCTTTACCATAGCCACAGAACCTCAAGAATGGCCCTCCAGAGTATGCACAGATGATGTTCCAAAGCATGAATTAATAGATTCTCATTAGCATACCATAGATAAATGAACGGTTCATATGCCTGTTAATTGATGTTTTGGCTGTTTCATTCCCTTTTACCCCAAATTTACTGGGCATTAATGTGTTTATGCCTCATTTTGGACTTCAGCAGTCTCTTTTTGTCCAGTGATCTTGAGGGCCTTGATTTGTACTTATGTCAGTCTTCAACAAATATTTACTGAGCTCTCATTTAATTTGCCAGACATACTCTAGGATCAGGGGTTATAACAGTGAATGTGGCAAAAATGTCTGATGTCATAGAGTGCATATTTTAGCTGGGGGAGAGAGGAACTAAATGACAAAGAATAGACAAAAAATAGTAATTTCAGGTGCTAAAAAGAAAAAAATAAAGCAACATGAAAAGAGAGAAGGGTGGTTCTACTATTTCAGGTAGGGTGGTTGGGAAAGCACTATCTGATGGGGTTTCGTTTGAGCTGAGACCCAAATGAAGTTGGGGGAGGGGCATGGGATGTTTGGGAGAAGAGATTCAGGTTGAGTGATAGTCTGTTCTCACACTGAGACATGCCAGAGACTGGGTAATTTATAAAGGAAAGAGGTTTAATTGACTCACAGTTCAGCATGGCTGGGGATGCCTCACAATCATGGCAGAAGGCAAAGGAGGAGTAAAGGCACGTCTTAAAGGGTGGCAGGCAAGAGAGTGTATGCAGGGGAACTGTCCTTTATAAAACCATCAGGTTTTTTGAGATTATTCACCATCACAAGAACAGAACAGGAAAAACCCATCCCCATGATTCAGTTACCTCCCACCGAGTCCCTCCCATGACATATGGGGATTATGGGAGCTACAATTCAAGATGAGATTTGGGTGGGGACACAGCCAAACAATACCACGTGGGAAGGCCCCAAGGTAGGGCCACTGCTGTGTCCAAGCAATGGCAAAGAGGCCAGTGTGGCCTGAGAGCAGGGGGTCAGGGGGAGAGCTGACCACAGTGCTGGAGAGAAAACCAGGTCTTGATGGTGCAGGCTTTGTGGCCATGTAAGGACTTTGGGTTTTAGCCCAAGGGTCACAGGAAACCACTGGAAGTTGTGGGCAGCAGAGCAACTTGCTCAGATTTGTGTCTCAAGAGGATCTCTCTGGCTGCCCTAAGGAGGATTGGTTGTGGGGCACAAGAGTAGAGACAGGGAGTCCCATAAAAGCTACTGCAGTGGTCCAGGGCAGAGAGGACGGATCAGGGTGATGGTGCTGGTGAGATGCAGTTGGGTTCTGAGTATATTTTGAAGGTAGGGATGTTGAGATTTGGATATAGAGGATGAGAGAAAAAGACTAAGATGATTCCATTGTTTTGGCCTGAACAACTGGATAAACAAAAAGGTCATTTACTGAGGTGGCGATGTATTTTATCAAATGTGCCGTGGGCTATTATTTTTTATTTCTGTTTTTGTCGAGCTGTTGACTCGGAATAGTCTCTGGCAGACTTTTCATTTAAATACACCAAAAAGGAGTTGTTTTTATTTTGGGGTGATTCATTACCTCTGTTTGAAGCGATGCCTTAGATGTGTGGTATACTTTGTACTGTTACTTTTAGATCAGCACCACAACGTTTATGCTATATGATGGAGATTAAGATATGGGAGAAACAAGATTGGAATATATTTCACTTTATTTTTAGAAATGTTTTGAATTGGCTGGTTAAAGCCCAAATATTTTTTTAACACTTCCTGGTTGTCATATTTTTAAAACTTTTTAAATCATAAAATAAATTCATGTACATGGTTAATACATGTATCTACATTATACAAGGGTATACAATGAAGAGTAAAAGTCTGCCTCTATCTCCAGTCCTATTTCTAAGAAGTTACTACCATCAACAGTTTTGTGTATGCTTTCAGAAAAATTCCATTCATGTACAAGCATTTGGCCTGATATATTTTAAAGTCATAGCTTTAAGCTAGGAGTACCACGTATTTGGTTTTAGACTTAGTAGGCTTTGTAGCCACCTTGGTAGTCCTCAGGTTAAGTGGCCTGGAGTCCACCTTCTAGCAACTAAGGTTCTCCCTCTCCAAACCATCCCACACTGAACCACTGTGTTTATCATATAACATCCCTTCCCAAAAGCCACCAGTGGTTCTTCTCTGGGTAGAGATAGAAACCCAAACTCATAAAGTTAGATTTTAAGAGCCATTGTAATCTGGCTCCATTTGCTTTTTTTCTACTCTTTTACCACTTTCCGTCACAAACCCTCTACTTAAACTAAGTTTATCTGCTTCTGCTTACTAAGTCCTGAATATTTTTCCCAAATTCGGAGTAGTTTCCTTCAGAACCTAGGTTCAAGGCTGTGTATTCTTCTTGGAACACTCTACTCCACAGTAATCTCTCACTTCTTCAAACTTGCTAAATTAGGGCTAGATACATGTACCCTATTTGAACATAATCACAAATTCTTTTATTATTATTAACTTTCTTTCCTGTATCCGTGTATTATTTGCTCAGCTAGACAGTAAGCTCTTAAGGGCAAGAACTAATTTATGAATTACAGTCACGAGTCTTACATAAAGCCCTGCTTACTGCATGTGGAAGTTCAATTAGTAATTTTTGGAATGTGCACATTGACAATCATCCCTCGATGGGATGGTGCTGGTACACAGGGATTATATTAAAAATTGCCAGATTATGGCTGCCAACAAAGCTACCTTTTTAGTGGGTTATAGAAATGTTTACTCCCAGGGAACAGTAACTGGACACCACTCTTTTGGACAAAGAACTTTTGGATATGCCTGGTCCCATGCTTTCTTCCTTCTTCAGATGGCATTGCATGTAGTTGTCAGAAACAATGTGTTTTCATATGCCAGTAAATTATGAATAGTTATTTAATTGGCTTGGCAATGATGCAATTTTTAAAAATTTATTTTTTTAAATTTTGATAAAATATATGTGACATAAAATTTACCATTTTAACCATTTTAAGTGTTCATACAGTTCAGTGGCATAAATACATTCACCATCATCGCTGCCCATCATCATGAAAAAGATGGACTTTTTTCATCTTCCAAAACTCAAGCACTGTGTTCCTTAAACACTAAATCCCCATTCTCTCTCCCTCCGTCTGTGGACACTTGGATTGCTTCTATCTCGCCTGTTGTGAATAATGCTGCTGTGAACACGAGTGGGCAGATATCTCCTTAAGACCTTGCTTTCACTTCTTTTGAGCATAAACTTAGATGTGAAATTGCTGGATCACATGGTAATTCTATTTGTAATCTTTTAAGGAGCCTGTCCATGAAATTTTAATATTTCTCCTTGGTATTTAACATCTTCAAAGGGAAGGGCAAAAATTTATTAACATCCTCACCTTTGGGGCCAAACTGAACTTGAGAAGTGTTTATTTCAGAACACTATCTTTGGGTGATAGTTCGTCATAAAAATTCTTGAATTTGTTCATTTATTAGTTTGCCTATTTTTAGATTGTAGACTTTTAGAGGACAGGCAGGAGATGTTTAATTTGCTTTGTAGAGCATGTAGCCCAAGCTCAGATGGGGAAGGGTATAAATATTATGCGATGTTTTATTTCAGCTAAAAAATCTCCTTGAGCTGGATGACAAAGAGTCTGGGTTGCTTCCAGTTCCTTTTCTCTTGCTATTTGCCCTTGGGCAAATAACTTCCTCTTTCTCTGACTTTTTTTTTTTTTTTTTTTGGGCTTTGTGTGTGTGTGCTGGTACCTTAATATTTATTATTATCCTTAACATTTTCCTTGTGAATTCCTCTGTAAAACTTACATATTGCCTCTTCTTCGTAGCCTTGCCTGACAGCCCCTCTTCCTTACCAGGTCCTGGGGTAGCACCGATTGCTTTTTCCTTTGTATTTTTGCAGCTCCTTTCTCATCCCTTTCTTACAGGTGGATCTTCTTGTTTTGTAATTGTCAACTTGCCTTCTACACTGTTAGTTCAAGCTTCTTGCAATGGGGAACTGAGTCTCACTCTTTAAAAAAAAAAAAAAAAAAAAAAAATCCCGGCACCTAGCGCCATGCTTTATACATGGAGGGGAGTGGCTCAAAAATATTTGTTGATTAAAAAATTAGGCTGGACACGGTGGCTCATGCCTGTAATTCCAGCACTTAAGGAGGCTGAGGTGGGCGGATTACTTGAGCCCAGGAATTTGAGACCAGCCTGGGCAACATAGCAAGACCTGTCTTTACAAAAAATTTTTAAAAATAAGCTGGGCATGGTAGCACATGCCTGTAGTTCCAGCTACTCAAGAGGCTAAGGTGGGAGAATCACCTGAGCCTGGGAAGTTGAGGCTGTAGTGAGCCGTGATTGTGCCACTGCACTCCAGCCTGGGTGACAGAGTGAGACCCTGTCTCCAAAAAAAAAATTTTTTTTTAATCTGGCCAGGCACAGTGGCTTCTACCTGTAGTCCTAGCTGCTTAGGAGGCTGAGGCTGGAGGGTTGCTTAAGCCCAGGAGTTCAAGGCTACAGTGAGCTACGATCATGCCACTGAACTCCAGCCTGGACTACAGAATGAGACCCCATCTAAAAATAAATATATTAATTAAAAATAAAAAAAAATTTTAAAATCATGTGGCCAGTTAGCTCAGTTGGTTAGAGTATGGAGCTCATAAAAAAATTAAAGAACGAATGTTTGAAATTACATGTAACTAAGTTCCTATAATTTTAACTTGGACATGAGGCATTGCTATGCTAATGAGTTTATTATAACAGTGAGTCAACATTTATTGAGAAAGTTGTGTGCTAAGCACTATGCTGAGAGTTTTCATGTGTGTTTATTATTTACAGTCAGACTTGAAGAAGTTAACTTACCCATGAATACCCACCGAGTAAGGTAACAGCTGGACTTGAACCCATGTGTGTTTATTCTAGAGTGCTTGCTTTGAACTACTGTTGAGGAGGCCGATACTATGTGACTCTTAATTCTCAGCATTTTTTTTAAAATCCTGCATCTTTAATGGTGTGAAATTAGAGAGGTAATTAGTTGTATACCTTTATATGTTGCTTTATATTTGCAATGATTTAACCTAATAGACTTGAATCCCTTTATTAGCTTTTATTTTATTTTTTATTTTTTATTTATTTTTTTTTTTT
>NW_016107398.1:6108521-6138041 GCF_001604975.1 Cebus imitator | reverse complement strand
CACCATGTTGACCAGGATGGTCTCGATCTCTTGACCTCGTGATCCACCCGCCTCGGCCTCCCAAAGTGCTGGGATTACAGGCTTGAGCCACCGCGCCCGGCTAGCTTTTAATAAATAATTAATGTTCTGAATCCTACTTCCAATGTAGCTATTTGACATCTGAGTATGGAGATGCTAATCAGTACTGCACAATATACCCACTCTCATAAGGCAGCTGTACCAAAATTGCTTTAGAAAAGATCTGAATTACTGTCTTTTTTGTTTTTTTGTTTTATTTTGAGATAAAGTCTCACTTTGTTGCCCAGGCTGGAGTACAATGGCTCGATCTCGGCTCATTGCAACCTCTGCCACCCTGGCTCAAGCCATTCTCCTGTCTCAGCCTCCCAAGTAGCTGGGATTACAGGCTCCTGCCACCGTACTCGGCTAATTTTTGTATTTTTAGTAGAGACAGGGTTTCACCGTCTTGGCCAGGCTGGTCTTGAACTCCTGACCTTACATGATCCACCCGCCTCGGCCTCCCAAAGTGCTAGGATTACAGGCATAAGCCACTGTGCCCGGCCAAAAGGTCTGAATTATTGTCAAATGCCATAGCTTCCTTCCAGACCCTAGGTTTCCAACTTCTCCGCAACATTTGACCCCTCTCCCGTTGAACCTCTGCCCTCTCTGGGCTTCTGTGGCCTGGGCCCTCCTTTTTATCCTCCTAGCTTGTTTACCACTGCTTCTGCATTTCTTGTTGTTGTTCCTTCCTCTCTGCCAGCTTTTAATTGTTGGGACTGCCAGTAGGTCTAAATCCTTATCTCTAGTCTGACCTCCTCCTTAGTCCCAGATCAGCTTCACAGCAGTCTGCTGGCTGTCTTCATTTACTTCTATCAAGATATCTCAAGCTCCCCATGTCATCCTGGGACTTCTCGGTTCCCTTCTTCATCCCAACCCTGCTTTTCTGTCTTTTTTTATGGCTAGGTTCATGTTGTCACCATCCCCCCAAGTAAGAACCTCAGCACCATTTTTGGTCTTTTCTTCCCCCCGTACTTCCACATCTACTTGGCTACTCGTTTTTCCGCTAAAATTTTCAAATTAGTTCCTTTCTTTTAATTTCAACTGTCACTATTCTTTTGTTTTGTTTTTGTTTTTTGGTTTTTTTTGAGATGGAGTCTTGCCATGTTGCCCAGGTTGGAGTGCAATGGGCAATCTCGGCTCACTGCAACCTCTGCCTTCCAGGTTCAAGTTATTCTCCTGCCTCAGCCTCCCAAGTAGCTGGGATTACAGGCATCCACCACCACACCCAACTAATTTTTTGTATCTTTAGTAGAGACGGGGCTTCATCATGTTGGCCAGGCTGGTCTCAAACTCCTGACCTCACGATCTGCCCGCCTCGGCCTCCCAAAGTGCTGGGATTTCAGGTGTTAGCCACCACACCAGGCCTTCCACTGTCACTATTCTTATCTTATGTGTGAATAATTGGCTTTCAGGCCTTCAGTCTCTACCTTTCTAACTCACCCCAACCCCTGACCTCAGAATTATTTTTAAAAACATAAGTCTGACTGAGCCATTCCACTACTTTAAAGCCCTCAATTGTTCCCCATTGCCCCAAAATAAAGTGTAAAGGGACAGGCAGTGGCCTCCACGATCTGTTCTGACCTCCCTTCCTAGCTTCATTCCTTCTCCATTACCTCACCTTGGATGCTTGTGACTTGCTCAACTTCAGGCTCACTTTTCTGCCTCTGTGACTTTGCTGCCACTTTTTCTATGCCTAGAATCTTTCCTCTCTTTCCTCAGCCATGAACTGTCTTTTTTTTCTTTGAGACAGAGTCACCCTGTTGCCTAGGCTGGAGTGCAGTGGTGTGATCTCGGCTTTCTACAGCCTCCTCCTCCTGGGTTCAAGTGATTCTCCTGCCTCAGCCTCCCGAGTAGCTGGGATTAGAAGTACCTGCCACCGTGCCCAGCTAATTTTTGTATTTTTATTAGAGATGGGGTTTCACCATGTTGGCCAGGCCGATCTCAAACTCCTGACCTCAGGTGATCTGCCAGCCTCAACCTCCCAAAGTGCTAGGATTACAGGCATGAGCCTTCGCACCCAGCACAGCCATGAACTCCTACACATATATGCCTTAAGACCCCCATCAGCTGTAACACCTCTTTGAAGCTCTCCTGAAACCTCTTTCCCTCTTCTGTGACCCCAGAAGACACACATTCTTTCCTCTTTTGCTGTCCACACTGTAGTCTGGCTGGTCATGGACAGGCCTGACTCACCTCTAGATTATGAGTTCCTTGAGGAAGAGACAGTGTCTGATGTCTTTGGGGACACTGGTGCCCAATTCAGGTCCTGGCTTATGTGGAGTGCTCAAGAAACAAGTTGAATTGGGTGATGTGGAAGGTTTCAAGAATATTCAGCACTGTAAAGAATCCAGAAATTAATGACCTAAAGAAAATTATGAAGAGGAGCTAATGGAAAATGCTATAGATGGGATGGAGGTAAGGAGGGAAGAGGATTGCTTTAGACCTGAGTGGAGGCTGTCTTCCACCTCTGTATTCTCCAACTGCCTCCCATTTATCAAAGGAACAAGTAATGGCTGATTTTAACCTACATCATCAGATATGTCTGTTGCTAGAAAAATTTAGTTATTCATTCGGAATACAGTCACTCCCACCTCATTTTTCAGTGAATGTTTGAAGCTGACCCTCAGAATGCAGCTATGAAAGGCTCTTCGAGTGGGCGTTTCAGATCCATAGACACAAGATTTGTTTTATAACAATAAAGAGTTAAGAAAAACACTTCGGAAAAAAAACCCTGAAAATTCCTTTATAGAGGTTTTATTTTTTCTGGGTACAGTTAATCTGTTTATTTGTTTGTCCTTAAGGCATGTCGAAGTAGGAACTACCTTGTAATGTATTACAGTATTTATTGGTTGGTTTGTTCTGCCCTCATTTGTGCCTTACCCAGACAAAAAGTGAGCCTCACCAATGGCTGGACTCACCCGAATTCTGCTTGCTCAGGCCTCTGAGCATGTTTTGTTTCTTTCAACAAAACTCTCTGTCATGGATGCACTCCCACGGCAATCCAGCCGCTCTCTTCTCCTGCCTCGTCCTGCACCCAGTCACTGATATGAGCTGGTATTTAACTTCCAGAGGCGGTGAGTGGAGCTACGAGGCCTCTAAGTATGTGATGGGGTCTGAGATGAGCTGATACGCAGAAGGCCCTCAAAGGCCTTGGCAAGATGTGCCCAGGACAAAGAAGGGCAGGGGACAAAGTTAGGCCTTGTGAGGGGGACCTGAGGGCAGTGAGACAGAGGAAGGGACTCGGCCAAGGCAACCGAAGAGCCCAATGAGCTATGAGGGGTATTCTGAGGCCAGCGATACGCAGACAACAGTCAGCAAACTCCATGGACAGCTGACAGTGAGGGTGGGATAAACAACTAGCAGTTTCTAGAAGCTCTGGAATGTCATGAATGCCAGTGATCATCATCTCATCTCGAGGATTACTAGGTGCCATAGTAAAGGTCACCAGTAGGCTACTAGTTAGTGGCCTTGCTGCATGCTCTTCGAGTGGACAGTCTTATTCATTTCGTAGATGTTTTCCTTTGTGGTGTTTTAGCCATGCCATGGTCTCTGTTTTTCTCATTTAAAATCCAGGCTGCTGCTTGTAGGGTAGAGCAGGCTCTGCCCTTCTCTGCAAGGTGAGTGTGTGCATTCTGTAACCACTTTCTGGAACTGTTGGAAAATCTCGATGCCCAAATGTTCAACCTAAAGTTGCCACAGGAGGGTTCTTCACTGTGTGAAGTGATGGGAGGAATGAAGGTATTCGCAGGTGTGAAGTAAGATGGTAGATTCAAAGCAGCTGCTCTGGGAGAGGAAGTCAGTACCCTCTGCAAGGCAGAGACCTATACCTGTTAGGACAAACTGGATCATTTGCGTTTCAAAGCTGTACAAAGTCACTTTGCCCAGGAGACTGAGAGTACTCCATGGATCCAGGCTAGCCTGGCCCTTCTTACCGTAGTTGCTGGTGAGCCCAGCAGTAGAGCTGGTACTCAGTACGGTGTCCTCAATGTAGCAACTCCATTGGCAGCCTCGGTTGAGCTGCTCTCACTGCATCTGACCCAGAAAACGCTCAAAAAATGACTGCAGTGAAACGCGTCTTCAAGGTGAAGCTTTCAGTCCAGGTGGGGGAGGGATGTGGAGTTGATCCCAAGGGTTCAATACTTCTAAATATGCTGGGAATGAGGTTTGTTTATGCTCTGACCCAGAGGAAGTCACTTTACATCTCACCCAGCTTCTACCAGCATAGACAGCCTTCTGCTTGTTTTGCATAAGCTGTGTGCCTCCTCTGCAGAAAAGGCACAGAATGAATTGGGAGCTATAAAACTCCTGGCAGTCATAATTCTTTGTGAACAGCAGAGTCTGGTGAGCAGTGTATTTGGTTGGCAAGTGATCATTACAGTCTATACTTGGTTTCTCTGTCTGTAAGACGGTGGAAATGCTTTCTCACTGAAATGTGAAGGGGGTCAAAGTGAAATCGTATATACATTGTCCTTTTTCTGAGACCTGATGCTTAAAGCATTAAGACTTGTCAAAGAGAGATGTTCTATGGATAAAATCTACTCCAAGCGTCTTGCAGATATCATCTAATGGAAATTGTCCCTGAAGAGCATCTTGTTCAGCTCCCTTATTTTACCAATAAAGGAGATCCAGAGGGGAGTGATTGGCATGAACTTGCATAGTTAGTGCAGGACTCCTGAATGAAACCCAGGTGTCCTCATCCATGGCCTAGACCTGCTTCCCTGCCTGTATCTTTCCCTCCTTCTCCTTCTTCACCTTCTGTAACTTTTTAAAAACCAGTTTTTAGAAATTATAACATGAACATGGTTATTTTTACCCAGGGTAAAAATAAATCAAACAGTACCAAAGAGTCTAAATGGCACTCCTAGACTCATTACTGCAGAAGAGGCACAGGTAACAATGATGAACAATTTCTTGTCTATCCCCTAGAGATTTTCCAGACATATATAGACATATACATAATAGATATAGGTATGTAAGTGTTTGTGTAGGTATATATGTGTATGTATATATACATATATACATGTGTGTGTATATACACATATATATATACATATATATGTTATGGTTATTTATTTTTTCATACTATATTGTAACTTGTCCTTTTGACTTAATGATGAAACACCTCACCTTGGACATCTTTCCATACCAGGACACAGAGATTGGCTTCTTTCATTTTTCTGTTTTTGAGATGGAATCTTGCTCTGTTGCCCATGCTGAAGAGCAGTGAGGCAATCATAGTTCACTGCATCCCTGAACTCCTGGGCTCAAGTTTTTCTGCCTCAGCCTCCCATGTAGCTAGGACTACAGGCATGCACTACCACACCTGGCCTTTTTTTTTTTTTTTTTTTTTTTAAGAGATGAAGTCTCACTATGTTGCCCAGGCTGGTCTTGAACTCCTGGGCTCAAGTGATCCTCCCACCTTGGCCTCCCAAAGTGTTGGGATGACAGGCATGAGCCACCATGCCTGGCCTGACCTCTTTCATTCTTATCAGCTGTGTAATATCTTATGCTTCTTTTATTTCTTCATGATGAGTATCAGAATTATAAGCAGTACCGTGGAATTTGAGTCCTGAATTCATGATGCCAAAGTAAGAATCTCTATTTTACATGAGCCTCCAGGAAGGGGAATGACTTCTGACAAAGTCACATGGTCCAGATCATTGAGAAATCTGAGACTCTGCTTCTATTTGCTGATGGTGTGTACTTATGGGTCCCTGTCATATGCCAGCTGCCATGCTAGGGCTTCGAATACCTTCACTCATGTAATTCTCACAATTGTGCCATTCAGTGTGATATTGTAATTGCCATTTTACTGATGAGAAGGTGAAGACTAGTCGAGCTAGGTTTGCTTGGGTTCACATAGTCAGTTAAGTGCCTGACTTCAGACTTGTACCCAGACCTACTTGACCCAAAAGCCGATGCTATTTTCACTGTCTGAAATCTGGGACACTAGGGAGAATGGTTATGGTGAATTTGAAACCAGGCATTTTTTATGGTTTTCAAGTTTGGTTGGTTGAGACGTAGAGTCCTCTATGTGCGCAGCAATAACATGGAGGACCATGTAGCAGTGGAGCAGAGACAGAAATGATGCAGGGAGGTGGGGGCAAGAAGCGGCTGCTCCTCAGGACATGCTACTGTCTGCTATATGCCAGAGTGTGTGGAAAACACAGAGGTCATTGGCTAAGGCACAGTTCTCTGCTTTGGTGAGGGTTTAGCGAGACACAAAGGGGAGCGAGGTAGGTGCTATTGTGGGGCTGGCTCCAGAATGCTCCAGGGTCTATACAAGCTTGTTTGGCCCATGGCCTGTGGGCTGCATGCAACCCAGAACAGCTTTGAATGCAGCCCAGCACAAATTCATAAACTTTTAAAAAACATTATGAATTTTTTTTTTTGCAATTTTTTGTTTTAGCTCATCAGCTATCATTAGTGTTAGTATATTTTATGTGTAGACCAAGACAATTCTTCCAGTCTGGCCCAGGAAAGCCAAAAGATTGGACACCTCTGGTCTACAGGAAGCCAAGATTTTTTTGGACTGGGGACCCAGATCTTGGGGGACCATCAACACTTTCTAACAGGGGAGTGACATATAATCAGCTACATTTTAGGACACCCTGCAGAAATATAACAAAGGACTCAAGAGGGTCTAAACCAAGGCAGTAGGAATGGAAGGAAGGCAGTGAATTCCAAGAGATTCTGAGAAGTCAGAGTATCTGTACTTTCTATGTGAGGTAGGATCCATTGTCAATATTTTCAGGTCCTGCCACACAAAGGACCAAAAATATTTAAATTTACCAATATCTCACATTAAATATCATGGGATTTTTTGTTGTTGTTTATTTGTTTTATGTTTGTGTGTGTTTGTTTGTTTTTTTGGTGACAGAGTCCCCCTCCCAGACTCCCAAGTATAGGCATGCCACCATGCCACACTAATTTTTTTTTTTTTTTGAGATGGAGTTTCACTCTTGTTGCGCAGGCTGGAGTGCAATGGCACAATCTCAGCTAACTGCAACCTCTGCCTCCTGGATTCAAGTGAGTCTCCTGCCTCAGCCTCCTGAGTAGCTGGGATTACAGGTACCCACCACCATGCCCAGCTAATTTTTTGTATCTTTAGTAGAGATGGGGTATCACCATGTTGGCCAGGCTGGTCTTGAACTCCTCACCTCAGGAGATCCACCCACCTCAGCTTCCCAAAGTTCTGGGATTACAGACATAAGCCACTGTACCTGGCCCTCCTGACTAATTTTTATTTTTTTTTAGAGATGGGGTCTCACTATGTTACCCAGGCTAATAAAACATTTTTGTTCTCAGAAATATTTGAAAGGATTTTAGAATTATTCCTAATTTTGATTTTATGGTCTTCATTTTGTACTTATAAGATAGTCTTTTTCAAGTCTGAAAGCATTTTTGCAGGTTCTTAAAAAGCTCGTAGGTGTGTAGTGCCCACTGGCACTTAAGGGAAGGAAGAGGGCCGCTGAGTGTGGCTGGAGTTTTTTAGCTCAGGTATCTGGGAGGTTGCTGTTGCTAATTTACTGAGATTAAAGTCTTAAAAGAAAGAGGCACTCTGGGAGTAGGGAGGAGGTACAAAGAAAGAATTCAGTGTTAACTGTGTTCAGTGGGAAGTAGCAGCAGCGTGTTCTGTGGCGCTGCTGTAGCAAGTTGAGCCCAGGAGGGGCTGGGCTGAGGGTGTCAATTTGACAGCTCTCAGCATAGAAAGGGGAGAGGATCACATGAGAGAAGAAAAGAGAGGCCTTAACTTTGAGTAAAGTCTACCTTTAAGGGGTGGGTGGAGGAAGGGGTGGGTGGAGGAAGAGAATCTAGGAAACATGATTGCAACATGACAGCACACTGAGGATGAGGGGCCAGGAGAATCCAAGGCTGTGGAAATCCAGCTTTGAGAAAAGGATGGTTAATCATGTCTAACGCAGGGGAGGGATCACATCAGAAAGGAGTGAGCAAAGGCTGTTAGCCTTGGGAGAGGCTCAAGTGACCCTCAAGAAAGCAATTTTCATGGAGGGATGAAACTTGATGATCAGGAACTGCAGAAGGAAGCCATGGCGAGGAGGAGAAGGCAGTGAATGCACATTGCTTTGCTGAGAACTTGATGGAAAGAGGATGGTTTGAGAGAGAGGTCAAAGAAAGTTTGTGCAGTGAATAACATGATTTTAGGCCACGAGGGTGGGGATCCCTTGGGAAGTGGGGATGCTGAGGCAGCTAGGGATAGAGACAGGGTTGGTAGATGCTGGAAGTCTCTGGGAGGCTGGAAAGCATCAAGTGGGTGGGGGAGCGGCCAGTGCAGCCACGCATGTGCCCTGCCATAGATGCACGGTGTCATTTTGAGAATAGTTGCTGAGCCCTGTCACATTCAAAGAACCATGATAGGCGGCACTGTGGCATTCCATCCTTATATGAGCCTGGAACTTGGCTGTATGCTCTCAAGAGCAGGGACATTTTTTTTTCTCTTTTATTTCTTCTAAAAAAGAATAAATAAATAAATAACAGGATACATGCACAAAACATGCAGATTTGTTACATAGGTGTACGTGTGCGATAGTGGTTTGCTGCACCTATTGACCTGTCCTCTCAGTTCCCTTCCCTCACCCCCCACCTCCCAACAGGCCCTAGTGTGTGTTATTCCCCCTCTGTGTCCATGTGTTCTCAATGTTCAATTCCTACTTATGAGTGAGAACATGCAGTGTTTGGTTTTTTGTTCTTCTGTTAGTTTGCTGAGGATGATGGCTCCTAGCTTCATCCATGTTCCTGTGAAGGACATAATCTCATTCTTTTATGGCTGTATAGTATTCCATGGTGTATATGTACCACATTTTCATGGGCATTTGGGTTGGTGCCATGTCTTTGCTACTGTAAATAGTGCTGCAATAAACATACATGTGCATGCGTCTTTATAGAAGAATGATTTATATTCCTTTGGGTATATGCTCAGTGATGGCATTGCTGGGTCAAATGGTATTTCTGGTTCTTGATCCTTGAGGAATCTCCATACTGTCTTCCACAATGGTTGAACTGCTTTACATTCCCACCAACATCGTAAAAGCATTCCTGTTTCTTCAGGGCAGGGACTTTTGTTCACTGCTTGTTATTTGTGAATAGAGCAATGCCTGGCAGAAAGGACGTGTTTGTCAACAGACTGACGGACTTTTTGAACCTGTCCTACAATGTATTCTACTGTGGGATATATGACCTATGGGTGAGAATATAAGTCATACGCATGTGAGTTTTGAAGTGTAGTTATAAAAAAACAGTCCTGACTTCCACACCTGTGTGCCTAGGTGGATGCTCCTCTCCTTTTCTCAGGGTCATGCCCTCTCAGGTCCTGTTTCTCTTGAAAATGTGGACAAGTGAGTTTTTACTGGGACTCCTCCTGTGCCTCTCAGTGCCCCATTCTGGGGCACCAGGATGTTCTGTAGAAGCAGGGAAAGAATATATAATGATCCTTTAGGGGAAACAAAGGGGCTCATTCAATGAGTGAGTGAAAGATGAGTCTCCTGGTTGATGGTGATAAGAGGATCTTGTTTCCTGAAAGCTCTCTGGGTGTGAATACACTTTTTTTGCCTGGTTCGTGTCACTGGGGGATGTCCTCTTGCCCAGTGAATAGGAGGACTGTGCTAAGAAGTCCAGCTCCTGCCATCCCAAACTATTTTTGGGAAGGTCAGAAGTTCAAGGATCAGGCCATATTTGCTGTAATTCTCTTAGATTCTAGGGGTATAAAGTATTTCATTCAGTTGGAAACATCTGACTTCAAGTTTTAGGCAATTTTACCTTTTCTCACTGAGATGAGGTGAGACACTTAACTTTTTATTCATAGCCTTTTAAGAAACACTTAAATTTTTTTCTTTCTGATCACAAATGTAATATAAAGTTTCACTAATGTAAAATATTACAGAAATACAGACTATAGAAAATGAAAGTTTTCCACCATCCACCTTGCTTAGCCCTTAGATAATCATTGACCATAATTTGATGCATATTTCTCCATATTCTTTTATACATATACTAATGAAATATGATTGCTATATATATACACACACACATATATTTTGAGACAGTCTCTTTCTGTCACCTAGACTAAAGTGCAGTGGCATGATCATAGCTCACGTTTGAGCTTACTGCAGCTCAATCTCTTGGGCTCTAGTGATCCACTTACCTCAGCCCCTCAAATAACTAAGATCACAGGTATGTACTACCACACCTGGCTAATTTTTGTATTTTTTGTAGAGATGGGGTTTCTTATGTTGTCCAGGCTGGTCTCAAACTCCTAAACTCAAGCAATCTGCCCACCTCGGCCTCCCCAAGTGCTGGCATTACAGGCGTGAGCCACTACAGCTGGCCAATTGCTATTTATATTTACAGAAAATGTTTTATAGTTTACATACTATTTAACAGCTTACATTGTTTTACTTAGCAATACATAAAGATCATCTTTCCTCATATGCATACCTATAGGTTTACCTCATTCAAAATTGTTCCACTGTATTTCATGATACAGAAGATCCATACTTTCTTTAACCAATTTTATTTTATTTATTTATTTTTTCTTCTGAGATGCAGTCTCACTCTCTCGCCCAGATTAGAGTACAGTGGTGCAATCTCGGCTCACTGCAACCTCCGCCTCCCAGGTTCAAGTGATTCTTGTGCCTCAGCCTCCCAAGTAGCTGGGACTATAGGCGTGTGCCACCATGTCTAGCTAACTTTTTGTATTTTTAGTAGAGACAGGGTTTTGCCATGTTGGCCAGGCTGGTCTTGAACTCCTGACCTCAAGTGCTCCCCTAGCCCCGACCTCCCAAAGTGCTGGGATTGCAGGTGTGAGCCACGACCCTGGCTACTTAACCAATTTTAAAATAATGCCCAATTACATTGTTTCTGTTTTCTTATTTTGCTTTTGCTCTACCCAGTAATATGGAACTATTTCTAAACTGCTAGATGTAGATAGTCTGTTTAAGCTAATGGGGCTCATAAAATCAGGCCATTTTTGCTGGGGAAATGGAAGGCTGAGCCCCAGGACTCCCCTGGTGCTCTTCTGACATTCTCTCTGAACAGGCAGACAGACCTTTCCTGTAGCCGAGGACATCACCTGCCCCTTCTCCCAGGCAGGGTCCAGGCACCAGTCTTTTGTTGGGATGCATATTTAGATCAAATACCACTGTCATTTGTTTGGCTTTCCCCTCTTCTTCCCTCTTTTCCTGTCTTCCTTCCTTCCTCCCCGCTTTCTCTTACTCACTTGGTGTCCAGTTGCAGCTTCCGCTCTCTCTCTCTTCTTCCAGTCACCTGTGGGTGTCCAGGCTCTGCTCACTTCCCTTCCCCACAGCAAGGCCTCCTACTGCTCCTGACTGTGATCTCATTTATACCTGCTCGAATTTCCAGTTTCTCTAGATGGTGCCTTTTTTAGTATCTGCTGCCTCTCCTATCATCTCTGCAAAATATATTAAATCTGCTGCTTTCCCAAGTGCTTGTCCTGCCCTTTAAAGGATTTCAATAAGAATCAAGCTTAACATGGCTGCTGCCGCAGCCTCTTTACTCCATGTCACCTAGCACTTACCTGCACCCTCTGTTTACTGTACCGTGAGTAGTAAATTTCCGTTCCTCGCGAGGTGACTTCATTTGTAGTAGAAACTCCTGCTGTGTGGTGTGGCAGAGAGTATATGCTTTGGCTACAATCTGACCTGGCTTCAGATCCAGGTTCTAACACTCACTAGCTGTGTGGCCACAGCAGGTAATTTAATCTTTCTGATCTTCATTTTCCTCCTTAGTAAAGTAGGGAAGAATAAATAATACCCACCTTGAAGATAGGATTGTGCTATGCTGTGGATAAAAATGTGTGTCAGATGCCTGGCATATGATGGGTGAACAAAAATGCTAACTACTGTCGTCATTATAGCTCAGTTTCTCTTTAGCAAATCTGTTGATGTTTAGCAGATCTCTTTTTTTTTTTTTTTTTTTGAGACGGAGTTTCGCTCTTGTTACCCAGGCTGGAGTGCAATGGCGCGATCTCGGCTCACTGCAACCTCCGCCTCCTGGGTTCAGGCAATTCTCCTGCCTCAGCCTTCTGAGTAGCTGGGATTACAGGCACGCGCCACCATGCCCAGCTAATTTTTTGTAGTTTTAGTAGAGACGGGGTTTCACCATGTTGACCAGGATGGTCTCGATCTCTTGACCTAGTGATCCACCCGCCTCGGCCTCCCAAAGTGCTGGGATTACAGGCGTGAGCCACCGCGCCCGGCCAGCAGATCTCTTTATGTGTTATAAGAGATCAAAGAATTGATGTATCCAAGGTCCTATTAGAGCTGGATTTCATAATGATGTAAAATTTTGAGCATAAACATCTTTGCCACCAGCTCCCATATTTCTAGCAATAGTAAATAGAGTAATTAATGAAACAACAATTTAGAACAAGAACTTGGATATTTTCTTGAAGTCCCTTGTGCTAGAAATAATTTATATTTTTCAGAGGATAGTTGTGCCCATTCATCCCAAATGATTTCCAGATTCAGGATTTTTGTTTTGTTTTGTTTTGTTTTTTGTTTGTTTTGTTTTTGAGACAGTGTCTTGCTCTGTTGCCCAAGCTGGAGTATGGTGGCATGATTATGGCTCATGGCAGTCCCAACTTCATGGACTCAAGTGATCCTCCCACTTCAGCCGAGTAGCTGGGACTATAGATGCATACCACCATGCACAGCTAATTTTTAAACTTTTTGTTGAGATGGGGCTTCACCATATTGCCCAGGCTGGCCTCAAACTCCTGGGATCAAGTGATATTCCCGCCTCGGCCTCCCAAAGTATTGGGATTACAGGTGTGAGCCCCTGTGTCCGGCCTGGGATTATTTTTTCTCTCCTAGATCCAGCAGTTGTGTTGGACGATGCTCTTTGTGGTTTCATTATTGCCTTTCATTATTGCCTTTCATTATTAAGACCTTCTAAGCCAAGACTTGAGTAGTTCATTTGAGGGTTTGCAATAGATTAATATGGCAATGGCTCTCTGGTACCCTCACTATCAAATCTGTGTACCACGGTTACATGCTGCATTTTGGGGTTTCATACTCAGCATTCTGGGGTTACTTGGTTTGGAGTCCAGTCTTTCTTCACTGGTTTCTGGTGCTAACCCCTCAAAGGGTTTCACAGGACCATATGAACGCATGTTAAGAAAACTAAAGCATAGACTCAAATTTTCTTTGAGTCTCAGAGGAAAACTAAGAACTTTGTTCCCTTCCCACAGAGGCAGTGGACTTGTCCAGGGTCCCACAGCGTGTCAGCAGCGGCTGCCACTTGTGTTTTCTCTGGAGCCATCCTTCCCTGTGGCCTCTAACAGCAGCTCTCCCACACTTGGGGCTGCGTTGCCCTCCTCTGAAACCCATCAGGAAACAAGTTCTTGAGAACTCCCACCTTTCTCCCTTGAGGAGTTCTGAGCTCCATAAACCTTGGGAACCTTTCATTGCCCCAGGGAGGGTACGTTCTGCTTGGGAGGCATTAGTGAACAAGGCATTTGATTTGCAAAGTTTGTCTGGCTAATCCATTTGGGGCAGGTTGGGTAGTATCATCTCTTCCTTTTCTTATGGAAGAAGGCTTGGTGAGGAAGAGAAACGACTTACTCAGAGCATCCCAAAGTTATGGATAGGACTGAATTTTCCCTTCTAAACCTTGAAACTCTTGCTTCCTTGCTGAACTTGTCTAAGCCTCTTAGGGGCATGCTGCTGATGGCTAGGGGCAGGTCAGCTGTGCTGAGAAGTAGGATAGTCTCACTGAAGAAAAGGAACTTGGCGGTGGGCTCCTCTCTCCCCACAGCTGGATGCTCCCTCTTGGGTGGCAGCTGTGAAGAGTCCTGGTGAGGGAGGTTCAGGAAGGACTCTTGGCCTTTATCATGAGTGTTGGGAAGCTCCTTTCTCAGGAAGTGAGCTGCCTTGTAAAACTGAAGTGAGATTCCTGGAGAGACAGCCTTCTGGGCCTTACTGTGCTTTGTCTGCTTAAGCCAGCAGGAGCTACAGAACCCAGCATTAACGCGTTGCTTTCTTTTCTGAAACCTCCATTTTTTCTTAACGTCTTTTCCTCCCGTTTCTTCCCTCCCCTGAACCAGGCAAGGAGGCTTGGGGCCAGCTGGGCTGTGTGTGTCCTTGCCATCTGCCACGCCTCACTCCTCGGGCCGGAGCCTGGGCTTCAGCCAGTGCTTCCGCAGCTCTGCCCTGCAGCCCAGCCCTGCGAGCCTCTCAGTGGCACTGAGCAGGTGTCCTACCAGGGTGCCTGGTGCCGTGATGCCAGCCTCCTGCTCCAGCCCTACGGGAAGGGATGGAGGATCGAGAGAGGCTCTTCTAAGGCAATCTGGAGAAGGAGCAGACCACATGCCTGGAGCGCCTCCCTTCCTGGTGCTCTCAGGCGCTCTGGCTCCAGCCTTCTTGTTTCTTTCTCTGTCGTATATTTATTTTTCATGGATTTTCTGGTTCCAATAGCAGCAAGAGGAGCTGAGGGGAAAATCCAAATCTGGAAGCCACTTAAGAAGAAGATCCACATTTCTCTCAGGCAATTATGTTGTGTTTTTCGGGAGGCCAAGATAGGAGGTTTACTTGAGCCTAGGGGTTCAAGACCAGCCTGGTCAGTGTAGCAAGCAAGACCCTGTCTTATGAAAAGATTTTAAAATAATAATAAAAAAATTATGTTGTGTTAGAACACACGAGATGATGTGTATTTGGTGTCTTGTGATGGAAATATTTTTTCTAATATGATCTCTCTTTTTTCATTTCCCCAAGCTGTAAAGAATAACTTCTTCGAGTGTCATTTTCCTATTTCGTTTATAATAGTGTTTAGAGTGCATTCTCCTCTAGGAATGGGTCAGGATCTCTAGGCTGGTATCCTCTGCTGATTCATCCTGTGGTGAGAGGAATAGTTCTTCCTAGACATTTTTTCTTCCCATGGACGCCTTGTTCACTGTGTCTCCTTCCCTTTCTGTCTAGTTTTGCTTTTCTAAGCTTTGCTGCTTTTTGTTTTATCTTTCCCTCCTCCCTGGTTGGGAGGCCTGGTGAGTGGCGCATTGGGCACCCTTCTCTTCTAGGGAGCCAAATGATTCCAGGTGTCTCTGCTGTCATTTGACAACAGAGTAGTTGTGAAAGGCACTTGCTTTCTGGTGAGTTGCCGTAAATTAAGGGCAAGGGCCCCAGGATGATCTCATTCAGGCGCCACTTCCTGAAAGGGGTGATCATGGAGCCTGGCCCCTCACAGGGGCATCAGCAGCCCTTCCCAGCCAGCCTCTCTGTGCACAGAGAACTCATTTGTAGGAGAGTTTCTGGGGTGAGGTAGCACTACAATTTTGTTCACCAGGAAATAATACCAAGTTTCTCAGTTTTCCCCTCAATGAAGGGGAAGGCCTTGGAGGCCTTGGCCTGCCGGCATCCTGGAGGATGGAATGGGGTGTAATCCAAGGAGCTTTCCCCCACCCATGTGGTTTTCTGGGCCAGTTTTGCTCAGCAAATGGAAATCCTACACGACCAGCTGAGACAGAACTAATATAGGGAGTCCAGAGTTGGACCATCTAGTGGAGAGAGAGCTATCTCCAATCAAGAGTCCAGAAAACTATTGACTGTTTTTGCCCAGTGATAAGTATTTTTAAAAAATGTTTAATGTCTCTTGAGTCATACCAATGATGAGTGTTAAATTTACTAAGCTCCTGCTATGTGTGAGATCCTAGGCCAGTAGACACAAGAAATGTTCCCAAACACTTCAGGGCCTGGCACAGAACATCTGAATCTTCAATCCTTCCCTCTCTCTTGCTATTTCACTCTTGCCTATAGACAAGTTTAGGTTTTTCCCACTGAACAAAACTGTCCCTTGGCCCTGTATGCCTGTCTGCTCACCCTCAAAGCCCTACACCCTCTCCCATCAAATGTTTTGAAGGAATGGGCTATACTCGTTGTACTCTGATTTATTCCACTTCCTGCTGCCATGGGTTCTTGTCCCCATGCTCTACTGAAACTTTTCTCCCTGTGGTCACCAGATGTGAATAACTGAGGCTCTCTGGGATATGGGACACTGTTGTTTGTTCCTTACTTCCGGAAATTTCATCCCCCAAGGATTCCTGATACAGTTATTTCCTAACTTGCTTTCTTCGATGACTTCCTGGCCATATCCTGAGGAAGGGGTTCTCCAGGGTTCACCCTCAGCTCCCATTCTGACAGCATAAACCCTCTTTGGGGACAATCTTGGCTACTTTTTGTTTTCCTGATACCACCTATTTGCTGCTGATGACTCTAAATCTCTCTGGCTTCCAGCCATTCATTTCCACAGGTTCAGGACTTGAGTACCCAGCCTCAGGTTAAGCATTTCCACCCAGGCATCCCATGGGATGTCCAGGACTCCTACTGCTGGCCTTACATGTGCTCTTTCCCCATTCTTTGCCTGTCTCTTATTTGTCCCATAGGTATCCATCTAAAGGCCACTTCCTCAGGGAAGCCTCCCCACATCCCCCAGGCTAGTGGAAACCTCTCTGTTAATACTTGCCTAGTACCTATACGTCTCTTCTGCAGCATTGTGCAATGTGCAAATTATAATTATTTGCAACAATTCACTGGCTGTTCGTCTCCTTGCTAGACTGAAAGCACCATGAGAGCAGAAAGCCTGTCTATTTTGCTTCATTATTGCGTCACAACACCTAACATTATGGCTAGCACAGGGTAAGGGCTTGCTATGTATTTTTGACCCATTGAACTCATCCTTTATCCCTACTAAACTTCCTCCTTGTCTTGTAATCACTACCTTGGTTGATAGGCCCATCATCCACTTGAGAAATCATTCTTGGCTCTTCCCTTTCTGTCACTTGTTATTTTCAGTCACCTACCACTGTCCTAAATAGTTTTGTAACCTGATCGCTCCTCACCAAAGTCCTGGGTCTTGCCCACACCATCTCCTGTCTCAATTACTGCAGTGGCATCCTAATCATTTCAGTGCCTGTAATCTTGTCCCTTCCCCTTTGAATTCATCCCTCCATACACCTGCCAAAGGGACCTTTCTAGAAGGCAAGCTTAGCCATACTGTTCCATTTAGCACCTTTCACTGACTCCTCACTGCTCAGGTTCCCCTTGTCCAGCCCCAGCCTTATCTCTTGCCCCTCTCCGAGCTGGCAGCAGTTTCCCGAGAACTCCAGGCTGTTTCCTCCATCCTTCCATGCTTCCACATATGCCTTCCTCTTACCTGCCTGTGGTGTCTGCCTCCACTTCTCCATCATCCCCAAGTGTGCCTGAATAGCTCCTGTTTCTCCTAAAGGCTCAGCTCTGATCCCCACTCATCTTCGACCCTTGCAGAAGGCGTTCTGGGTGTCTACTCTGCTCCCATAGAACCCATAGGTACTTCCCTTTCCTTGTTCTCACCTAGCCTGTTTTTACAGCTTTTCAAATACTCAACTGCAAGCTACTGGGGGACTCTTTTATATTTGTATTTTAAGTTCTGGGGTACATGTGCAGGATGTATAGGTTTGTTACATAGGTAAACACATGCCCTGGTGATTTGCTGCATGTATCAATCAACCCATCACCTAGGTATTAAGTCCAGCATGCATTAACTATTTTTCCTGAAGCTCTCCCTCCCGCCAACACCCACAACAGGCCCTAGAGTTTGTTATTTCCCTCCTTGTGTCCATATATTCTCATTGTTCAGCTCCTACTTACCAGTACTAATACACAGTGTTTGGTTTTCTGTTCCTGTGTTAGTTTGCTGAGGATAATGGCTTCCAGCTCCATCTATGTCCTGCAAGGGACATAATCTCATTCCTTTTTATGGCTGCACAGTATTCCATGGTGTATATGTACCACATTTTCTTTATCCAGCAGGTTTATATCATCTTCGTAACCCTCATGCCTAGCAAAGGGCCTGGCACACAGCTCATTCACTCTTTCCCTTTTAAGGTTCAGGTTCCCTTTTAAGGGAAAGAGTGAATAAGCCCAAATAATAAGATTGAGGGACAAACATACACTGCTACTACTACTATTACTACGACGACTACTACTGATACTAACTCTTTCTAGGTGCCAGACATTGTTCTGGGTATTTTCCATATAGGAAATCCTTAATATTCACAATTCCATAACGTAGATAATGTTAGTATCCTTGTTTTATAGATGAAGAAACCAAGGCACAGAGAGGCTGTTTTGTCCAAGATTACACAGCCAGTAAGCGGCAGAGCTGGAATTTCAACCCAGGCAGTCTGCTCATAGCCCTGCCTCTTAATCTTTGTACTCCATCTCCACTAGCAGAAATAACATACGTGAACGTTTTAAAACTATGCAACTGTTTTTTTCTTTGCGTTGCTCACTGGGTCTGTAGTGTTCTCTGTCCTTGGAAAGTAAAAAGAATCTAAAAGTGGCTAACAGGGCAAGCAGTGGGTCTTTCTGGACATTTCTATGTAATCTGGGCTGTTACCTGTGAAGTTGTGTCAGGTGCATAAAGAATGTGACATGTAGTTAGACAAAAAGAAGACTTGGATTCGGGCCAACTTAGTCCTTCTATTTCTCTAATGCCTCAAAGACTGCATATAATGAGCTGGTCCTTCAATTGTCACCCTGTTGAATAAGAATGGGAGCACATCAAACTCTGGCTATGACTGGTACTTCAGAAGAACAGAGTTTGACAGAATGAAAAGGAAGGGGAATAGAGAGCAGGAAGAATTGTAGAATCATTGGGAAAGGAGATCACAAAGAAAGGAAGGCTGGAGTCACCATAAATCACACCACTTACTGCACGATTTTCACAATGACAACACAAATCATGCAAAGGAAATAGGAAGTGTTGGCATTCTACTTATTTCACCTCTTCCAAAAATTGAACTCTTCGTTGCTGGGGGGACAGGGAGGTAGGGGACTCATGCCTTAGCCCAGGCCATGATGACAGCACAGGTCTGGACTCTGAAAGAAGCCAGGGTTTGTGAGGGGGCCCTGGTGAGGGGATGGAAACTTGAGGATGTTGGCCAATAGGTCTGTATGGATGTAATGGGAAGAAAGGAACTATCAGAAAAAGTGAGTTTTTTAAAAAAACAAGTCTGAGGTTGAATCAACTACAGTGGTTCTGAAATCCTTCTGGAGAGTCCCATGGTGGGATTCTAAAGAAGCCATCCACAGGTGGGTATGGACAGGCTCTGGGGAGGCCCTTATCCTGCCGCTGTTTTGGAAGTCACTCATTCACACACCTGATGTCCCCGGACCTGTGTTGCAGTGGTGATGTGCCGAGTAAGGCATCTGATGCTTAGTAGGCATTCAAAGCCAGTTCTTTTTTGTCCTCTTCGCAGGCAAAAAGGAGGAGTCAGTAAGCTTTGTCTATAAAGGGCTGGGCAGTGACTATTATCAGCTTTGTGGCTGCATCTGGTGGTCTCTGTCACATATTCTAGTTTGTTTTACAGTCCTTAAAAATGTGGATTGTAGCCATGCAAAACATACTGGGGGCTATCCTTTGACCTCTCCTGGTCTAGAGTAATAATCCTGCAGCTTCAGGCTCTGCCACATGTGGCATGAGTGTTCCAAAGACCCCAGGATATGTTGAACTTTGTCTTTGAAGAGTACAGCCCATGTGACGTAGATGGGTTAATACTCTAGACCAGCGGTCTGCAGACGAGAGTGCTCAGGTACTCCTTGCTATTGTTTAAGGTGAGTAGAGTGTTAGTAGCCACATAGCCCCTCTTACAGCCTCCTGATTACAATGATAACAAAGGTGACTTTTGGCAGATTAAAACAAAAAATGTTCCTTACTTTACACTGAGAGTGACTTCATACTAGGAATGGCCCTCCTCTCAGTGAGTGAGATGGGAATCCCTGTCATTGGAGTTGGAGAAATGACCTGAAATGAGGAAGATCCTATTCAGGAGGTGAAATGTAAAATTCTGCTCTAAAAGAGGAGATGCGCAAATACTGTTTTGTCTGAGTTGAGTTAGGATCAAGCGTCCAAGTTTTAGTAAAACGGGGCCAGAATATCCAATTATATTGTTGCTGTTGTCCCTATTTTTTTTCAAACGGACTAGGTTAATTTAAACATTGCTGTGACACATTTGCTACCTATAGTTTTTTAGACACAGTGTTCAGAACTAATAGAGTAACAGGCTAACCCACCTTTCACCTAGGCCCCTACTCAGTCAGTGGGAAAACTTTGGCTTGTGTTGTTTCCCTTTTCATGTCATTTTCAGGTCCATGGTTCCTTATTTGAAGCCAGTTGAGGATATGTGTTTTCAAATTCAAAATGTTTTAGATTTGGAAACATTATACAATGTTTGGGATAGCATCCCATAATCAAACATGCTATTATTTTTGCAGCAAAACTTATGAATATTTACACAAAGGATAAATAAAGGCTGTAACTTAACCTACTTAACCTATTCAGAGCATATTTTACTGCCAAATGAATTATTTAAAAAACCTTTCAGAGCTTTTGGAATTTCAGAATTGTTGCAGATAAGGGATTATGATCCATATGATGTCTCTGAACTTAGACTGGAAGGAAGCTCTGTGAGTGTAGGGAGTGTATCCTCCCCAATGCTTAGCATAGGACATGCACATAGTAGGTGCTCATTAAAAGTCAGTAATTTTTATTAATATAAACATGATTACATAAGTCAAGAGTATTATGTGACTATTAAACAACTGGCCCTTATTTATCTTTCCATTTTTCTCATAATGCATTTTTGAAAGTGTTGGAATTCCCCTATAAGCTATAATTAAACCAGAAGCTACCTTGATGGAGCATAAATTGCAAAATAGTAAGTAAAGTAAAATTTATATTGGATTCTCTGTGTGTTAGTGGGTGAATGAGTGATAAACTAGTTAACTTGTGGAGCTATCTTGCAGTTTTGTAATTTAGCAATGTAATATGTACAATAATTAACAACATTGATGAACATTGAATATCAGAGAAGGTTTATTGTAGCCCATACCAACTACTTATCTCAACCATGAGCTGAAAATGACTAAGTGACATAATAGCAATATTGAAAATGGTACCATCAAAAGGAGGGAAACGATGAGGTCATCCTCTCAGAACATCTGGCCAGCTCTCTACACAGACCCGAGTCTCATTTGTGAACTCCTATTAGAGACAAATGAGGGAATTTGGAGTGAGTGTTAATGAGAGCAAAGAAAATTAATGTGATTTTAAAAAATGGGCTCCACAATAAAAAGCAAAAGAGATTTGGATTATGAAACTAGAAAGCAAGAAGAGTGGGAGTGTCTTCTCTAAGTGTATGCCTCTAACCAGATTTCTACCGTTGTAAAAGGTAAAATGGGGGAAAACATCATGCAGTGGTGTTTCTTAAAAAGTAGGTTTAAATGGCAGGGAATGAATGAAAGCAAAATATAAAACTTCTAAATGTGATGATGGTGAGTTGCTAGAAGAGATGATCAAAGTGGGCCATGGACTCCTCTATTCTCAGGAGACATTGAAGAGCAGCTTTATATGATTGATCAGTATAAATATGAGGATACAGATGAGAAGGATGAAGGCATTCACAGGTGAAGTATGGATGCATGTGATCACCCGGCCATGGATGGTGGAGGAAGCAGAGGTATGTAGTGCCTCCCTTTGTCTTACCCTGGAGGGGGTTTGCGGTGGGGGCCCATGGAGCATCGAGGAAATAAGGCATGCATCCTGAGAGCTGGTCTGTGCTGGCTGACACAACAGCAAAGGGTGGCATGCTGTGTTAGGCATGAACTCTGCAATGAGTTTCAAGTGGTTTATTTAGAATCTGGCTGGAAAAGGAAGGGAATATAACAGGTCAGCATTTCCCACCAGCTGGCTGGTGTCTCATGGTAGTCAGTGCTCTCATCTCAGACTTTCTGGAGTCCTGCTTGCTGTTCTGGCTTAGGAGTGTGGTGGTTGCTCCCTGGATTTCTTCTTCTGAGTTGACATTCTGTAAAGCCAATGTGGCCTGAAAGGAGCTAGCACCAACCTGGGAAGGTACCTGAAGGATAGATAAATAGGCGTTTCCCAGTCACCTACTCTTCCCCCAACTCCCACTGGACACAGGTTGGAAAATTCTCCCCTAGATGCCCGCATCAGGATCCTCTTATCCTGAGACATAATATGCCACTTAGAAGAGGGCTGTCTGCTGATTTGTTCTGCCCATTCTTCTTCATGAGGATGGAGCATGTGTTCTCACATGGCCAGGATTTTGGCCTTTGATGTGTTTTAGGAAAGAAAATTGTAGCCAAGTTGGGCTCTCTTCACTGGCCTTTGGGGTCACCGTTTCCTAGTGAAATTCTGTTTTAATTTTCTGGGACTTTGAGGATTAGGTCCTGGACCAAGAACTGACTGGGCTTGAGGCTTCTAAGCCGGTGAACAACTGGAGAAACCACACCTGAGGTGGTGCCACACATAGACGAGGGCTTTTATGACTGTTGAGAAACATGATGATGGACACACTCAGGGTGGGTAACTGGCTCCTGATAGCTTAGTGGGCTGGCTGTGGACCACTCTCAAGCTTGATATGGTGTTGCTGGTGAGTGCCTTCCCTCCTCACATGAACTGCTCCTCTGCTCTGAGGCTGTGGAAGGAGCTCCTGATGTTCTCTCTCACCCTAACAGCTAAACTGTAGAGCAGATTGGAATCTGATCGTTCAGTTGACTTCTTCTGCTGTTAGCTCCAAGAATGCAAAGGATCAGTGGGACAAAGGTCCTTTCTGACATATATTTAGACCCAATTTAAACAAGCCATTAGTGTATATGGTCCAGACAGTACCTGAATATACTCAGTTATGTCATCACCCAATGACCAGTAACTCATTGTCTTACTATAATGAGATCATGAGTTCTTTGAAGGCAGGAGACACTGTCTTTGCTCACAGTATGCTGCCATGAGTCCTGCAGGTGCTCAATAAATATTAATTGAATTAATCAGCTGCCACAACACAGGTGCATACATTTATCCACCTTGTGCTGTCACCCAGGTACAGATACTGATGACCTATGCATTCTGCTGCCGTTTCGGGAGCCTGGCTGCTCTCTCTCTGTATCTGTGTAGGCTTTCTGCAGCTGTGTGCTGTCTTGGCCTCTTTGGCTGAGCACGTTCTGCAAAGTGTAAGGCTCTGTTAGCCTTTACATGCAGCCTATATAATATATAATCCAGCTTTGGGGTCTTTACAATCTCCCCGCCCCTCCCACTCCGCCTGATGTTTTCTGACTCTTTCAGAGGGTTTAAGGTGAATGAGTCCACTCCCCTTCTGGGGCAGGGTTTTTAATTACCGTGTAGTCTTTCTTCTGTTGTTGAGATCGGGCTTCTCTGTGTAGAGAGAAGGGAATTCCAGTCATCCTGATGCATTATAATCAAGTTACTCACTACAAGTCAGGAGTAGCAGTTCTCTGCTTTCATCCTGATCACAGGGGTGATACAGGAACGTAGCATCTAGTGTTTCACTGGGTGCATTAGGCTGCGGTTGCAACAGTGCTTCACACTGGTGGTTTTCAATCTTTTAAGGACCTCGAAGTCATTACAAATTTCATCTGAACTCCACAGTCTACCTACTTTATGCATAAAATGTAGAGCGGGTTTTTTTTTTTTTTTGGAAAATCGGTATTGACCCGAAATGCCTGACCATGGAATGTATTTAATAAATAACTGACACACATTAAAAATTAAAATGATAAAATTTTAAAAAGAGTCGAAAATAATTTGACTCAATAATGAAGAGAGTAGATGAGCCCATGGCAGAGCTCATTTCACAAAGTTGAGGAAACACAGGGAAACTTCTGATCCCTGACACGATCCTTTCCTATTGTCAAAGGCTGGTACAGCTTGGCAGCGCTGTACGTTGAGTGATCCTGCTGTCTCCTAACACTAGTGTCACAACCTTTTGCTTTTTATCTCTAGAGTCCTATAGTTTGGTAAAACTTTAAGTTTGAGACTTCAACCCAGTGCTTAGAAGATATTTGTGGGATGAATTCATCACCCCTACTCCAGTTTGGTTCTCTTTCACCAATTGATGGGGATGAGGAGACTGGCAGGTCTTTTCGTCAAAGAGCTAAGACTATAAGTTATAAATAGACTTATAGTTTCCAAAGACACACAGCCACTTGTGCTACACAACCAGTATCTGTTCTGTATTCATGAGCTTTACATCTATGTTTGTAATATTTATACCAATGGGCATACACAGAACTATTAATCTTTTGGCGGGCTAAGCAGCTACTTCTGTTCAAAGGAAAAAAACTTGCTAAGTGGCTATTTTCTGATAAGGATATCCACATGCAGTGGGTGTAGCAAACTGTGTAGGGCACAAGAGAGATAATGACGGGGACAGGCTAGTTCTGCCATGCCCAGATAGTGAGGATAGGAGGAGCTGATTCTGTATAGCTGGCCTACTCAGGTTTGGTTATGGATTACATTGGATCTTTCATTTCTCAGTGGTTTGCTTGTTTTTCATGTCCGTCTGTCTCTTTAACAAGGGAGTATTGTACATAGTGAGAGCAACAGTTCAAAAACTTGGGACTCTGGGTCTTATTTCTGGTCAGGTTAATGACATGAAATGCTCAGAGGTTTTCGGAAGATCATCTTCCTCTCCATCTCCAAAGTTTCATGCTGTGGTCACAAAGGGAATGGGAGGCAGACATCTTTCCAAACACCGAGATCAGGTGAAATCCCTGGAATGTGATTTGTATGTATTTTGGAAATGTTGGGCAATTTTTAGTAGAAATGGGATAGGGAGTTGGGGAGAATAGTGAATCTGACTTACAAAGAGAGGTGTTTATGGGAAGTCATAGCCTCTTCTTCATGTTACTTTTCAATTAAAGCCCTGTTAAATATTAATGTGAATTGCTGGACTGTTATTAACAAGTTGAAATTTATCATTAGAGACAGTTAATCCTAAAGTTCTGCTGTCAGACCAGCGTCAGGCAGGTGTAGGCCACATTTCACCCTTTGATTCTTACAGTCATGTGACTTTGGCAAGTAACTTAACTTCTGTGAGCTTCAATGTTTTCATTTATAAAATGGAGAAAGTGAGAATCACTCATAGGAGAGGACTGATAATGGAAGGAGGTATGTATGTCAGGCGCTTAGCAGGGTTCCTCACATGTTCTAGCTACTCACTAAACATGGTTGTCCTTGTTGTTGGGGGTGATGGTATTCTACAAATGTCTGTTGGAGATATAAATTCCTATCGTGTGTTGAGACCTGGTCCCTTCCCATATACGAGGATAATTCACAACTGAGGACATGCATTTGCTGGCAGTCAGCAACTATAATAATAAAGACTGGTCCCTTCACATATACGTGGATAACTCACAACTGAGGACATGCATTTGCTGGCAGTCAGGGGTAACTGTAATAGTAAAGACAGGCTGGGCTTTCTAGCTCATCGTTGTTTTTTTCTCCATGACTCCTGCTAAGCACTCTTGGAGACCATGGCCATCACATTCTTCATGAGGATTCTCCACCCAGCCTGGATGTACCATTTTGAGGATGGGTAGGTCCATTCTTTTTGGATCTCAACTGCAGCATTTTCTGTTAGGATTTGCTAGAGACCTGACATATGTCACTTTTATAATTAAAAACAGTTTAATAAAACACATTAGGGTGACTGAAAGGAATGATCCCAATTTAACAATGGTCCTGTCTGAAGGGTCTTGGCTAACGCACAGCTCTGTGCTGGGATGGGAGGCTGGTGGTGGTGATGGCGTTAGAGAGTCCGGTCAGGAGAATGGGTAAATTCTGCATTGAACACAGAATGGTTCAGGGGAAGGTGCGTGGGCTAATGCTCAGAGCAGGCGGTGACAAGTGCTATGCTCTAAGCCTGCCGACTGAGCCTGGTGAGGGGTGCTGCTGAGGTGGGCAGGCAGCATTCCATCTGTGCATACCCACTCTTCTCTCCCAGCCCTGCTCCTCAGGTTGGTTTGACAGCTGATGGCCTTTATCCAAAGAAGGCAGCTGCTGGAGCAAGTCTGAAGCCTGTCCTAGCTCTTGACAAAATGTCACACTCGCCTTTTTTCCTAGCACCAGAGACTAAGGGTTGTGATGGAAGCAAGGGAGCTGCGACAGGGCTGTGACCAAGTGGAAATGAGAGAGGAAAGAGTTTACTGCTTTGCTTATGTGAAGAATGGTGGCAAACATTCAAATATTGGCTCAGGGTTATTTTTTTCCCTCATTGAAGTAAAAATATCTTTTCCCCTTTTTTGGAGGGAAAGGAGGGGGCAACAACGTGACAGATCCTTTTTTTTTTTGTTTGAGACAGAGTCTCGCTCTGTCGCTGGAGTGCAGTGGCACAATCTTGGCTCACTGCAACCTTCATCTCCCCAGTTCAAGCAATTCCCCTGCCTCAGCCTCCCAAGTAGCTGGGATTACAGGCATGCTCCACCACAGCTGGCTAATTTTTTTGTATTTTTAGTAGAAACAGGCTTTCACCATGTTGGCCCCATTGGTCACGAACACCTGACTTCAGGTAGTTGGTCCGCCTTGGCCTCCCAGAGTGCTGGGATTACCGTAGGCGCCTGGCCTACTGACAGAGCTTGGGTAGTGACTGTGTAACCGCTCTGCATCCTGCCCTGAGCTTCTCTTCTGTCAGTGTGTCTCAGGCAGCACAGTAGAGATGTGGTTGCCTCTTCATGTCTTCTCCTGGCCCTGTAAAAACCTTGAAAAGCACAAAATATATGCTGTTTGTTTTCATCAATCTGTCATCCAGTATTTACAGAATCTACACAGATGCCCAAAAAGGGCAAGATGGCCAGTACCCATGTAAACTGTGTCTGATGACAAAACATGTCTACTTCTATATGTCTCCCCTACCCTCCCTTTTTATTGAGATAGGGTCTTATTCTATCACCAAGGCTGGAGTGCAGTGGTATGATCACAGCTCACTGCAGCCTCAACCCCAGGCTCAAGTGATCCTCCCACCTCAGTCTCTCAAGCAGCTGGGACTATAGGCATGTGCCAGCATGCCTGGCTATTTTTTTATTTTTTATAGAGACAGGGTCTCTCTATGTTGTCCAGGCTGGTCTCAAACTCCTGGGTTCAAGTGGTCCTCCTGCCTTGGCCTCCCAAAATGTTGGTATTACAGACAGAAGCCACTGCATCCAAGCTTATATGTCCCCATTTTTAAATGCCACAAGCAGAGAGGGTTGTAGTTGCTGTTTTATACCTGGAGAAACTGAGGCACAAGGGGGGCTAACAATTTATTTTTGGGGGCTGTGGGAACAACAGCAGCCTTAGAGCAATGTTTGTAGACCACACAGTTTCAGAGCATGTACTCCATGCCTGACATTCTATTAAGGACTTTAAATACATTATCTCATTTGATCCAAACAGCAGTGCTGTGAAGTGATGACTATTATTAATTCCATTTTATAGATGAAGAAATAGAGGCTTACAGACTTTAAGTAAATGGCCTAAGGCCTCCCAGCTACCAAGTGGCTAAGCCCAGAGACATCCCCAGGCATTCTAACTCCAGATGTACCTAACCACTTTGCCGCACTGCCTGGTTCATTTCCCCAGACTGAAGTCACCTTAGTGTACTATTTCTGGCATGAAATCCCCTGCCTGCTACCCTCTGGTTCTTTCTGGGAACTGGCTCCAACCCTTGCTGAATGGAGGAGTATTGGTACTATGTACTAGGAAATGAGGTGGGGCCAACGTTTTAGAGTTGCTTGCAGACTATTTTAGCAATGACCAGTCACTCCTCAGCACCTTTCAAATGACCTATGCTGGTTTATGTGTCCACCACTGTGGCCCCGCACACACGCCTTCCTAGGAACGGCAGGCACTTGGCAGCCGTCCTGCCTCTTGCTCCAGGCAAGCTATTTGGAATCAGGCCACTCTAAGAGAGGAATGTGGTGGCAGTTCCTTCACAAGCAGCTTAGCACGACCGTGGGTAAGACACTGATATGCCGTTCAGTGGAACTTCTGAGTAGCCCAATTACAGTGCTCAGAACTGGGGGTGCTCTTGTCCCGGGTACTTCCAGATGATAACATTTGCCACGCTCTTTAACAGACAGGAGGAGAGTGTTATCTAACTGTGACACCTTCTGCAAGAAACCCTCTTCTAGTTCCACATGCTGGAGTTTCCCTTCTGCAAATAGGTAAACGTGTGCTGTGTTAAAGAAAGACCCTAAAAAAAAAAAAAAAGAGAGAGAAGTGGGGCTTCAGAGGGCAGCTGGGAGAATTGGATGTAGATGTTTCCCTTTTGACTCTGCCACCGGTCTGTCCTGGGAACGTTACTCACAATGCTTTCCTATCTCCTCTATGTCTGTGTCGATTTTGGCGGGGAAAGTGCTTGGTGATCCCCACAAGAAATGTGGATCTCACACAGGCTAGAGACCCAGTGCATTCTGTGTTTTGAAATCTCAGGGCGTGGATTAGCTGTGACCCTAAAGAGCCTCCTGGGTCTCCAGTGCAGATCATCTTTCTTTCCTGTTGCCTTTCTTGATGCTCTTGTTGCTGGGTGTTGAGCTGGATGTGGAAGAATTCATCTCAGATGATTTAAAAACTGTTTATAACCTCCCCACTCCTTTGATCTCCACATTCCTCCCTGCAGAGGGCTTGGGTCAGGCTGGGTTGACAAGGCAGTGATCACAGGAGCTAAGGGCAAGGGCTCTGACCCAGACTGCCTGCGTTTGAATCCTGGATCCGTCATTTACAGGCTGATGTTCTAGGGCAAGTCACTGAACCCTCTAAGCCTCAGTTTCCTGACCTATAAAATGGGGATAAGGAGGGTGGCTTGCACTCAGGGTTGTTTGGAGGAGTCAGTGTAATGGGATTTTGTAAACCGCATTACATTCATAGCTGGAGAAATTTACTTCCTATTAACTGGGTGAGAACACTGGAGCACAGAGAAAAGCAGTTTTTCCCGCTATGCCGGTAAGGAATGTTTAAATTACCTTCCTGACTGTAAGCTCCTTGAGGATAAGGAACACAGATACAGCATCCCTTCAGGAGATATTTGGTTAATTAAATTGATGTTCATAATGATACTGTCTTGTATGGCAATAGCAGCAAGTTGTACAGGCCCTATACGTCTCTCTGTACCGTGGTATCCTCCCTAGAGAAGGGCTCTGCTCTACTGCTGATCTCACTTCTGTTAGCCTGACATGTTGGTCATGTTGACAGACTCCAGAAGTAAGGAGCTCAGTTAAGTGTGTGTCATATGTGAAGGGATGGTGAAGAAAGGGCTCTGTGGGTCACAGCTCAGCCAGGTGAGGTATGTGAATAGGTGCTCTTCTTCAGGTAGCAGGAGGCTTCTTAGAATAGCCTCACAGTTCTTTTTGGGAACTGGCCCACTGCAGAATGAGTGTAGCTTTAATAATTCACTCCACAAATTCTGAGGTTGCATCTTACATGATTTCAGGGTTACGTATATGACCATGCATTTGTGGCAGTCCTTGTAACTTTCAAGACTTTTGCTTTTTTAACATTTATAAAAGATGCTTTGAGACCTTTAAACCATGAATCTAAACAAATGTCACAAAATGTCTTTACTCTCTTGGCTTTTGCTTTTTTTTTTTTTTTTTTTTTTTT
>NW_016107398.1:6078675-6108511 GCF_001604975.1 Cebus imitator | reverse complement strand
TTTGAGACAGAGTCTCACTGTCATTCAGGCTGGAGTACAGTGACACAATCTCAGCTCACTGCAACCTCTGCCTCCCAGGTTCAAGTGATTCTCTTGCCTCAGCCTCCCAAGTCGCTGGGACCACAGGTGTGTACCACCATGCCTGGCTAATTTTCGTATTTTTGGTAGAGACAGATTTCACCATGTTAGCCAGGCTGGTCTTGAACTCCTGACCTCAGGTGATCCACCTGCCTCGGCCTCCTAAAGTGCTGGGATTACAGGCGTGAGCCCCTGCGCCCTGCCCGGCTTTTGCTTTCATAAGCAGGAAAGGCTCAAATAAGGATGTTAGCCTTGTGGGGTATTCTCAATGGCCAGGAGAAAGGTGAGAAGTAGCTGATTCACTTGGAGGGATCCCAAGGTGGAATCGGACCATTAGCAGTCATTCCCCATCTTCTGAAAAGAGTTTTTCTTCTGAATGGGTACATCATGGAGCAGAGCATAACAAACTCTCAGAAGACCTGAGTTCAAGCATTGGCTCTGCAGAGCAAGGAACTTGATCTGTAAGTCTTAGTTTGTTTAACTGAAAGTGAAATTAATAGTACCTTTCCCACCTGTCTCAGAGGGTCATAGGAGAATCAAAGAGAAATTGCAGGAGTTAACTTCCTGATAGACATTGTTTACATAGGCAATAAAGATCATCATTCCCTTTTTTCATCACCCAACTTAGACGCCATCTCTCCCAAAGGCTTCTTCAATTTCTCTAGCTAAAGTATTCTCTCTGCCTCTGAAATTCTGTGGTACTTACTTATGCTTTTCTCTTGACACCTGCATACCTCTATCTTGTCATATCATTATTTATACCATGTGTTAGGCAACCTGAGGGAAGAATTCATAAACCTCCATTATAGAACCTTGCTCAAGAAAACTCTTGCATTATTTTAAAATAAATTATAATAATTATTCTACATTTTTCTCATTAGAGCAGTTCATGGCAGTGGAACTGCCAGGTAGTAAGTGCTCCATAAATATTTGCTTTTAATCTTTTCATGTATGTTCATTTATATTTTTAGTTTTAATATATTGCTTTTAGATCTATTGAAGCATAATTTACATACAGTAAGATTCACAATTTTTAATGTAAATTTCTATAGGTTTTGACAAATATATGTAGTTATATCACCACCACCAAAATTCCCTTATGCTCATTTCTGTTAACCCATTTCCCCAACCCTCCAATCCTAACCCCTGGCAACCAGTGATTTGTTTCCTGTCCCTATAGTTTTGCCCTTTCCAGGACAGCACATAGATTTATCAGACAGTGAGCAGCCTGTTGAGTCCAGCTTCTTTTGCTTGGCAGAATTCCTTTGTGATACATTCATGTTGTGTGTATATCAGTTCTTTCCTTTTTATCACTGAGTAGTAGTCTGTTTTGTGGAAGGCTCTTTTTTTTTTTTTTTTTTTTTTTTTTTTTTTGAGACGGAGTTTTACTCTGTCACCCAGGTTGGAGTGCACTGGCACAGTCTTGGCTCATTGCAACCTCCACCTCCCAGGTTCAAGAAATTCTCCTGCCTAAGTCTCCTGAGTGGCTGGGATTACAGGGGCCCACCACCACCGCAGGATAATTGTTGTATTTTTAGTAGAGATGGGGAGGTGACACCATTTTGGTCAGGCTGGTCTCGAACTCCTGACCTCAGGTGATCCGCCTACCTCAGCCTCCCAAGTGCTGGGATTACAAATGTGAGTCACCGCACCCAACCCTAAATAGTTGCATAGAAGCTTTTATGTGAACATATTTTCATTTCTCTCAGGTAAATACCTAAGAATGAGATTGCTGAATCATATGGTAAATATGGTATGTTTAATTTTATAAGAAACTGCAGAACAGTTTTTTTAAAAAAGCCATTCTAATATGTATAGAGTGATGTCTAATTGTGGTTTTAATTTGTACTTCCCTAGTGACAAATGAATTTGAGCACATTTACTATTGTGTTTCTTTTTTTGGTAAAGCATCTGCACAAATCTTTTGCTCATTTTAAATTGAGATTTTTTTATTGATGAGTTTTGAGTTTTTTATATATTCCGAATACAACTACTTTATCAGATACATGATTTGAAAACATTCCTCTTAGTCTGTGGCTTGTATATTCACTCTCTTAACAATGTCCTCTAAAGAGCAGACATTTCTAATTTTGGTCGTCAAATTGATCGAATCGTCCTTTTATAATACCTGATCTTTTATGGATTATACCTTTGGTGTTGTTGCCAAAATATTTTGCTTTACCCAATATCAGAAAGATTTTCTTCTGATTTTTTTCTAGAAATTTTATGGTTGTAGGTTTTATATTTAGATCAAGAATCCATTTTGAATTAATTTGTGTATATGGTATTAGGTATGGTCAAGGTTTACTTTTTTTGCATGTGGATGTCCAGTTGTTCCAGTGGAATTTGTTAAAATAATTATCCATTCTCCATCAAGTTGTTTTTGTACCTCTGTTGGAAATTAATTGGCCATATGTGTCAGTCTACCTCTGGACTCTATTCCATCGACATGTATGTCTATCCTTTTGCCATACTATTCTATCTGGATGACTATAGCTTTGTGTAAGTCTTGAAATCAGGTAATGTAAGCCCTCCAGTTTTGTTTGTCTTTCAAAATGGTTTTGTCTATTCTATTTTCTTTGCCTTTCCATAGAAATTTTAAAAATCAGCTTGTTGATTTCTCAAAAAGAGTTCTCCTGGGATTTTGACTGGCATTGCATTGAATTTATAGACCACTTTAGAGAGAATTGACATCTTAACATTATTGATTTTTCCAATTCCTAGGCGTGGTATATTTCCCAATTTATTTACATCTTTGGTTTCTTTCTTTAATGTTTTTAGTTTTCAACCTATAGATCTTGCCCATATTCTCTTATATTTATAGCTAAGTATGTAATAGATTTTAGGGTGCTGTTGTTGAGTAAATATTTGCATTCATGAATAGATAAAAGCATCAACCTATTTAGAGTGCTTGTCTTCGTTCTGTAATTAAATACAAGATGCTAGAATAGGGTTGGAAAATTTATCAAATCTCTTGGTTATGGAGAGGCCAGCAATGAGGCTAAGAGGTCTGAGCCTCCAGGAGACTGGAAATCTGGGCTTCATTCTGACGCCCACCCCAGCACATTCTATAACCTTGGACAGCTGCTTCTCCCTACAAAGGGTCTGCCTCCTAGCACAAGTTGTACACTGAGAAGTCTGCATCTTTCAGGGATTCTCTGGGAAGAGCTCATTTTCTCTGTAGCTGCAATAGACAGTTGCCTTTCTTGCATTATTTGAAGGTGCTGAATAGCCTGTCTAACCAGCCATTTCTCACCTGTTGGCCTGGTTTGGCTTCTAAATTTTCTCTTCCAAAAGACACTCCTTCTTTGAGTAATGTATTATATTTCCATAGGCCTTTATTCAGATGTGTTCCTTGGGAGAGATACCCTGGCCCCTTAGGAAGGTGGATAGTTACATCTGTTCCATCCAATTCACATGTACTAATTGAGTACCTACCATGTGCAAGGCACTTTTAGACCTCCAGGTGAAAATGGCATCCTTCCCTTCAAGGAGTTACAACAGAAGAAAATTAGGTTGTCAAAGTCAATTTTGTTTTGAAGTGGGATGGCCGCTAGGTCTGAAGGAGTGCTGCTTGGGTCATTCAACTTGGAGGTTAGGAGGGCATGGATGCTTGAGGCAGGGATGAAGGGGAAAGAGAGTCACAGAAGGGGCAATGGGGAAATGACAATAAACTCCACTGACTGTAACCTTTTTTGTTGTTTTGCCATGACAGCATATTGAGCAAACCCATAAGCTCAATACCAAGAGATACTGTATATTATTTCTAAATAACACCCTGAGGCAATCTGTATACAGTTTATACATTACTTTCATATAGTTTCATTTAATCTGTGTAGCAACTTTATGTGGTAGGTGGTGAGTGTATTAATTAGGGCACCCTAACTGCTCCAATAAAGAGCTCCAAAATGAAATTTTATTTTTTGCTCACATCATAGTTTAGTAAATCAGTATAAATCGAGGGGGAGGTTTTGCTCCCCACAGTCATCCAGGAAATTCAGTTCCTTCAGCCTTATGGCTCCATCCTCTAAGTCCTGGGAGTTCACAGCAAAGAGTAAGAATGATGGGGAAGATGTTATGGCTAAGACCTTGAAGAGGTGCATATCATTTCTGCTCATTCGACCTCACGGCATCACTAAACCACAAGGGCGACTGGAAGGTGTCTCCAAGCTGTGCATGCAGAAGGCAGAATTTGGATATTTGTAGGCCCCACCAGTCTCTGCCATAGTAGCACAGGATGTTTCCTTCCTTTTATAGGTAGGGAAACTGAGGTACAGAAACTGAGGTTAAGTGAGCTATAGAAGAATACATCACTGCTAAGTAGGCCAGGATTTCAGCATAGGTCTTCTGTTTTGATGGAATAATAATAGTAATAACAATAATAATATCTAATGGTCTGTGAGTGTGGGTGGGCATCAAATGGAACAATATACGTAAAGGCCTTAATACGTTCCAGATTCCCTTTCCCAAGTATCTCTCCTGAGCAGCAGAGTGATGGCAGGAGCTGGTAGCTGGTGGTTGGCTCTCAGCAGAGCCCAGCACAGGGCTGAATTGACTCTAGTGGTGGAGTACCACTCTCCCTGCAGACCTGGGAGATTGTGCACACCAAGAAGTGACTCTGGGCCGGGCACAGTGGCTCACTCCTGTAATCCCAGCACTTCCGGAGGCCGAGGCGGGCCGATCACCTGAGGTCAGGAGTTTGACACCAGCCTGGCCAACATGGGGAGATCCCGTCTGTATTAAAAATACAGAAATTAGATGGACAAGGTGACAAGTGCCAGTAATCCCAACTACTCAGGAGGCTGAGGCAGAATTGTTTGAACCTAGGAGGTGGATGTTGCAGTGAGTCGAGATCATACCACTGCACTCCAGCCTGGGTGACAGAGCGAGACTCTGTCTCAAAAAAAAAGGAAGGACTCTGCAGGGCCTGAAGAAGCTGGACTTAATTTTGCTCAGTACCAAAGCTGCCTCTTGCAGGCACCTTCCCAAATGTTCCCAGAGGACAGCCCCACTGAGTCAGGCTAGGCATGCCGGCCAGGGATGAGAAATCCTCTAGCCAGTACCTGTTCCCTCAGGAGTCCTTGTGGGCCCGAGCAACTTTGAAAAGATAAATTTAAACTTAATTCTTTTGAAAGCTCTAACATGAATGAATAAGTAAATTGGCACCCATAACTTATATATTATTTATAGGTTAGACTTTTAAAATAGCTCTTTTTGTTTGTGAGGCAGAGATGTATGGATGAAAACCATTCTAAGACTGACATTTCTGTGACACAAGAAAGAAACTATAAAAGACTTCTCAACTAAGTAAGATAGGGTTTCCCTGTCTAGAAGAGTTCTGCGTGTGAGGCTGCTGTTTTTATCACTTTTTTGGGTGAGGAAATTGAGGCGTGGGTTGAGTCAAAGCTGCTCTAGGGATTTCAAGATTTACAGAGATTCAGGCCGGGCACGGTGGCTCATGCCTGTAATCCCAGCACTTTGGGAGGCCAAGATGGGTGCACTGCTTGAATCAGGAGTTTGAGACCAGCCTGGCCAACATGGTGAAACATTGCCTCTATAAAAATTAGCTGAGTGTAGTGGCACAATCCTGGAGTCCCAGATACTTGGGAGGCTGTGGTGGGATAATTGTTTGAGCCTGGTAGGCAGAGATTGATTGCAGTGAGTGGAGATCATGCTACTGCGCTCCAGCCTGGGCAACAGGATTGAAATCCTGTCTCAAAAAAAAAAAAAAAGATCTGTAGAGTTCCTAGGAGCTTTGGCCCTGTTGCCACTGCCCATCCCTTTTGCCACACAGCCTAGCAGGAGAGGAAGAGGTGATTAATAATGTGTGGTTGAGCTGGGCACAGTGGATCACGCCTATAATCCCAGCACTTTGGGAGGCCGAGGCAGGTGGATCATCTGAGGTCAGGAGTTTGAGGCCATGCTGACCAATATAGTGAAACCCCATCTCTACTAAAAAAAAAAAATACAAAAATAGAAAAATTAACTGGGCGTGGTGGTATGCGGCTGTAGTCCCAGCTACTTGGAAGGTTGAGACAGCAGAATTGCTTGAACCTGGGAGGCAGAGGTTGCAGTGAGCCGAGATCATGCCACAGCACTCCAGCCTTGATGACAGAGTGAGACTCTGTCTCAAAAAAGAAACAACACACACACATACACACACACACACAATGTATAGTTGAGGCAGGAGGAGTGACAGGGACAATGTCAGGGCATTGATAATGAATTCGCGGTGCTACTGTAACGTGCTATGCTTCCAACCTTCTCTCCACCTTGACCTCCAAATTGTTCTCTACCTGGTGTGTCCTCCATGGGAACTGCTTTTATCCTCTTAAGGGGCAGCATTCTGCAGTTCTCAGTTCTCTTTCATTTATTCAACAAATGGTTTTTAGCTCATTTCATGTATCTGGCATTATGCTGGGCTGTTGGGATAAGAAGAATGAATATGGATGGTCCCTGACCTCAGGTAGCTCACAGTCTGAGAGAGACAGAGAACTAGATTATGATACTACAGTATGGCAAGTGCATCGATAAAGATGAGCACGAGTGTGATGGGAACCCAGAAGAAGGACCCCACCTTTGCCTGCTGCAGGGGATGGTGGTAGAGTGGGAGGTTACTTTCTTTCTTCTTTTTTTGTTTGTTTTTGAGGTGGAATCTCACTCTGTCACCCAGGCTGGAGTGCAATGGTGCAATCTCAGCTCACTGCAGCCTCTGCCTCCCAGGTTCAAGGGATTCTTCCACCTCTGCCTTCCTGGGACTACAAGTGTACGCCACCATGCCCAGCTAATTTTTGTATTTTTAGTAGAGCCAGCGTTTCACCATGTTGGCCAGGCTGGTCTTGAACTCCTGACCTCAGATGATCCACCTGCCTCAGTCTCCCAAAGTGCTGGGATTAAGGCATGAGCCACTGCACCCAGCAGCGGTGGGAGGTTTCTTGAAGGAAGTGAAGGCTGAGTTCTGACAGAGAAGAAGTTATTCTGTAAAGGAGGGAGGGTTTTTCAGGCTTAAGGAACAGCATGTGCAAATAACATGTTCAGAGAGAGCCAGGGACATGAATGGAGTTCCTTATGGCTGGATGTAGGGTTGGAGAAGTTGGGGGAGGGGAAGGATTAGATGGAAATAGTGATTAGGGAAGGACTAGATCATGAAGGGCTTTGTCTGTGATTTATTATGGGTTTAAAACTCCCTTCTGAGATAGAGAAGAGCTATTAAAGTATGTAAGTGATGTCATCTTTGTATTCTAGGCTGGTCTTTCTGGCTTCAGTGTAGAAAATGGGCTAGTGTGGTAGGCCAAAGAGCAAATACAGATACACAGACCAGCAGAAATCACTAGACTTGAGATGGCAGTGGCCAGAAGTATGGGGAGCAGTGGAGATGGAGAAGAACAGAGATTGGAGAAGTAGCAAAGGGGCTGGTGTGGTGAGAGGGAAGGAGGGCATGGAGCATGATCTGAGGTTTTGGCTTGGGCCACTGGGATGTTGACAGACAGGAAGCATGGCAGGAAAAATGGGGAAAGGATAAGGATAGATTCCACTGGGTGAACATGAGAGGCTTATGGGCCCTCTAGGTGGATGTTCTGAAGGCAGTTGGATGCGATGGGTTCAGAAGATTTGAAAGTCATTAGCATAAGATGGTAATTCAAGTCATGGAGTGAAGGAGATAGCCTAGGAACAGTGTGTAGATAGAGGAAGAAGTGGAGGGGCCCAGGAGAGAACTCCAGGGAGCATCACTATTTAAGAGGCAGGCCAAGGAGGAAGGGCCAGAAAGTTAAGAAGGAACAAAGAATGTGTCCTGGAAGACAAAGGAAATGATTTCAGAAAATGTTGGAATGGCCAACAAAGCCTAATGCTGCTAAGTAAGGTAAGAACTGAAAAGCATCTCCTGCTTTAAGTATCAAGGAAGGGAGGTATCTGTGACTTTTGGCAAGAATAGTTTCATGGAGTGAGGGAGGAAGCCAGATTTCAGTGAGTTGAGGAGTGACTTGAGTATGGGATGAAGAAGCCACCGTGAATGTAGACACATACACTGTATCTATTTTTGCATTAGGAGTGGAGGGCTGAAGTCATCTTACTTCTCAGTTCATGATCATTTTCTAGGCAAGACTCTGCTCTATGGTTGGTTGGTTGATTGATTTTCTTTTATTTCCATTTTCCTTTTCCATTCCCTTTACTCCACCTAAAGACAACCATTTTTATGTGTTCAAGAGTTTTCCCTTAATTTGCAAATGTCCTTGTATGGGTATTGGCTATGTGCACATATTTTTAAATTATGTAAATAATGTTATAGATTCATTCTGTTTCTTATGTATTTTGTTCAGCGCTATGTTTCTAAGATCCTCCAGCATTGCCGTGTGTCCTCCACGTGTTCATTCACTGCATTTTACCTGTTCCTGCCCCAGTGGTGGGCACAAGCTTATTTCCACATCCCCGCCATCAATGCCTCAGTAAGCATTCTCCCATATGTCCCCTTCTAGACCTGTTTGAGTAGAGTCACACTTAGCCTGCCTGAGTCCAGAATGGCTGGGCCAGTCCACACTCCCACCAGCAGTACACAAGGCTACCCCTGTCCACATCAGCGTTACATGCAGCATGCTTCAGCTTGCTAATATTTGCCTGTGGGGTCTCCTTGTTTTAATCTGCATTTCTCAGGCCACTAATGGGCTTGAGTATCTCTCTTCTTAGGGTTTTAGCTTTTTAGATTTCCTCTTCTGTGAATTACCCATTCATGTCCTTGGCAACTTTGTCAATAATGTTGGCTCTGAAAGAAAGGAGAGAGAAGATGGCAAGGATGAGTTTTGTTAGATGAGAAAGACTTGTGCATGTTAAAATGAAGTCAGAGAAGAGAAAAAGCTAGAGATTCATGTTTCTCCCAGGATTTGAGGAATGTAAAGATCTGGTCTCCTTTGCCAGTAGCAGTGAGGTTGGTGGGGAGGAAGAGAGACTGAAGAGGGGGAGTGGGTGCTTAGGTCACCACCAGCTCTCCCTGAGCCCATCTTTCCTGCCCCGTTTACTTGAGGCGGAAAAGAGACAGCAGGGGATCCATGGGGTTGGACAGGAAGGAAAAGGCAACCTCACTCAGATTCTGAGAACATACTGAACATGTATTTCTAAATGTTTGAAAATTGTATTTGCTTTAAATGTGAAGGGATGGGAGAGGTAGCTAAATATCAGTGTATGGGATGTGGCATAAATAAAGTTGTTGAGGCACATGACACCATGGTGGGGACAGGGGACATGTGAACCCTCCTGACTAGAGCAGAGTTCACATAAAGGAGAGTGTGAGTTCAGCACCAAACGGTGTGGGGCTTTGGATTGGGCTGTGCTGCTGAAAGCTTACAGAGTAGGGATGTGTCAGCATGAAGGGCCATGCAGGAGGGATTGCGAAGGGGCTGAGCATGGACAGAGATGGACCACGTGGGAAAGGATGAGGGCCTAAGTGAAGTAGAGCTCTAAAACATAAAGAAATGATGAATGAAAGACCCTTTCAGAGGCTTAATGACTGGCCTTGGTGATGAATAAATATTGAATAAGTTGCTCAATACACGTACATGGGATAACTGAGTGCGTGGGTCAGGGAATATGGTGGAATAGAGGGGTTTAAAAAGGCTCCAGAGTTTGAGATTAGGTCTGTAGGAGGAGGATAATATTTACTACTATGTCCCAGGCCCAGTATAGGTACTGGAGTACAGTAATGAAAAAGATAGACTTGGCTGTTGCCTATAAGGAGCCTATGGTCTAGGCATTGAGAGGAAAAGGAAAAAAAAGAGGAAACCGACAGATACATGAATAATTACAATTATGATAAGTGCTATAGAGTTAAGCAGAGTATCAGGGAGACTGAAGCTAACAGAGCGGGGAGCCACCTTAGATAGGGTGACCAGGAAGGACTTCCACAAGGAAGCGATGGCTAAGAAGAGACCTGAGGAATGAGAAGGAGCCAGACATGCAGAGATGCTCCAGGAACTGTCCCGGGCAGAGGGCACAGCATGCACAAGAGCCCTGAGCTGGGGAGGATGCTTCAAGTTTGAAGAACTGAAAGAAGTCTGGCAGGTTACCTGTAGCGAGTGTGGGGAGATGAGCTTGGAGAAACTGGGAAGGGCATTAGGACCATGGGAAGGGGTTCACTTTTATTCTAGGTTCCAGTTGTGCCTAGGGCATATGACTGTATTTTACAAATTTAATTTATTACTAACTGTCAATGTTATCAAAGTTTTTATCATACAAAATTTCAGGCATGTATAAAAGTAGAGAGATCAGAATCACGAACCCCCGTTAAGTAGATCACTCCAAGTCAATAACCAGCAAGTGGTTTCCCACTTGTTTCATCTGCTTCCTATTTTGCTGATGCACATTTAAGCAAATCCCAGACATCATGTCATGTCCCCCACTGCATTTTTGAGCATTGCAAAAAAAAAAAATTACTTTCTTACATAACTGTAATGCCATGATCGCATCTAACACAATTGACTAATTCCTAGGTACCAATCAATATTGAGTCTGTAATTCAGATATCCCTGATTGCCTCAAAAATGTGTTTTGGTAGTGTTTTTTAAAATTCAAGATCCAAACAAGGTGCATTATATTTGATTATTACATCTCCTGAGTCTCTTTTGATCTATAGCAGTCCTCACTCCCTGCCTCTTTTTTGTCTGTTTTAATGCCTCTGACTTGTTGAAGAAGCTGAGTCAGTTGTCTGTAGAATGCCCTACATTCTGGGTTTGTTTCTTTGCTTCCTCATGTTGTTATTTAACTTGATTTCCTATAATTCCTGTAAATGGGAAGTTAGCACTAAAGCTTAATTATTAATAAATTCAGGTTCAACTTTTTTGGCAAGACTGTCAAAGGTTATGATGTCCTTCATGTTGCACTGTGTCAGGAGGCACACAGTGCCTAATTGTCCTGTTCTTGGTGATACTAAGATTCACCAGTGAGTTCAGGTGTTGAAAACTTGATCCCTCCATTGTAAAGTTCACCCATCAACCCATTATCTGATGGGTTTTTTAAATCTTTTCTGAATCAGTTATTACATTAGAAATATCATTTTGATGATAACGTCAAACAAATTATTCCAATTTATTCTTGACTATTTCCAATGTTGAGACCTCACTACAACGTTGAGACCTCACTACCTTCTGTAGTTTTTATCATAGAAGAGAGAAGTTGCTATAGATATTCTTGAAAAGTCCTCATGGAAGAAGAGAAAGTGGGCATCCAACTTTTCAACTCAACTGCCTTTAAATGTTACTTATTCTGGGAGAGGAGGCCAGTGGCTATCGTGAAAGAAGTGAGTTGGGAGAGATAAGAGGAGGTAGGACTGGTTCATAACTGTCTGTAAATGTAGATATTGAGCCCAAGAATCCCAACAGAGGATAATGTTTGAAAACTGTTAGGTTGGTACAAAAGTAATTGTGGTTTTTACCATTGAAAGTAATGGCAAAAACCACAATTACTTTTGTACCAACCTAATATGCATATAAGAGTATCATCTCTCCCCTCTCCTTTAATGGTTCCCAGTAGACATTTGCCTCTGTGCAGGATGTGAAGTGCTGATAGATGCTGTTGTTATGATAAAAGTTTATTGGGTCAGTCCCTACATCAGAGCTGAGAAGCACCTGTTCCCCAACCAAATCCTGTAAGAACTATCAGAGCCATGATCCCACCCACTCCCACTCCTCTTCCAGCAGCTGCAGCATAACTGGAGTCAGTTCTTGGTAGGAGATTTTTCCATGATGAAGGTGAACAAGTTGTGACACGTAAAGCCCCTGTCAGGTGACAGAAACTGGAGTAGAAGTGTCTGGTAAAGGCCTTACCAAATAGCAGTGGACTAGAATGGCCAGGATATTGAAGATGCGTGGAGATTCCCTGATAGTAGCAACCATGGGTAGTAATCCTGGGACTTTAAGCACTGCAAACCACAGTTCATCAGTGATGGACTAATAGCCAGGCTTGGTTGGGATAGGAACTGCAGTGTGAAAAAATAGAATGTGTTCTGGGGAGGGGAAGTGGCTTGGTCCAGGAACTGCTGGTGGTGTCCATCTGCTGGAAAGGCCACCCATAGGTGGCATGCTTATCTGGGCCACATAGTTAACCCATGGTACTGAAACTCCCTGATTCTGCTCTCCTGGTAGCCCCGTGCTCAGTCTTAGCCATATTGAGACTGAGCTGTAATTTATAGGTGGAGATGTCTGGTAGGCAGATGGAGGTGCCAGACTAGAGCTTGCGAGTAGGGAGGAGGTTCGGGTGCAGACAGATTTAGAGTAAGTACTCTGCACTGAATATCTTGTTGCTTCTCATTCTAGTGAGTGTGTGCACCTGTGTTTCTGTGTAGTTGACTATTCTTTAAGGTGCCTGTGAATATGCAATGTGATTATGATCAGAGGGAGAGGAGGGATGTTCCTTTTTTGGTGATATATTGGCAGGAAAATTACCAGAGAAGCTTCAGGATTTAATGTCCTGACCAGGTTGCCACAATACCAAATTATGTTAAAAGCAAGTTTGAGGTGGCATAAGAGGGCAGGACAAACTAGAAAGCAGGTGAGAGGGTCAAACCTTACAGCCAGAGAGAAAATAACAAGAGAGTGGAGGGAGCAATACTGTTTAAGGAAGACAGTGTCCTTGCTATTGCAATAGGCTGCTCCTCAGCCCCGCATCACCCTGTATTCCCCCCATTTCCCACTTTGGAAGTAGATCTTTGTGCTTTGTTGCGTCTCATTTTTGTGAGGCCCAGGGAAGAGGAGAGGATGCTGTTTGCTTTGTTGGGGGACTAGAGGATGGAGAAAAGAGAAGAGCCACCTCTTCTGCACAGCGCTTTGGGGAGGACTGACATGGGTCCTAGCTTGGGCTCCATCAGCACACTCCAAGCTGGGAGAGGAGCTACCACCACTACTTTCTCAGTTCTTAACCAATCTGGGGAGTAACTGGACATAGCACATGAGGTTGAGGCTCTGAGCCTAGCATCCGACCTCAGAGGTAGACATGAAGGTTGGAGCTGTGGGTGCATCAGTTTTATTGTGAAATGCATGCATCAGTACACATTCTTTGTGTGAGTTGAGTGCTCTGTGTGATCCTATGAGCTTTTCAGTGCTGAGCTGTGGGCAAGTCTAGCGTCCTATCCTACTCAAAATATAGCCTGGGGTCAAGGGGTGGCAGAAGGTAGGTAAGGATGACTCTGGACTGTACATTTGGAGCTACTGGACGAGCAGGTGGATGGATGGATGGGGCAAGTGGACCTCCCTGGGCACAGAGTCACACAGACAAGAGAAGACTCACCTATACTTGACGTGGGTCAGGTGGGTTCAGAGAAGGAATTTTGGGGGACCTGTGGGTAAATCAGGGAATGAATGGGACAAGGAACTTCTTATGCCTTTTTTCCTGGGTTTACTGATGGGCCTGATGTGGAATTTAAGGTCTAATTTTAGCCATGTATTTGCGGTCTTCTATGACTCATGGAAGGCCACTCTAGATGTGCAGATGACTTATATCTTTGAAAATGAGACCAGATTATTTCATCTCCAAGTTCCCCCCAGGTAGCAACTTAAATGTCATTTCCATGACTCTGCATTCGATTAGGTGTCCCCACCATGAGCCCCATCATAGGCTGCTTTTTCTTTAGTCATGGTGGTCTCTTTATAGCCAGGCTTTTGAAGGGCCATGGTAACAGTATGGAAAAAGACATGGTGACACTGAGGATGGGTTGTCTGGTTTTGGACAGGCATACCTTCATGTCTGTTTTTTGTTAACTATCTGTAGCTTTCCTGTTTTCCGATTTATTTCCTTTCTGCCTCTCACAGCTGATTCTCCGAGAGCTTCTGACCTCCGTGCCCTGGCCAATCCCATGACCCCCTTGACTCTGATGGAATGCCATCTGGGAAGGGGCTGGGATGGGCACGGCAAGGCAAGAGGGGCACAAGGAAAGGGGCCTCACTTTCATTCCTGAATCATCTTTCCTTGGTGTTTGTTTTCAAGGACCTGACTCTTTCCAAAACAAAAACAAAAAAAAACTCCAGCTGTATATTTAGACACACACATACATCTCTTCCCATTCCTGGCAGAGCTGCTGCCCGGCTGCTGCCTTCTTTGAGCCGTGGCCGCAGGAGAGATGGCGTTTTTAAGCAGGATGAATTGCTGTCGAGCTGCCGCCCTCCTGCACACGGGGCCATCAATCTTGTCTTGAACGCTGGGGCTGCTGGTTGGCCTCCTCAGGCTCATCTTTCTGGGGCAGAATTATTTACGGAGCCACTGCAAAGGTAATCTCACTCTCCAGCCCCATGGCCTGGGCCTCTCTCAGCCACTCTTAAAAATAGCCCAGGATGAATAAGGAGAGCCAGGGTCCAGTTACTTCCTGCACTCAAGGTCTGATCTCACCTCACCTCCTGCACCTGGCAGCTCAGCCCTTCTCAGGGGCTGCTGGACAGGCTTGTGGCCCTGCAGGAGATGGTCAGCGTGTCAGTCCTTCTCTGGCTCAGAGACTAAGTCAGTGGTAGTTTCCCCTAAGGGAAGTAGCGAAAGACGTTGGTCTGGGAGTCTGGGGGATCCTTCTCAGCTGTGGTTGTCCAGCCAGTTGGGTGTGAAATCTCAGCCCTGGAAGCAGCAAGTCCATCTGCAGAAGAGGACAGGCTGTTCAGAGGGATGAGGTTGGCCTTGGGCACAGGCCTGGCATCGTGGGGCATACTGTGTTCGGGATGATGACTGGTTTTTCCCATCTTGCACTTTCCCTTCTCTTGAGTGGCAAACATTTTTGCCAAGCCGTGGTGGCTGGGAAATGCCATCTGTCCCCGTGCACTGTGTCCTTTCCCCTCCTGCCTTCCCAAAACCTGTCCGACCGGGGGGATGAACCAGGCCCCAGTTTGGCCTTTGGTCCCAGCCACTGCAGTCATTACCCGGATGACCTTGGGGAGGCCTCCTCTTGCAGCAGGCCTTAGTTTTCTCCCAAGGCAATTGGGGCAGGTAATCCTGGCTCCTGTCTCACCTCAAAAGGATGTGGTGTGATTGATTCATCAGGTTGGGGAAAATGCAGTCTGAATTCAGTCTGTATCTGAAAAATAAGGCTGTAGCCCTGCTGCCATCACGCTTGGGCTGGTGAATGTGCTTTAGTGCTTCTGCAAGCGTGTGCCTGGTGGGTGTACGTGTGTGTGCTGGTGTGTGTCAGCGTGTTGGAGGTGAGCCTGTGTGTGTGGTATGGGTGCACACACCCACAGAGGGAGTGCTCTCCCTCACAGCTCACTGGCTGTCCACACCCGTCACAGGTCTGCTTCATAGCCTCCCCACCTCCCACTTCACTCTCTTGGATGTGAAGGCTCTGGGTCCCCTGTTTTCATATACAGTTGATCTTGGAGTCCCATAAGCTCCACAGAAAGAGGACCGAATGACAGGTACAGATGAAGAAAGCTACTCGTTTTCCTAAGGCTCAGAACATTGAAGACTGAGCCTGGCCCCCCTGGCCTCTTCCTCACTTTTCTCCCCTGACTCCACCCCTGCCTTCCTGTTACTTCAAAAGGTTCCCAAAACTTGCTGTGCTCTTTCTTACCTTCAGGACTTTGCACCTGCTTTGGTTGGACTCTTGTCCCTTTGCTTGGATGCTTGTCCCTTCCCACCTGTGTTCCCTCCAAGCTTCCTTTAGGAATAAGCTTCAACTCCCCGTCCCTGACACCAGCCCCTGCCGAATCCCCACCTTAGCCGGCCATGATACACATCACACCTTCTTGTAGTTGCTTGTTTAATTGTGTGTCTCCACCACCAGAATCCAAGCCCTATGAGGACATGGCCTTCCTGTCTTACTTGCTTTTGCCTAATACAGTACCTGCCACCTAGTTGGAGCTTAGTACATATTTGAATTAATTGTGAATGAATGAATGCATGAGTGAGCAGGAATGATTGATGGCGGGTGAGGGAGGACCCAGTGCTCCTGATGCTCTGGTTCATTGCATGGACTTGCAATGGATGGTTCATTTATTTGTGGGATGCCCCGACTGCCACACGGTTGCTTGATGGAACAGAAGGCTCCTCTGGGCTGCTTGGCCTGTCCTGGGATTCAGCAGAAGACCTCATCTGAGCACCTGGTCACGCTTCAAAGAAGCCCTAAAATGCGAGGTCTGCTTTCTGAATATCAGCGGCTGGGAAGGGACTCAGAGGGCTCTCGGGAAGCCTCTGTGAGGAGCGAAGTATCCCCAAGGCAGCTATCCCAGGCTGGTGGTGTCAGTGGTGGCTTAACTCTCGTCCATTTCTCCCCATGGTTCCCATTTGGGTCAGACTCAGCCGGCTTCCATCTTCTCCCCTCCCCTGGCCTGTCCCCATCACCCCCACCAGGTTAGGTCCTGGCCCAGTGCGCAGGGTAAGGGTTGCTCTCCGCAGCTCATGCCCCACAGCCTCTGGCTCCTGGGAGAGCTTCCTCTCTCCCCGGGTGCCCCCTGCAGCAGGGCGGCGGGTCTGGAGGAAGTGGCTGGCTGCGACTGACGTCTCCACCTGCTGGCCGTCCTGACCCTTGCTACATGCAGCTCTCGGTCCCCACCGCTGCCGCCGGTACTGTTGCTGCTGCTGCTGCTGCTGCTGCAATATTTTATAACAAACGACCCAGAGACCCCGGTAGGAAAGCATGCCGAGGCAGATGACACAGTGTGCTGCTCCCACCAGGATCTACTCACATGGGATGCTCCGAATAAGTTTCCCCTGAGAAAAAGTCCAAGGAGGTAGGGAGCTAACCCTCTGACTGTGTTGCTGTCCCCCAGGGACCCTTCCATGAAGACTGAGGCAGGCGGAGCTGCTGAGAGCCTGCTGACATGACATCGGCCACAGAGTTTGAAAACGTGGGCAACCAGCCACCATACAGCCGTATCAATGCCCGCTGGGATGCCCCAGACGACGAGCTGGATAATGACAACAGCTCAGCCAGGCTCTTTGAGAGGTCCCGGATCAAGGCCTTGGCAGGTACCGTTTGGGGCCGCAGGGGTTGGAGGGCATACCTGAAATTACAGGGTTCAGACCCTCCCCACCTAGTGTGAATCTTCCATGTGTGTTGGGTGAGCCCTGGCATGGCAGTGATGGAGACGTGTTTGCCGGGCTCAGGGAGGTGGGGTCCCCTTGGGAGGGAGCACAGGCTGGGGCAGCCTCTGCCCCCAAGGGCCTCTGAGAAGTAAGGAGGTGCTGGAACTGGGACCAGGTGGGGCCTGCCCTCTGCCTCTGTCCTGAGTGACCTGTGGCAAAGTGAGAAGTACAAGAAAGTCTGGAAAAACAGTGTCTGAGGGCTGGACAGCTGGGCACAGGTGCATGGGGCCTCCTGGTGCATCCCGATTTCCTGCCTGGGCCTGGAGAGAGGAATTATCATCGTCCTCTCTCTGGTCCCAAAAGGAGTGATTGGATAGGAAATTGAGAGCAGTTAACATCCTCCCCGCTGCCTCAGGAAGGATTTTCTTGATGAAACCTTTCATCCTTAAACTGGAATTAGATTTTTGCTTAGCAGGTTCATAATAGATCTCCCTGCTCTCACTTTCTCTCTCTGCCTCCCCCGTGTGTGTGTGTGTGTGTGTGTGTGTGTGTGTGTGTGTGTGTCCCAAGAATCAGACCTCAGCCAGCAGGGGGAGGAGAAGCCATTTCTACTAGAGATTTAAGATATTCTCCACCCCCACCCTCTCTCTCTCTTTTGCTGTGTGTGTGTGTGTGTGTGTGTGTGTGTGTGTGAGAGAGAGAGAGAGAGAGAGAGAGCGCGCATGAGAGAAGGAGGGCAGGGGTGGAGAATATCTTAAATCTCCAGTAGAAATGGTTTCTCCTCCCCCTGCTGGCTGATATCTGATTCTTGGGATTTTTTTTTTCCAACTCCTGTGACTATTGCCTCCCTGAACTTGACCCAGGGTAACTATATTCCGACCCTAAGTTCTTGGCCAGTAAGAGAGTTTGAGTTACATGGGGTTGTGTGTATGTGTCAGGGGTGGATTCCTTCACTTGACCCACCAGTCAGCAGCCCACACTGGACCTGTTTCCCCATCACTGACTGTTCCCATCTTCCGCCTCCTAAGAAGAGCACAACCTTCCCCATAAACACTTTCTGGAGTGATTCTCCCACTGCCCCCATACCTTATGGCCCGGATTGAAGATCGAAGTAATCCTCTTCCACCCTCCCTCCCTCCACTCAGCTTCCAGATCCCACAGTCCCCGGCTGACTTTGAAGCCTGAGCAGGACCCTGGGCCCCTCCAGAACCATAATGACCTCTCACCTTGGGAGTAAAAGGGGCTTCTCATCCCCGGAAAGGAATGCTGTGGTGTCTCATCTCCCTGGTCATGACAAGTAATCCACTTGGTCTCAGTCATTACCCCTGGTGTCCTTGATCTTTACAAGAAACTCTCTTCTTCCTTCGTCTCCTTCTTACCCTCCTTGATCCCACAACATTCTTCCTTGGTTTCCTTTGGAGACAGACTGTAGCAGTGACCCATTGCTTTTGTGCGTGTGTTAATTTAAGCCTCTTTAAATAATGGTTCCAAACTTGGAACCATTGGCTTTGTCCGTCTGATTTTACCTTCTTTATATCCCTGTCCTGCCTGAATCTAGCTGCAATAACCCTGGTGATCCAGGTGGAGGGAGAGGGGTACCATATTCTGTAAGATTTGCCAAAGCAAGGTAAGAGTGGGGACTAGCCTTTGTGCAGAGATCCTTTTATCTCCTTTTTTTTAGTTGGAGTCTCACCCTGTTGCCCAGGCTGGAGTGCAATGGCATGATCTTTGCTCACTGCAACCTCCATCTCCCAGATTCAAGTGATTCTCTGGCCTTGAGTAGCTGGGATTACAGGCATGTGCCACCATGCCCAGCCAATTTTGTGCATCTTTAGTAGAGCTGGGTTTTCACCATGTTGGCCAGGCTGGTCTCGAACTCGTGACCTTGTGGTCTACCCTCCTTGGCTTCCCAAAGTGCTGGGATTACAGGCAAGAGCCACCACACCCATCCCTTTTGTCTTTTTTTCGGAAACCAAGGTAGATTCTCTTTTAACAGTTACTTTTTGTACTTCTACTATGTTTAAAGCTAAACCCCTGGCCAAGCATGAAAGGGGAAAGGGGAACCACAGAGATGAATTCAATATAGTGTCTGTCTCTTAGGAGTTTATAATCTATTAAGGAATAACGAACTATGTTCACAATTAATTAGCATGCATAGAATTAGAGAAGAACTGTAGGAAGGGCACATAAACAGCAATAAGAGAGGCAAAGAAGATATGCAGGGAGAATCAGGGGACCGTTCATGGAGGAGGCAGCCCTTGAGCTGGGAACTGAAGGGTGTACGCGATTCTGGCAGGCAGAAGGGCCCTGGATTTTTCCAGTTGGCCCGTGTGTATTGCTGCCAGGTGAACCCAGGAGGCAGAGGTTGCAGTGACTCAAGATCACACCACTACACTCCAGCCTGAGTGACAGAGCAAGACTCTGTGCTTAGTGGTCAGTCTTGGTTGATCAGGAAAGAACCTTTGATGACCTTGGCTGTGCCTAGTTGAGCCTACTCCTCACCAGGAGCATGCATCTGACTCACCAGAGAATCTGAATGCCCCCAGGAAGAGGGAAAGCCACAGTGCTTAGAGTTGCATGTAGATTTGCACGCCTGGGCCCCAACAATTCAAAACATCTGGCTAACAAGTAAACATGTTAGCTTGAGGTCCTCTCAAGATTTTCAAAAACAACCTAAGTGGCTTACTGGCTTCCTTCTCCTGAGAATCCACTCTAAGTGGCCTGGGCTTGAGCTAAAGCTTTGGAAAGGTCTAAATCAAGCAGCCAGATGTGCCCATCCTGCTGGGTTGGCAGAATGGAGGAAGGGAATGTGTCAACCTTCCTAGTCTCAACATCTTGACTTTTTTTTCCCTTCAGTACTGTTGCTGGGGCCACCTTAGCAGCTTAGGCAGGGGTCAGCCTTTCAAAAGAGGCATTAGGGAGCAGGAGCTCTCAGCCACTCTCCCACTCACAGGGAGATTAAGGCAAGGAGGGCATTCAGCCCTGAGTTGCCCATATAAGATAGCAGTGATCTGCTTCATAGGTATATGTGGCAAGGCTGGGGAGATTGGCTTGGCATCCTCTTCTGAAATCGATGGACCTGGGTTAAGGAGGAACTTGTCACAAGCTCCAGATTAAATTCAAGTACTGATTCCGCCTCTAATGCCACCACAATGGAGGATCACTGACTCCTTTCCCATTTTTATAAAAATGGGAATGGTAGTACTTTCTCAAGGTTGTTGTGAAGAGCAAATAAGATAGGCCGGGCGCGGTGGCTCAAGCCTGTAATCCCAGCACTTTGGGAGGCCAAGGTGGGTGGATCACGAGGTCAAGAGATCGAGACCATCCTGGTCAACATGGTGAAACCCCGTCTCTACTAAAAATACAAAAAATTAGCTGGGCATGGTGGTGCGTGCCTGTAATCCCAGCTACTCAGGAGGCTGAGGCAGGAGAATTGCCTGAACCCAAGAGGCGGAGGTTGCGGTGAGCCGAGATCGCGCCATTGCACTCCAGCCTGGGTAACATGAGTGAAACTCCATCTCAAAAAAAAAAAAAAAAGATAGTTTATTAAAGTTTTTATTAATAAAAAATGCTAGGTGAATGTTATATAATGTTAGTACTAAGAAAATCTCCCACACGTGTTTCCTGTCCTTTCTCTTTTCCCAACTTCAGACATTCAAGATCATGAGCTTGGTCTTTTTCCTTGCCTGATGTACCTTGGCCTGTTCTAGAACTTGTTTCCTCCTTCTTAACCCTCACCCTCCTTTGCCTTGGAAGTCTGAGTTGGAAGAAAAAGCCAACCAAGGAAACCAGGCTAATGCTTGTGCTTGAGGTTCTGGGCCTTTCCCCTTCCCCCAGACCTGATGCCCATGAGATGAAGCCCCATGCCATACAGGCCTCTCTCTCCATAAGGCCACCCAGTCCAGGACCCTTGCTGTGTCTCTGCCATCTGGCTGGGTGACATGTGAGGCCCAAGAAACCAAAGAATGATGAGTTTCATTAAATGTTTTTCCAGAGGAGACAGTTTCTCTAGGTCCATCTCCATTTAATGGCCTACAGTTGGAAGACCTGAATTTGGGTGACTGGATGTGATCTTTTCTGCCTCTTAAGTAAACTTTCTCCCAACTCCAAAGGAAATACTCTCTATTCTGCCTTTCATACTACTACCAGGTCTTCCTTCCTGAACCTAAAGAAACAAGCCATCTGGCTATTCTGTCCTAGTACATAAAAACCTGACCTCTCGCCAGAATGAATGACTTTCTGTATGAAACTGGGAGTCAGCCTAACTGAAATGAAAGGGAAGATGGGTAGGAAAATGTTGCAGAAGGCTCCTTTAAGGGGGTGGATTTGACCTTGGCAATGCCAAGGGGAGGGCTGGGATCCCAGCAGGAATATTTGCCCTGTAGATCCCTGAGCAGAATTTAGCATTTTAACATCAGTCTCTAAGCTGGCTACGTGACATGAGGTTAAGTAGCAGGTAGCCCTGAGGCTTCTTCCTGGGCTGGAGACCATGCTTCTCTCTTTTGATGACTGCCTCTGGCACCTCCCTACTTTCTGGACCTGTTTTGAGGGATTACAGAAAGAGTAGCAGCTGAAAAGCCCACGTTCCTATCCTTCCAAAAGGTTCCAGCCTTGATGTTTCAATGGGAAGTCTTCCCCCACCATCTCTTAGAGTCCCCCTAATTGTCCACAAATGTCATTTCTTCTCCTTCCTTTTTCCATACTGGGAGCTGCCAGATGAGCCCTCATGGCCATCTGCATGAAGAATGAAGCACTGCAGGCTGCAGGGAACTTACTAGTCAGAATGCCCACCCTCTGTCTCCCTCTCCTCGCCCCAGAGGAGACATCTGCCTGCCTGCACACTCCTCCCCTCCCCTGCACCTGGGTACAGACTCCAGTGACTCCGGTGAGGACACTGCGTCAGGGCAGACATGGCCCAGCTGGAAGAGCAGGGAGTGGAGGAACACTGTAGAAAGACGCCCCAAAACAGAAACCCTGTGCAGCAGCCTCACTCCCCTCTTCTCTCTTCCCTACCCTCCCTCCCTCCACTCCCTGCCTTACCCATGCACACAGCTTGGCATCTGGCATTCCATGTGCTGCCTGCTGCGTGATTTACAGCTCCTCGGCTCGCAGAGGCATCTTCCAGAGCAGGAAGCAGTCCAGAGCCTCCTGAGAAGGGCATGGACTTCTCAGGAGGCTCTGGACCTCTGCACTGAAGAGACAGCTTCATGTTCTTTCTCAGCCTTCCTCCTGTTCTTTGGCCTGTTGAGCAATCACCAAGGGATTGACTAAACAGGGCCTCTCATTTTAAAACCACGTGCACAGAATTGTGTTGCCCACTCAGGTTTTGCCTTTACATTCAAATCCAAGTGGTGCTGCAAGCTGGAGATGACTTTCCTTTCTACCTTGTCTTTTTGTAGCCTTCTTCCTGGAAGTGAGATGAGGCTGAGGGGTGAGGTTGATTGAGGACAATTCCGAGCCTGTTGTGGGGCAGCAGGTGCACTACAGCCTGCGTCCCTGCACTCTGAAGCACATAGTTGCTGTCACTCTGAACCTTCACTGTCTTCTGGACCCACTGTGCACAGGCCCTGAGGTTAAGTTCTGTGGCTGGCAGACCTTCCTCAGGTGCTCCTGCTCCCTGCCCACCTCCTTGGCTGCCAGGAACTCCCTGGGGAGGGTGGTACAGGCCTCTTCCTAACTCTGCTGATGAAAGGCCCTGAGAGTGTCCTCAGGACATGTTTGGCCTCTCCCTCGGGCCCCTTTCCCCTCATGCACATGAAGATGCTGATCTCGGATCCCCTGGTTGCCTAGGAGGGCTTTGTGTCCAGAGGGTGAGTGATTTCTCAGGGAGCAGGGCCTCACCCCAGTGGATGGGCATCCGTACCTTCTCTGTTAAGTTGACAGATTCAGGTTCAGCTGCTGGAGAGCAAGGCACCAGCTGTCCATGGTCCCCATGTCTGTTTCCAGGTACCTGTAACCAGCAAAATAGTCTCATTAAGGGGAGGTTTTTAATGATTTTTCTTCTCAGATTTAAAAACATAAAATGGGGTTTTATTTAGAGACTAAATATTGGGAACATATGCTATCCACAGAAATATCTATAATTGTCAACAATCATTTTAATTTCAGAGAGAAAAATATTGGATCAGCAGCTTTCTCTGGAAGGTCAGCCATAGCGAGATTGTTCCCCTGCACCCAGGCAGGGCACTGTGTAGATAAACCTGCCAGTTACCTGTGCAGATAAACCTGTAAGAGATGCCAGCATGTCACCTGCACTGTGTGGCCCAGAGCAGGTTTTCCCTGCCCAGGACATGACACTTTCCATCGTCCCCTTGCCACTCTTGATAAAAGCTATTCATCCTCTCTCGGAACTCTTTACAGAACCAAGGCTGCTTCCCTTCTATGGGTGACTGCTATCTATCATTGTGAAGATGCTTTATCAAATATTAATACATGGAGGTTAATAATAAGACTCTATTCTCTCCCTGGGCAGTGCAGTCTGAGTGAGCCATGTTAATAGCCTCCTCCATCTTTGGGATGGGACATTTCTGTGGGCTTTGTTCTCAAGAGCAGTCTCTTGACACCAGGCCTTGACTGTGCTTATGGCTCTCAGGAGCAGCCAGCACCCACTCTCCCTGCCCCACGGGTCCCCTGCTGCTTGGCTGAGGAGGTGCCAAGGGTGTTGTTTTCAGAGCATCTGTAGCATTTTTCCATTTTCCCTTTATATCATGTCACTGAGAGAGAGTGACAAGGAGGCTAGTAGCAGCCAAGTCTCCAGGAGCATTTTGCCTCCAAACCCTTTGGCCTTCAGACTCGGAAAAGTAGATCAACCAGAGAATCTCATTTTACAGTCTAGTGAGACAGAGGTAGATCAAATAATCCCACACGTCTGTGTACATAGACACATGTGCACGGCAAATTATGATAAATGCTATGAAGATTTGCTGGGAACTGTAAAGTTTGTAACATAAGCTGCAGCTCAGCTCAGGGGATAAGTATGTTTGAGTCAGGGCGCAGGGTGGGTGGAAGTAATGGGGGGCAGGCAGGGGCCACCTCACAGGCCTGATAGGCCACTGGTGTTGCCAGGGTCCTGGCAGGAAACAGAAGAAAACTCAAAAGGGGCAGCTGTGGAGTTTAAGAAGGGAATTCTTTGCAAAACAGTGGTGGGGTTGAAGGGTCCGAGAGAGGGGGCATTAGCTGTGGGCCACAGGACGGGAGCTGAGCCTTCAGTAGAGGGCGGAGGGCAGGAGTTGCTGCCAGCCCATCAAAGTACTTTCATCAGGGAAACGACAGCTTAGATTTGGGTTTTCAGAACTACTAAGGATCACCCTCTGTAGAGAGAACAGGTTATGGGGAGGCTGTGCAGAAGTCTCATAAAGATAAGACAGTGTTTGAGCTCATAGTTGAGGAGAAAATGGTCTACCAGGCACTATTATTCTTCTGTCTTCCTGCCGCTGTCACGAGGAGACCTTGATCAAGTCACTTTTCTGCTCCTCGGGGCCTCGTTATCCCTACCTGTAACACCAGGGTCTTGAACTAGATGATGCCCAAGGCCCTTCCAGCTCTGACAGTCTGAGCAGAAGCCACCCATGGAGTGGTGTTGACAATGTGCCTCTTTACCCTGAACCATGTAGCTTTGGTTCCTGGCTTGGGGAAGGGAACAGATCCTTTTCAGCAAATCAGTGCTTCTCCAGAAACAGTCTCTGTTCACTAAAGACATCACTTAGGCTGAGGCCAAGTCTTGGACCATCTTGACTTTTGCAGCAGATGTTCTCAGTGAGCGGAATCTCTGTGCAGCCACCACCTGCATGCAAGACAACAATGCCTGATATTTGTCCAGCTGCTTCGTGTTCTAGGTGCTTTTGTTCAGGTGATTTCCATGACCCTTCACCCACTCTGTGAAGTGGGCAGGGTATAGCTGTTGTCATCCCCTTAGAGATGAGGAAGGTTGTGGGGAAGCTGTCCAGGAAGTGGCCAGGACAGGACTAGGATCTCAGGATTTTAAAGTCATTGTAATGCTGCTTGGGCTGCAGCCCTCAGGCCCTTTTGAATATTCTTCATTGCTACATTATGTGCTCCTTCGTGCCCAACCAGAAACGCCCCTTCCCATTTTTCCTTCCAACACCGGCCTTTTGAGCCTCCTTAATCAAAACCTCGAAGCATGTCTGCTTCTGTCTTACATCCTCCAAATACTGTCACCTGCCAGGGGCAGCCGATCCCTGTCTGTGGTGTTTTCCAAATCAGCTCCTGTCATTTCATTGCCATAGTTAACACGTCAGTGGGGCCACATCCCCTTAAGCAGAGACTTCTGCAGCTGCCCCTGAGCTGCTTTTCCCAGCTCCTGCCTCTCCCCTGTCCAATCCCATTTACACAGGGCAGTTAGAATCTTTGTCCTCCAGCACACTTTTGGGAGGTGCCGCTTTACTTAGGAACCTCTGGACCATAATGTTCACATTCCCTAGACTGTCCTGCAGCTGCCTTGCTCTGGCTAAATTCACTGCTTCCCACCCCGAAACCTGCACACATGTACACACATGCACACACACATACACACTTGCCAGTTGCCACCTGAGGGGCTTTGGATATGACCTCCTTTTTCCTCCCTGCCATTCTAAAACCATTATCATCTTCAAACTCCGGTTGATAATGGTTTTAGCCTTCTTCAAAAATTTAAAAAAAAACTTTTTTATTTAAACTGATCTGTGATAACCTGTTTTCTTTTGCAATAATATATAAAGATCCTATTTTATTTAAAAATGCAATAGAAGCCAGTGAAGTGGCTCATGTCTATAATCCCTGCACTTTGGAAGGCCAAAGAGGTTGGTCAGGAGTTCAAGACCAGCATGGCCAACATGGCGAAACCCTGTCTCTACTAAAAGTACAAAAAATTAGCTGGTGTGGTAGCACAATGTCTGTGATTCCAGCTACTTGGGAGGCTGGCGCACAAGATTTGAACCTGGGAGGCAGAGGTTGCAGTGAGCTGAGATCGTGCCACTGCACTTCAGCCTGAACAACAGAGGAAGACCCTGCTTCAAAAAATAAATAAATAAATAAATAAATAAATAAATAAAAAGGTGATTACTTTGATATCTTTTAAACATTTTTATTAACAAGAATATATTTAATATAGAAAAGATGAGAAAAACAGATAAAGAAAACCAGAGATTTTGTTAAAGTCTCATATAGACACTTTAATGTCTATAGATATATGACTATAGATCTGTGTATGTCTATATATATATATATTTTTTTTTTTTTTGAGTTGGAGTTTCAAAAAAAAAAAAAAAAGACTGGAGTGCAATGGTGTAATCTCAGCTCACCACAATCTCCACCTCCCATGGGTTCAAGCAATTCTCATGCCTTGACCTTCCGAGTAGCTGGGATTACAGGCATGCGCCACTATGCCCAACTAATTTTATAGTTTTAGTAGAGACAGGGTTTCTCCATGTTGGTCATGCTGGTCTCGAACTCCTGACCTCAGGTGGCTCGCCCGCCTCAGCCTCCCAAAGTGCTGGGATTACAGGCGAGCCACCATGCCAGGCCAGGACTGTGTATATATTAAATGTTACCTATAATATTATAATCTTAGAACCTCTTTCATGTAACAATATACTATGAATATCTTTTCATGTCAGCAAATATGCAAATTATCATTTTAATGGCTATATTGTCTCCCTTTGCATTACTCTACCCCAAGCTCAGCCTCGCCTCTCAAGTAGCTGGGATTATAGGCGTGCACTACTGCCCCCTGCTTCTGACCACTTTGAAAACATTCTTATGGGCTTTATTCTTGCATTTGCATTTTAAGATATATAGTAAGCAGCCTAAAGTTCCATCTTAGAATCATCCCCGCTATATCGCAAATCCTTAAGGGTTGGGGAAATAGCTGTTCACAAAACCAGTGTGATGAAAATTGGTTGAAAGGAAAATTCCTCCCCAAACTACAGCTAGTGCTCGACTTACGACCACGATTGGTTCCGACAGACCCGTCGTAACACGATTTGGTCGTAAGTTGAGTAGGCTGTATGTACAGTACTGTGAAATAATGTTATAAAAATCTTTAGGTCATATTTTATCATAATTTTCTTTCATTATTGTTATATATCATAATTTTCTTTGTTCATTTTATGCCATTTGTATCATCTCTACACCATTTTGTTTCTTATTTTTACATTCGTCAGGTTTAAGTAAAACGCTGCATTACCAGTACAACTGGTTTAATATTTGCAAAACATACAAAAATACAAAATACAGGTGTAAAAAATACCACAGGAAACATTTTCCCAATTGCAAAACATATCAAAATATATAAACATGTGCAAAACATTTTATTGGCTGCTGGTGCTTGGCTGCGGATCGTTGATGTCGTCATCTGAGGCAGCAGTTGGGGTTACCGGAGTTGGTTTTTTCATAAACATGGTGAGCTTTGTTTGAATTGTATGTTTCTTTTTTTCTTCATAAATTTCACGATACAGACGAAACACATCGTGCGCCATCCATTCAATCCTTGCAAATCGTTCGATGTTTGGGTCCATTGCTTCAAAATGTATAAGAAGTTTATTGGGAGGGGTTTGATGAAAAATATCCAAGACACAAAACACAAATTGCTGTACCAAGTCTGGGATAACAGTTGAAATGGTGCACGCGGAGATGGTAGTGCTGCCGGAAGCTGGTCCACACTGTCGTATGCCCAGCTGGGCAATGTTTGCGCTGCCAGACGCGGAGCAGTCGTGGCTAGCGATTGTGGTCGTAAAGTCTAATGGTCCTAAGTTGCATAGGTTGTAAGTTGATCAACACCTGTTGTTAAACAGAAATGGCAGAATTTGTGCCACCATCATTTAGGATGTGTCCCTGAGGCTCTGCCCCGTGCTAGGCTTTATAATGGATTGGCATCTGTGTCACTGAGGTTTGTCACAGGTTCATGGCTGTTAAAGTACGGCTCACTCTGGTTCCCTAAGCTCTTGGCTTCCTGGCATGAGAAGGCGAGAAATCCCAAATTGTGAACCTGCAATGAAATGACTGTTTTCAGAAGGCTCGTGGTCCATGGGCCTCCCGTGGCTCCTTTTCTCCTACTTGTCTTTCTGACCCCCTAGATTTACCTGTAGCTTAAGGCTGTGAGCGAGTGAAAACGCAGACTTCCTTGAGAAGAAAACTTTTTTTGACTTTTCATCTATTAGTCCTCAGGTTTTATGAACTTTATATCCTATTTTTCTTTATGACATCTGTTGTTTAGTATTATAAAAGCAATGATGCCCATTACAAATATTTTAGAAAACATAGAGAAGCAAAAAAGAAAAAAAGTTACCCACAATTTTGCCATCCAGCTGTAACAACACCCAGCATTAGCTGTTTTCTATGCATAGAGGTCTCCAAGACTAGGCCCATACTATATAGAAGGTTTGGTAACCTGAATTTTCCTCTAGAGTGCATTTTAATATCCTTTCCTGTCATTGAAAGTTCTTCAACAAGCTTATTAGTATCCTCATTAATATACCAAAATATTAAATTATTCTCTTGTTTTTGATTATTTAGGTTGCTATTTTCTATTTTGAAAGTAAATTTTTTAATAAAAAAAGGACGGAGAGGCACAAAGACCATGAGGAATTTAATAGAAAGTCACGGAAGCAATAAATAGATGGACCCAGAAATGGGAGATAAAGCTTCCAAAGATAAGATATTTCCATCTTACCATTTGGCTGAAGGAAGTTCCTATTTTTAAAATAGCACCACTAGGAACTTTCAATGGTGAACTTCCCAGATGCCTGTGACATCAGGAGGTGACACAGGTCCTGGAGTGGGCAGGGCTGGCGGCTAGTGTGCTGCTCACCAGGAAGAGAGGAGGGAGGTGATGGAGGAGCCATGAGGAAGCCTGGAGAAGGAGTAACACAAGAAAGGGACTGAGCCTCAACCCTGTGGGGAGACATTTATGCTTTAAACCCCCTTAGGGAATATTCAGAGGGTAGAACCTCAGACAGTAGCCATGTGGGGTTCGGGGAGGCGGATTGTTCCTTGCTCCTTACAGACCTCACTCCCTTTTTGCATTCAGGGTCCAGTGCTCCTGCTACCAGCCTTGCTCTCTACTTTTCACTTCTCTTGTGGGCTCAGGTGGTTAAAGATGCTTATGATTTTTGCCTGGTGAAAAATCCCTAAGGCAAGAAAGCACACAGGAACTAGGCTATCTTGGAAAAAGGAATAAAAGAAAAACATGGTAATATTTTCTTTAGGCTGAACATGGTGGCTCATGCCTGTAACCCCAGCACTTTGGGAGGCCGAGGTGGACAGATCAGGTCAGGAGTTTGAGACCAGCCTGGCCAACATGGTGAAACCCTGTCTCTACTAAAAATACAAAAAATTAGCTGGGCGTGGTGGCAGCCACCTGTAATCCCAGCTACTCCGGAGGCCAAGACAGGAGAATCGGGTGAACCTGGGAAGTGGAGGTTGCAGTGAGCCAAGATAGTGCCATTGCACTCCAGCCTGGGCGACGCAGCAAGACTTTGCCTCAAAAAAAAAAAAAAAAAAAAAAAAAAAAAAAAAAAAAAAAAAAAAGAAAAGGAATTTTTATTTCTGTTTTGAATCAGTAATATATACACCCAGTGAGTAAAACTCAAAAGCTGCAAAAGGGCAAATAACAAGTTTTATGCCCACCTCAGTCCCACAACCTATGTTAATCATTTCTTATGTATCTTTCCAGGAATATTTTATGTATACATAAGCACATGGTCTATATTGTTTTTCACCAGCTATAGTTTTGTTTGTTGTTGTTGTTGTTGTTTTCTTTTTCTTTTCTTTTTTTTTTTTT
>NW_016107398.1:6004531-6078410 GCF_001604975.1 Cebus imitator | reverse complement strand
TTTTTACTATGCTTCTCACCCAATATATCTTGATGATTGTTTTATATTAGTATATAAACAGCCTCCACATTTTTTACAGTTACATAGTATTTCATTGTATGGACATGTACTTTTAATTTAACCAGTCCCCTGTTGGTGGATATTTAGGTTGTTTCCAATCTTTTGCTATTTCAGTGAGCCTAGGCACAGTGGCCCAGGCCCATAATGCCAGCACTTTGAGAGGCCAACGCTGGAGAATCGCTTGAGGCCAGGAGTTCAAGACCAGCCTAGTGAGACCTTGCCTCTATTCTTTTTAATTTAAAAAATTTATCAAAATATTTTAAAATTTTAAAATGCAATAAATTTCAAATTTCTTTTTTTGTTTCTTTTTCTGCCATCATCTTGATCTTGAGAATTTCAGATTTCTATGTATTTTTTTTTAACAAGTGTATGAATAGATCTGTAGAATAAATTCTAAGAAGTGGAATTACCGAGTCCAAAAGCATGTGCATTTGTAATTCTTGAGGGGTCTTGCCAAATTGCTTTTCACAGAGGTTGAGGCAATTATACCCTCTCCAGCAACATATGAATGCTTTTTTCCCCACATCCTTGCCAACACAGGTATTTTATCAAACTTCTTGATCTTTGCCCATCTGATCAGTGAAACATAGTGTGTTGGCATTCTTTCATTTTACTTTTTGGCTTTTATTACGGAAAATTAAAACTTATTAAAAAGTTGGGATAAAAGTGTAATAGGGTCATTACATTATCACCTAAATTTAACAATTGTTGATATTTTGTTATTTTTGCTTATCTATTTTGGGGGTTGAAGTATTGTTAAAGTAAATTAAAGATCGTCATGATATTTTCCCCCAATTATTTTAGTGCGTATCTCTTAAAAACACGAACATTTTCCACCTAACTATGATGCCGTTATTGCATGTAATGAAATTAGCAGTAATTCCCTAAAAATGTAATCTAATACACACTTGATATTCAGATTTTCCAAGCTGTCTCAAGAATTCCTTTATGATTAGTTTGTTCAAATCAATTAAGGATCATTATCAGATTGTGTGTTTGCGTGTGTGTGTGTGTGTGTGCGCATGCACACACACACACACGGGCTTTTAATTTGGATTCTATTATGACTAACTTATACAATTTCTTATACATTTAAGAGATGGTTACAATTTCTGTTAACTCTTTGTTCACATTATTGGTCTTTTGCCTATGTAAAAAAATACAAAATGTATTTTGTACATGGATGTACAATACACATATCTTTGCACATATATGTACAAAGAGCACCTATATGTAAGTGCTTTTTGTATATTAAGTATATCTTTTATATATTTTACGTATGTAAAATACATATATCTTTGTACATATATGTACAAAGATATATACATAGGTAGGTGCTCTTCGTATATTAACTAAATTGGCCCTTTGTGATGTATGTTACAAATTCTTTTCCTCATTTGTTTGACTTTGCTTATGGTGTTTTATCCATTACAAAATTTTTTTTTGAGATGGGTCTCAATCTTTCACTCAGGTTGGAATGGGGTGCCACACTCATATCTCACTGCAGCCTCAAACTGAGCTATAGTGATCCTTCTGCCTCAGCCTCCTGAATAGCTAGGATTACAGGTGCATGTCACAACACACCTCTGATTTTTAAAATTTTTTGTAGAGATGCAACCTTGTTACATTGCCCAGGCTAGTCTCAAACTCCTGGCCTCAAGTGATCTTCCTACCTTGGACTCCCAAAGCTCTGGAATTACAGGTGTCAGCCACAATGCCTGGTCCAAACATTAATATAGTTGCTTTCAATTTTTTATTTTATGACTTTTGGATTTTGTGTCGTATTTTGAAAGCCCTTCTCTATACTAACATTGTAGAAAGCATTTACCGTGATTGATTTTTTGTTGTTGTTGTTTTTCGAGACAGGGTCTTACCCTGTCTCCCAAGCTAGAGCACAATGGCGTGATCTCAGCTCACTGCAACCTCCAACTCCCGAGTTAAAGCGATTCTTGTGCCTCAGTCTCCCGAGTAGCTGGGATTACAGGCGTGCGCCACCACACCCAGCTAATTTTTGTATTTTTAGTATAGATGGGGTTTCATCATATTGGCCAGGCTGGTCTCAAACTTCTGACCTAAAGTGATCCACCCACTTCAGCCTCCCAAAGTGCTGGAATTACAGGCAAGAGCCACCATGCCCAGCCTGATTTTGGTGTTTCTATAGTTTCATTTTTTACATTTCAATTTTTGACCCACATGAAATTCATCCTGGAGTATGAGGTATGAATTTAATTATCTTTTCCTGGTTGGCCATTCAGTTTTGCCTATACTCCTTATTGAGTAATTCATCGTTCCCCTCCCTATTAGAGATGTCACCTCTATCAGCCATTAAATGTCTGCTTGTACTGGGACTATTTCTGTCCCATTGGTATATCCATCTTTTCATATGCGAGTACAACACAGTTTTACTGTAAGTTTACATGTTTCTTCAATAGACAAAACATCTGGGAAGGTTAGTTGCCCTTTATTACTCTTATTTTTTAGAATATTCCTATTTTTGGTTCCTTATTTTTTCAGTGAAGTTTTTAATCATTTGTCTTTTTTCCCGCAAATTTAAATTGTATAATTTAAATATATTTAAGACACTCTTAAATATCTATTAATTTAGGGTAAATCGATACCTTGATGATATTGAGTTTTTTATTCAACGTCACTCAGCATGCCTTTCCATGTGTCCAGATTTTCTTGTGAGTGCCTTAGGAACCTTTTAAGGTTTTCTGGTTTTCTTTGTATGGATTTTGCATACTTCCTTTGAGATGTAATCTGAAACATTTTGTGTCTTTATTTACATTGTGGGCCTCACAAATTCATATTTCAGGAGATGACTCTGCCACACGTTCAGTGCCTCCTTTTGCCTCTGGGATTAAATCTAAACTTCTTAGCCTCTCATTCAAAGCTTTCCACATCCTGTTTAAAACCTGCTTTCTCCTATAATCCCAGCACTTTGGGAGGCCGAGATGGGCAGATCACGAGGTCAAGAGTTTGAGAGCATCCTGGCCAATATGGTAAAACCTCATCGCTACTAAAAATACAGAAAATTAGCTGGGTATGGTGGTGCACACCTGTAGTCCCAACTACTTGGGAGGCTGAGGCAGGAGAATCGTTTGAACCCGGGAGGCAGAGGTTGCAGTGAGCCAATATCTTGCCACTTCACTCTAGCCTGGGTGACAAAGCAAGACTGTCTCAAAAAAAATAAATAAAATAAATAGAAAAAACAAAAACCTGTTTTTCTCTAACATGTAGCTATTCTCTAGCCCCTGAATAAGCTTTGGCCTTTTTTTTTTTTGAGATGAAGTTTCACTATTTTTGCCCAGACTAGAGTGCAGTGGTGCGATCTTGGCTCACTGCAACCTCTGCCTCCCAGGTTCAAGCGATTCTCCTGCCTCAGCCCCCCGAGGAGCTGGGATTGCAGAAGCCCACCATCCTGCCCTGCTAATTTTTGTATTTTTAGTAGAGACAGGGTTTCACCATGTTAGCCAGGCTGGTCTCGAACTCTTGACCTCAGGTGATCCAACTGCCTTGGCCTCCTAAAGTGCTGGGATTACAGGTGTGAGCCACCGTGCCTGGCCTAGCTTTGGCCTTTTATGCCTGTCTGCTTGGATACATTCTGTCTCCCTGGTTCCCCTCCCCTTCTGACGATCCAGAGTGGCTTTCTTCACCAGGTCCCCCGCACTGGCCCAGAAATGACCTCTGTCTTCTTAGAACCCTCGAGCATTGACCATATGTGTCATGTATCTGATACGGAATTCAGTATTACTTTGTGATGGCTTTTGTTATGAAAGTGAACTGCCGTTTATTTCTTGTGTGCTTGCAAAAGTTAATTGTTGATGGGTTTGAGTTTTGTTTCCTCGACTAGATCTTAAGGCCTTGGGGAGAGTGAGCTGCCTGTGCCCCTGCAGCACCTAGGACAGGGCCTTGCACATAGTAATAGCAGTAGTAGTGACAATAACAATGAGAATTCACATGACAGCAAGTTTCTCTGTGCCAGCCCATTCCATGTATTTACTCACTTATTACTGGATAAATATATTTGAGGGTTTTAAAGTCATGGGTGGTTTGACCTCAAACTAAACCTTTCAAGGGTTTTAGGTCAGCCAGTCCTGATACTCAGACAATATTTCTGGCTTAGAGCTGATCAGGTAGGAAGATGAGTTTTCTGGTGAAGCCCTAACACATAACAGGGAATGAGGATGGCCACAGTCTGGGAAGGCAAGGGAAAGAAAAAGGAACAGAGAGGCTTGATGGCAGCAGAGGCTGTGAGCGGGTTCATGCTGGTGGATTCACCCCCTTTCCTGCACTGGCAGGGTTAGGGCTCTGGAAATAAGGTCTGGCTCCTGGCAGGGCTGTGCTGAGGCCTCTTTCCCATGGTGGGTCCCAGCAGGATGGCCTGGGTCCCCTGGGAACAGCAGGCCCAGTGCACAGCCACCTCTCCTCCTGTCTGCACTACCAGGGTTCCCAGCCCAGCTGGCTCCAGGCCACATGCCTCTCCTGCACTTGGAAGGCGCGGGATGAGCGTCTGGGTTGTGCGGGAGTGAATGTGCTGAGCATGCCAATGCCAGGCTGCTGGAGCCAGCCAGCTCGTGGAAATTACTCCCACCGTGGGGCCTCTTCTCTCCTTCCGATCATCATTAGCCTCTCGGAATCTTTCCCGTGACTCAACACTGCAAAGTGTTTCGGGGTTCTGGGGATTCTGGGTGATTTCACTCCAGCCTTCAAATAAAAGGCAGGTGGGGGCCATCTACTTGTACTCAAAACCTGTGGCTCCCAGGTTTGAGGGTGCAGGGGGTATCATTCATGTGATGAAAACTGGGGAGGTCTAAGGGTGCTTTATGATGCTTCTGCACCAATAAATGCACCAGCCCAGTGGCCTAGAATTAATCCATGTTCCCACCTAGAAGCACTCCCTTACCCTTTGCCAAGCACAAATAAATAGGTCTCAGCACCCATGTAATGAAATTTTTGCACTCTTAAAGATAGGAAAAGGAGGAAGGAATACTTTCACTTTGGGGGCACCTACCTCTAAAGGGTCTAACACTTTCACCCCCTTAGTCAGACGCTCCACATCTGACTTCAAGAGTTAGCTACTTAACGAACAGATCTGGTTTCTAGGGAAAGAACTGTGGGACTGTGGGTGGCTCTGTTGAATCTATATATGCCCCAGAATGAATGCAATTGCTTTCTGTCCAGTATGGCCTGAAACCCCCTGTAGTTACATCTTGTTGAAGCAGCGCTTGAAATCAGGAAAGCAGTTTAATTTGCTGCTGACAAAAGGGTAAGGGGAGTTTTCTCTCTGAAACTTTGTGCAGAGGCCCAGAATAAATGAACGCCATTTAAATTTTATGTGAGTTTAGGATTCATGCAGCCAGTAGTAGCACTTTTTCCTCTTCTTGGAAGTCTTATTTAGATGGCTGTCATCTAATTCTTCATGTGCAACTCAGCCCCTCACCATATTTATAATAGAGTCTGTCTGCCTCAAGGATAGGGACCATAGGTCTTGTCCTTGAGCTCCCCAGCTCCACCCAGGGCCTGGCACCTGAAGGTTGAATGGTAAACATTTGCTCAGTGAGTGCACAGATGAATCAAGGGTCTGAGTTCCTAACACCAAAATAGCCATGAAGCAGGAAGGCATCTGATGCGGCAAGCCTCGGAACTGCCAGGATAATACCCTTGAGGCAGAACTGGCTGAGCTCCTCTTTTTGTTGTTGTTGAATCAGATATTTAATAATTTGAAAAGCCAGCCCTTTTACAGTTGGGGCTCAGTTGAGCACATAGTTAGGGTGCTTGTGGACATCGCTCCTGGCTGGGCCCCTCCAGGTCCGTCCTGGCTGTGATCCGCCGCCCGCCACATACCCTCCCAGGGGTCCTCCACAGCTCCCCGGGCGCAGCCTCACTGCCAAGTCAGCACCTGCCCTGAATCTTCAAACCTAAGCACCCAGAGGCCGATTGCCACCAACTGTTCATCAATCCAGAGAGGGCTCACTCCTCTCTTCTCACCTTCATTTCTGTCTTATTTGTTTTTCTTTTCTGCTACTTTTCTGTTTTTCTCCTTCTCTCCTCCCCTATCCTTTTTTTTTTCTGCCATCCCAGTCTTCTGTCCTCTCTCCTGCATCTTGTCTGAGCTTCCCCAGGTAATGCTGGTGCCTAACTTGGACAACCCACCAGCTTTATTTGTACAGGGGTGCTAAGAAGCACCCCACCTGAACTGGTACAGAATGGGCTGGGGCTTGGCTTGGGCTGATGCTGATTTAGGGTGGGGGTGTCATGTCACCTTCCCAGGGATGAGAAAGATAGCATCAAGTAATGGATAGCCTCTAGCCCAAGGCTTCATTATCCTTACCCCCACACAAATCATACATTCCGCATATCCTGTTCCCTGGCTCATCATTTTCCCCCAACGTACCAGGAACTCCTTGAGGGAAGGAAATTTGTTTTACCTCTGTGTGTCCTCAGGCCTAGCACAGCACTGCCACATAATAAGAACAGAATCAATGTTTGTACAGACAGCCACAATACAGTAGGGTACTGATGGTGTGCCAGGCTCCAGGCCCTGAGAACAGAGAGGTGACCAAGACAGACTTCCCTGGGCTCAAGAAGCATCCAGAGAGAGAAGGAAATGTAAATGCAGGGACCAGGGCACTTGAGGGGAGATCCACCCCAAGCACCATTTACACAGGCTCTTAAAGGATGAATGTGTGTTAGATGAAGGAGGTGGGGCGGAGTGGAGGGGCTGAGAGAGAGCATTCTAGGCAGAGGAAATATTTGATGGGTGGATGGGTAATCCTGGCATTGAAACCTGAATTCAGTGGCACAGCAGTACAGGGTAGTCTGAGTGATGCAGGGAAACAGATGCTGAATTAGGGATGTCCTGACATGGTGCCTAGAATGTGGTGGCAGTGGGCGTGATCTCTTCATTGCCTCTGTTCTGATGGCATGTGGACTGGTATTGCTATGCCTTGATGGCAAATGCTCCCAGGAGGGGAGTGGAATGAATGTATCAACCTCCTCTGCCAAGCTTGGGGGGACCCTGGGCTTAAGGTAAAACCCCTTGGCCCCACGTCACATTGACCCTGCCAACCTCAGGCACCTCACCAAGGCTATTCTCTCCACCTAGATGAGCGGGAAGTCGTTCAGAAAAAGACCTTCACAAAATGGGTGAACTCGCACCTGGCTCGAGTGTCCTGCCGCATCACCGACCTCTACAAGGACCTGCGGGATGGGCGCATGCTCATCAAGCTGCTGGAGGTGCTCTCTGGAGAGATGCTGGTAAAGCCCCTCCCAGGGGCCCCAGGGCTGCTGCCATCAGCCCCTCTTCAGTGAAGGCATGGTTTGGGTCATCTTGAGTTCTTATGGTCTTCACAGTTTTCTCTCTGCTCCTTTGGGAGGCTCTGATAGTTACAATGGGAAGCATCCATGTGGCTGACTGGGTTCTCTGAATTCTTCCCAGAGCATCTTGCCTCCTCTGACCACTCTTGCCCCTTCATACTTCTCCCAGAAGCCATGCAGAGCTCCTGATGTTCACACTGGGCTCTGGGCTCTGTAGATGGCCTGCAATGGCCTGGCCCTCAGTCTCCAAATTAGGCTAAGATGCATCCCTCTTGGAACCAAGAGGAAAGTGTGGAATCCATTTTGCTGTGTGTTTTACCAGCCTTGCAAGTGGAAATTTATTAGAGGCCATCTCAGTTGTAACCCACCGGCAATACTATTGGCCCCAAAGGAGAAGTAGATGAATGTTTATATTTTGCTCGGCAAAGAGGAAGCTTTGTGACCTTGGGCCTGTCAGGCAGGACACTCTTTTCCTCCCTTCCCCCCATGTGTAAAATGAGGGCAATGATACCTGTACCTGATGAAGTTTATTCTGAGATCCTCAGAGTTTGAATGAAATTCTAGTGGAATTTCAATGCAGGATAAGAGGCAGAACTTCAGCCTGGAGTTGAAAAGGCAACATTTCATTCAAGCCTTTTCATTAAATCTCTGAGAAGCGCAGAATAACTTCATTGGGTACCTTATCCTGCATTGAAATTCCACTAGAGGGCCAGGCACAGTGGCTCATGTCTATAATCCCAGCACTTTGGGAAGCCGAGGCGGGCAGATTGCTGGAGCTCAGGAGTTCGAGACCAGTCTGGGCAACATGGTGAAACCCCATCTCTACTAAAATACAAAAATCAGCTGGGCATGGTGGCGTGCACCTGTAATCCCAACTACTTGGGAGGCTGAGGCAGGAGGTTTCAGTGAGCCTCACTTGAACCCGGGAGGCATAGGTTTCAGTGAGCCAAGATCGAGTCACTGCACTCCATTCTGGGCAACAGAGCAAGACTCCATCTCAAAAAAAAAAAGAAAAAAAAGTAATTCCACTAGAGAGAGTTGTCATGAGGAACCCATCAGATGATGCATTTATTATCAGGGGAGAGGAGGAGGTTGATTGGCAGGGATGAACCCATTATCAATCACCAAGCTAAAAGTCACTCTTATCACTGACTGGCAGTAAACAGTTCTTAGAATTGTGCCTTGCACATAGTAAATGATCAGTTAACCTTATGTTATGTTATCATATGTGAATGCTATCTATCAGCCACTCAGAAGGCTTTGTTCAGCCCCGGAAGAGCACCAATGCAGCCTGGTTGCCTATCTCTGGGTGCTTGTTGGAGGGAACCTGAGCTTTGCTGAAAGGAAAGCATTGAATAGTGTCAAGGGATGACCATGGGACTCGGAGTTTGGCCAAGAGGGTGGAGGGTGGGTGCTTATGGCAGGAGCTGGTCCAGGCTACAACCTCTGGGATGACTGTGCAGTCCCTCCATGTCCACGGGGGCTTTTGTCCCCCAGCCAAAGCCCACCAAGGGGAAGATGCGCATCCACTGCCTGGAGAACGTGGACAAGGCCCTCCAGTTCCTCAAGGAGCAGCGTGTGCACCTGGAGAACATGGGCTCCCATGACATTGTAGACGGTAACCACCGCCTGGTCCTGGGCCTCATCTGGACCATCATCCTCCGCTTCCAGGTGGGTTCCCGGAGAGCAGAGGAAGTCAAGGGAGCCTCTCAAGGCTGCCCAGGGCCTGGGAATCTTATAAAATTGTGAAAGAATATGGGTGTTAGTGCACATTCTGCGAGGTTGGAAATCTGTCCTATGGGACAGTGCTTATAGGAAGGAGTAACCGTCTCTGCATCAGCCTAAATCATTGAAGCTCAGGGAGCTTCTCAGTATTATGGTCTTTTCAGGGAGAAGATAGAAATTAATTGGTGGCTGGGTTGATATCTGGCTGGAAGATTAGCTTTGTAGCCTCTTCCCCCTAGACACGCAACTTCCTGGTTTTTGAAAAAATTCGATTCAGAAATTGCAAAAATTGTATAGATCTGTGTGTATATTTTCCAGTCAGAAACTTTTCTCTTCTCACCCTGAAATTCAAAGTCCAGATTATTTGTAAGGAAATCGAGAAAAGGGAAGCGGGAGAAAACAGGGCCTTGCATCTGCTGATTTGGGGATAGAAAGAATCTCACCCAAGGAGGTCAGGGCAGGAGAAAGAAGACAGCATACAACTCGCAGACTAAAGACCTCAACCAAATGGTCCTGGATGTCTGATCTCACTCCATGGGTGCAGAACATTAAATGACAATAGCAGCAGAGCTGGGGAGAATGGAAAAGCAAGAGGAGCTGCCAGTGAAAGTACAGTACTCGGCTGGGTGTGGTGGTTCACGCCTGTAATCCCAGCTCTTTGGGAGGCCGAGGAAGAGGGATCACGAGGTCAGGAGTTCAAGACCAGCCCGACCAACATAGTGAAACCCCATCTCTACTAAAAATACAAAAAAAAAAAAAAAATTAGCTGGGTGTGGTGGCAGGTGCCTGTAATCCCAGGTACTCAGGAGGCAGGAGAATCACTTGAACCTGGGAGGCAGAGGTTGCAGTAAGTCAAGATTGTGCCATTGCCCTCTAGCCAGGGTAACAGTGTGAGACTCTCTCAAAAAAAGAAAGAAAGAAAGTACAGTATTCACCAGCGTTCATGTTGTTCCACAGCCTCAAGGGGCATTGCACCTCCAGAGGAGGAATCAGGGCGTCACTGATTCTCTGCATTCTGTTAGAGTTATCCATTTACAGCTGTCTTGTCCCTGTACCGTTTTTGCGGACCGAGACAGGGAAACAGGCTACTGGGGCACAGGGCCTCAGAGTGTGGTGTTGCTGCAGGGCTGGCAGCTACAGCAGAGGGACGAGGGAGAGAGCCTCCCAGGGACAGAAGGAAGGCACAGATCTAGACACAAATCCTCTTCAAATCTCTCTTGTTCTGCCGCCCTCAGATTCAGGACATTGTTGTCCAAACTCAGGAAGGTCGTGAAACACGCTCAGCCAAGGATGCGTTGCTGTTGTGGTGTCAGATGAAGACAGCAGGGTATGCCCTGGGAACCAGCCATTAGCATATCTCCCCCAGCCCCTTGCTTCTACCAGGACTGCCATCCCCAGAGGGACACTAGACATCATCACCCAGAACTACAACTGCTTCCCTGTAATTGATGCAAAGTCTGTCCAGACCTGATTCTTTGAGGCCTGGAATATAGGATTCTTTTCCAAAGTTGCCTGCAGGCAGACTGGGGGGTCCGTGTGGTGTTCACGTGTGATGGGGAAGCCTCTATGTGTGGCTTAGCTGCTGGCCCCTTTTGCTGACCTGGCTCAAGAAGGGACAGTTCCATTTCTCTCCTGGCATATTGGCCTTCGTTTATACACTTACTTGGGACTACAAAAAACTCTAATTCTTAGCTCTTACTGTTTCTCTTGGATGCAGCTACCCTCATGTCAATGTCACCAACTTTACCTCCAGCTGGAAGGATGGCTTGGCCTTTAATGCCCTGATACACAAGCACCGGTAAGACAGCGGGGACAGCAGTGGGGACTGACTGAGACAGGCTCCCTGGGAATATTTGGACACATTGCACTTAACATGGAGTCACAAAAATGTGACCTCTACTCTTCCTTGTCCTCTCCCCTTCAGTACTCTATAGCATCCCCACTTTCCTTAAATCCCAGCGTGGCTGCCGCCCACTTCCTCATGTGCTGAGGTTCACACCTGCCCCCTCTCCTCTGCTCCTGTCTCCTGTTTCACTCCTCCTGCCTGACCGCCTCCCTGCCTCTGCACAGCATCTGCTGCATGCTAGGGCTGCCCTGCTGGCGGGGATGCTGTGGCTACTCCCTTTTCACAGTCCAGCTTCATCCCCAGGCCTGACCTGATCGACTTTGATAAGCTGAAGGACTCCAATGCCCGGCACAACCTGGAGCACGCATTCGACGTGGCCGAGCGCCAGCTGGGCATTATCCCACTCCTCGACCCCGAAGGTGAGCCACACCCACCCTTGACAGCCTTTGCTGCAGCGTCGAGGGGCACACTCGCTATGCTAGAGCTCCTCTAGTGCTGGAGGCTGGCCCTGGTGCTGGGCAAGCTGTGGGCACAGTGAGGGGCAGTGCCTGGGCCAGGCTTCGCTCTGGGCCTGCTTCTCTGCTCCATGTTGGTTCCCATGCCTGGCCTGTCTGGAGGTGGACTTTGGTTCCTTATTCTTTTCTTCTTTTGTAATTTGTGGCCCTAAATGGGTTTCATCACCCGCTTCCATTCTTGCTCTGTTGGTTGTCACTTGGTGCCTGTAGTTGAACTTCATGCTGGAGGAATGGGGGACAATCTCTCTGAGCCTGACTTTTCTGGCTTCTAGTTTGGTGCTGATAGTACACCCTTTCCCCTAACAGATGTCTTTACGGAAAACCCTGATGAGAAGTCCATCATCACCTATGTGGTGGCATTTTACCACTACTTCTCCAAGATGAAGGTGCTGGCAGTGGAGGGCAAGCGTGTTGGCAAGGTACGAGCTGTTTTGGAACCAGAGTGTCACCCTTCCCCTGTTTGCCAGATGCAGACCGAGTGGCCCCCTTTCCAACCTAAGAAAGGGTGAAGAGCACGGCTCACCCACCCCCTAACTTCCTCTAAAGCTGATCTTTGCAGCACCTATGGCTCCTGGGCTAAATTCCAAAGCAGGCTGACAGTCTGTCCTGAAAGGTACTGCAGCCAGCCGCTCCGTGCCTGGTGTCCACCTGGTCCACCTGAGGCCCACGTCTCATGGACATCCCCACAGGAATGGTCCAGGCTTTTATGTGGTTTGTTTATTGTGACTGTAGGCCTCTTAAGCACCCACAGTATACCAGAAAGTCACCCATCGGTACAGACCCTCATGCCAGATTCCTTTCCTCTGCTAGATCCTTAGCTCCTAGGGGATAGGTACCATTTCCCATTTATCTCTGTGTGCCTCCTGATTAGTAAAGACAATGCCTGACTCCTCATGAACATTTAAAAATAAACAAAACCCTGGCCCCCTAGTGGCTGGCATCCTGGCACAGCAAGCTTACCAGTCTTCTCAAGCACTGGGGAGGGGAGCTGCTCCCGATCCCTAACAGGCCAGCTCCCTGCTGATTGGCAAGAGGAGGGCTTCGCCACTTCCAGTCCACTCCTTCTGTCCTACCAACAGCCTTGGGCTCAGGGAACAAACCCAGCCTAGAGCACTCCAGGGCTTAGGAGGAGGGAGCCCCATTTCAGGGCACCTTGATTGTGGTCCTCATTGGTATCCTCAGTGGTGGCATTGCCCTTCTGATGAGAATGAGTAAGAAGGTGATTCCTTAGGTTATTGACCATGCCATCGAGACTGAGAAGATGATTGAAAAGTACAGCGGGCTAGCCTCGGACCTGCTCACCTGGATCGAGCAGACCATCACTGTTCTGAACAGCCGCAAGTTTGCCAACTCGCTGACGGGTGTCCAGCAGCAGCTGCAGGCCTTCAGCACCTATCGGACCGTGGAGAAGCCACCCAAGTAAGGGCCCTGGCACATAGGAGGGTGGTCCTTAGTGGCTGGGAAACTGACCACCAAAAAGTAGAGCCAGGCTCTGGGCCTTATGAAGTGTATCCACGCAGCACACCCTCAAGATTAGAGAGTTGTGCATGTGTCACCTGCTTCGTGCCCCTCTTCACCATTCTCCTCCCAAGCCATCAGCTTAGAGGAAACCAGCACTGATGAGAAACCTTGACTCACAGCCAAAGACAGTGGCTTCTCCCAGATCCCTGAAGAGGAGCAGGAGGGAAATCATAGGCTTCTGAGACTCTTTGAAGAACCCAGGCTGGAAGGCTCCTCTCTGGTCTGCCACTGAGCTGTGGGCTTGTTTTCTGATGATGACCTCTGAGCTCTCAGCCCCTGAGCTCTCTGCATGGGTCCTTATGGATCATCAAGTTCATCCTTCTTTTTCTCTCCCATTTGTCACGGCTCAGCAACAACGCACTTAGCCTGCTTCTCAGGATCTCTACCCCACCCTAGTGTGTGCAAGAGCCTGTGTACATATGCTTACACACATGTGCATACAACCATGCACACACATGCATACCTGCATACACACGACCATGCATACACACAACTGCGCACCCATGCACATGCATGCACATTCAACCATATACATACATGTGCAAACACATACAACTATACATGCATGTACAAACAACCATACATATACAACCATGCACTCATACACATAACTATACATGCATGTGTGTGCACACATATATGCACCCACAACCATATGTGCAAATGCACATACGCACAACCATACATGTGCACATGCACACACATACACACAGGACATTCCAGCTCATCTGCCGTTAGCGTGTCCAGCTCCTCTGAAACAGGCTTATACCTCATTGGTGGGACCTTCTCCTCTGCTCCTCCCACCCATCTCTCGCACTCTCCATTCATGACTCTCCAACGGGGAACGGTGAAATGCTGAGTCTAGGATGTACTATAAACAAGTATCTGGTTTCTGGTCTGACACTATTCCACTTCTGAAGCCCTAAATCCAGTCCAGTTAGCATCCCCTATGAGTCTACCAGTCACTGCACACAGGGGTATTATCTCTTGGCTGTGTAGACAATGCTTCGTAGCCACAGTTCTCTTAAGTGCCCGTGAACACTGAGATCCATTAGGCTGGGCTCAGGGTGGGGACCTTGTATATAGCTGATCCTTGACTCCCAGATCAAGAATGCAGAAATGGGTGGACACTTGGGTACACGCAGAAATGCGGAAGTACCTGATACCTGGAGCCTGTACCCCACATGCTAGACACCTATACTGCTGTCAATTCTTGTCTCCTACACCTGCAATCCTCTCAGAGCCCAGCCTTTCCTGCCTTCTGGGAAGCATCTGGCCTGTAGGACTTGTCAGGAGATCTGGCTTATTAGGAGCAGGGTGAAAGCTGTTTTAAATGCAGTGTGCTCTCCCATGGAAAATGCTGCTTCTGGGGTTTTATTGATTCACTCCATAAGAAACTGACCAGAGAGGTAGTCAGAAGCCCTCATCACTTGCAGAACGGAGAAGGGTGTTTTTTTGTATTGATCAGTAAAACTTGATATTTACAGGAATTACCAGAATACCCCAGCTTCCCATATGGAAGCAAATGATCAATGCTGTGGTGGCCATTGTGTTTTCTCTGGTTTATGTTGTAAAGACCCAAATCCCTATTAGATCTCAGTTGGTGAGAAGGATAGATGTTTTAACAGGTAAGCAGACATGTAGATTCTCTTTAGTTTTTCTGTTTTTAGGGGAAATATGCTTTGCTATCTGAGCTTCAAGATGCCACAGTTCCATGCTGACTTCAGCCAAAAAATTTTGGCCATGAGATCATAACACCAATCTTCCTACCTCTGTTTTCTTGACAGGTTTCAGGAGAAGGGGAATCTGGAAGTTCTGCTTTTTACCATCCAGTCCCGGATGAGAGCCAACAATCAGAAAGTGTACACACCCCATGATGGGAAACTAGTGTCTGACATCAACAGGGTACAGTAGCATTTTCCATTATGCATTGACAGTGGATTGACTGAATTCCTGATAAGGACATAGTGAAGGGTCATTGGTCCAGATTAAACCAAGCCACTTTCTTTGGTGTTATTAATCCACATGTTGACTAGTTGGGAGAGTTATCTGAATCCGATTCTGGGAAGTCGGACTCTACTCCCCCACCCTCCTTCAATCCCCCTGTTCAGATGTCTTGAGTCTCTGAGTCTTTTTTTTTTTTTTTTTGAGAAAGGGTCTCACTCTGTCACCCATGTGGCAGTACAGTAGCACAATCACAGCTCACTTCAGCCTCGTCCTCCTAGGCTCAAGTGATCCTCCTACCTCAGCCTCAGTAGCTGGGACTACAGGTGTGCACCACCACACCTGGCTAATTTTTATATATTTTTTTCTTTTGTTTTTGAGACGGAGCCTCACTCTGTTGCCCAGGCTAGAGTGCAGTGGCGTGACCTCGGCTCACCTCAACCTCTTTCTCCCGAGTTCAGACCATCTCCTGCCTCAGCCTCCTGAGTAGCTGAAATTACAGGCATGCAACCACCATGCCTGGCTAATTTTTCTTGTATTTTTAGTAGAAATGGAGTTTTACCATGTTGGCCAGGCTGGTCTTGAACTCTTGACCTTGTGACCTGCCTACCTCAGCTTCCCAAAGTGCGGGGATTAAAGGTGTGAGCCACCATACCAGCAATTTTTACATTTTTTATAGAGACAGAGCCTGGCGATGTTTCCTAGGCTGATTTTGAACTGGGCTCAAACAGTTCTCCCACCTTGGCCTCCCTAAGTGCTGAGATTACACATGTGAGCCTCTACACACCTACCCTCTGAGTTCATTTTTTTTTCTTGAGCCAGTTTTGAAGACTATCCTTTGTAGAACCTTGAGTTTGTTTTTGAAGATGGCATATTAACTACTTATAACCAAAGGGAAATGCCTATGACATTTCAGAGGCTTGAAGGCGTAACACCACCTGGCAGTTCATATTGAAAGGAGGTAACCATTAGTCATTAAGAACTTACTGAGCATCAGCGAGGTGAAAAACATTATTTTAGGCCAAGTGTCTGAGGCAGATTTAGGACAGGAGGGAAATGAGATGCATGAGCAGTGCTCTCTGAATCTTTGATGGGTCCAGAGATGAAAGTCAAAAGGCTTTTATAGATCTTTAATCTGTCACTCCATCACCCAAGGGCATCAGGCTCTACCTCAATTCCAGAAATCACTTGCTGTTGAGTGAAAGGGGTGGAGCCCCCAAACTGAGGTGTTTCTCATGTGCCCCAAGAATTCTCATTCCACCCTTTGTGCAGGCCTGGGAAAGCCTGGAGGAAGCAGAGTATCGGCGGGAGCTGGCCCTGAGAAATGAGCTCATTCGGCAGGAGAAGCTAGAGCAACTGGCCCGGCGCTTTGACCGGAAGGCCGCAATGAGAGAGACGTGGCTCAATGAAAACCAGCGTCTCGTGGCCCAGGTAATGAGGGACACACTTGGGGTGACAGGAGAGGGACCCTTCTTCAGAGCCCCCAGCTCCTGGCTAGGCTGGAGTCCCAGCTGGCTTCTCACAGCCTCTCCTCGTGCCTTGCAGCCCAGCTTCCCATGATCCGGTAGATCAAGATTTGCATCTGGGGAGGAGCTCTCCAGGATTTATGAAATCTCATTTTTAGGAAAGAGCCTTGGAGTCTAGAACTGGCCCCTGAAGTTGTCTTCTGCGGGCTTGTAGCATCAACTACAGCTGGGGTTTCAGTTGATGTTAAATTGTGGTTCTCTAGGGGTGTGGTGAAATCACAGACTGCCCCTTGTCTATGTCAGGCGTGCCTTTTGGACTCTGGCCCCTGGTGCTATGACATAATTCTAGCTAAGAATTGACCCCAGGGCTGATTCTTCATCAGAGCATCTGTTCCCTCCCACTTAAAGCTTGGAATCAAATTAGATTCTGTCCAGAAAGGGGGCAGCGAGTATTCTGAGAGCACTGGAGAGTGTATGAGCACCCCAGATAGCATGTGGATAAACCATCTGTTTGCTGGCACGTGGTGTCCGAGTGAGAAGCAACCCCTTCTTGCCTAGAATCCAACAGGTCCACTCAAAGCAGGGTGGAGAGTGCCAGCACACTACCAAGGGGCTCCATTGGCAACACACAGGCATCTCCTACGCGGGTGGCACAGGAGTAAAATCATGAACTTCTCTTGGAGCCTCTTGTGAAACACTGATTTTTGGAACTTGGGTCTGATAAGACAGGTTGCAAAAGGAAGGCAGAACCAGCTCCTTCTTGGGAATGCACTTTCCCATCTAGTGCTGGTTCTGAAGGGACCTGGCCTTTCCCTGCATTTGGGGATGAGCCCCAGGGTGTCTGACTGAGCTGCCTGTTTTTCTCCCTGTGGGGCAGGATAACTTCGGCTATGACCTGGCTGCCGTGGAGGCTGCCAAGAAGAAGCATGAGGCCATCGAGACTGACACGGCTGCCTACGAGGAGCGGGTGAGGGCCCTGGAGGACCTGGCGCAGGAGCTGGAGAAGGAGAACTACCATGACCAGAAGCGCATCACGGCCCGCAAGGACAACATCCTTCGCCTGTGGAGTTACCTGCAGGAGCTGCTGAGGTCCCGGCGCCAGAGGCTCGAGACCACCCTGGTGCTACAGAAACTTTTCCAGGACATGCTGCACAGCATCAACTGGATGGACGAGATCAAGGTGGACCCTGGGGGCTGCCCTCCCCCCTGCCCTGCAGCACTTGCCTGGGGTCTCAGTGGCCCTGCAGTTAGCATAGGCTTTCTTAGACACCTCCCAGCCAGTCACATCTCTGAGTCAAAAAGAAGAAACTGAGGCAACAGAGTGTCTAGCTGCACCTGCCTCTCTGCCTCTTGGCCCACTCTGCTCCAGCATGTGATACCAACTCAGGTCCATGGTGTCCTGGTGACCGAGAAATCTGGGGTTTGTGGCAGTACCGGTGCCAGCCTGCAGGACCTTGAGGAGACGGACATTAATCAGGAACCTGGAGAATCAGGCTCTCAGTAATTACAACTGGACTCTGGTTAGAATCCAGACCTCCCAGCCTAGGGGCCACCTCTCCTCTGTCTGCCGCAGTGGGTTTCAGCTGAGGACACACATCAGACTGCCCCTGGAGCTTTGTAAAAATACACTTGCCCAGGCCCCAACCCTGAGACTGATGCAGTAGATGAGTGTGAGGCTTGAGTGTCTGTAAGATGTTCCATGGGTGATGCTGATGGGCACCCCTAGTAGGCACTCCCTCTCTGTGGCTTCTTCCATCCCCAGCAGCAGCCCTTCTCTGGCTGCATTCAGCTCACCCAGGCACACACTCTTTGCAGGGGTCTTTTCTCCTCGTGTGTAAGTCTCTTCACTTCTCATTTCCTGTATGCTGTTCTCTTTCCCAGGCTCACCTCTTGTCTGCCGAGTTTGGGAAGCACCTGTTGGAGGTTGAAGACCTGCTACAGAAGCACAAGTTGATGGAAGCTGACATCGCCATCCAAGGGGAGAAAGTGAAGGCCATCACCTCAGCCACCCTGAAGTTCACTGAGGGGAACGGTGAGGCCAAGGCTGTCTCCCCAGTTGAGGTTTCTGATGCCAGAGCCTCATCCTCTGGCCTAGCACCCCAAGTTGAATAAATCTCCTGGAACCACCTGTAAAGTTCTGCTTCTTTCATCAAGTAATGGGCCAAGAAAGAAGCTCGAGGGACAGCCAGACTCCCTAGAGAGCAGGCAACTGCTTCCATAACCTGGAACCACCAACCAGGCAGCCTCTGTCCTTCGTTCTCCTTGCTAGTTCAAGTTCTGGCTGAGACAATCTAGGTTTCCAGATTCTTGTTTTAACTAAGAGACATCACTGCCTCTTTCAAGAATCACCTTGAAATTTTTTTTAAAAAAATTATTTTAAAAATCATAATTTTATGTTTTACATTTCTATTAAAAACTAACCCCACTTTTTATTTTATCTTCCTTAACCCTGAAGTTCAGTAGGAAATAATTATAAAGAATCTGCCCTCTGAGCAACTGGAATCCCCCTGCCGTAAACCCCAAAGCCCCAGGGAGATGGCAGCTTCAAGGTTGTGTGGTTCTAACCTGGCAGCTTATCTGAAGCGTGCCCATAAAGGAAGCCTGTCCCTCACTTTTTCCTCCTTTCCCCCATTCCTTCCAGGATACCAGCCTTGTGACCCCCAGGTCATCCACGACCGCATCAGCCACCTGGAGCAGTGCTTCGGGGAGCTGAGCAACATGGCAGCTGGGCGGAAGGCCCAGCTGGAACAGTCCAAGCGACTCTGGAAGTTCTTCTGGGAGATGGATGAGGCTGAGAGTTGGATCAAGGAGAAGGAGCAGATCTATTCCTCCCTCGACTATGGCAAAGACCTGACCAGCGTGCTCATCTTGCAGCGCAAGCACAAGGCCTTTGAGGATGAGCTCCGCGGGCTGGATGCCCACCTGGACCACATCTTCCAGGAGGCTCGTGGCATGGTTGCGCGCAAGCAGTTTGGGCACCCACAGATAGAGGCCCGCATCAAGGAGGTGTCGGCCCAGTGGGACCAGCTGAAGGAGCTGGCTGCCTTCCGCAAGAAGAACCTCCAGGATGCTGAGAACTTTTTCCAGTTCCAGGGCGATGCGGATGACCTGAAAGCTTGGCTGCAAGACGCCCACCGGCTGCTGTCTGGTGAAGATGTGGGGCAGGACGAAGGGGCCACGCGGGCCCTGGGGAAAAAGCACAAGGATTTCCTGGAGGAGCTGGAGGAGAGCCGTGGGGTGATGGAGCACCTGGAGAAGCAGGCCCAGGGCTTCCCTGAAGAGTTTCGAGATTCCCCAGATGTGACAAATCGGCTGCAGGTTCTGCGGGAGCTCTACCAGCAGGTGGTGGCCCAGGCGGACCTGCGCCGACAGAGGCTGCAGGAAGCCCTGGACCTGTACACAGTGTTTGGGGAGACGGATGCCTGTGAGCTGTGGATGGGCGAGAAGGAGAAGTGGCTGGCCCAGATGGAAATGCCAGACACCCTGGAGGACCTGGAGGTCGTGCAGCACAGGTCAGAGTGAACTCATCTTTTCCTCACCTCCCTGTACCCAGGCCTGGGCACCGTCTCCCACCTTATTTGATAATAGTCTAGTCTCTGGCCTGGGCACCATCTCCCACCTAGTTTAGTAATAGTCTCTGGCCTGGGCACTGTCTCCCACCTAGTTTGGTGATAGTCTCTGGATCAGCAAAGGTCTTTTCAAGAGACCCTGGGATACCCTTTGTTGCAAAGTCCTGGCATTGGGAGCTAGGAGTTCTATTCTGGCTCTGTGGCCTGGGGTGCTTCACCCACTGGGGCCTTCTGTTCCTCAAAGGGAATTTATCTAGTCCAGTTATTCAGTTACTTTTCAGCTATAGCAGTCTTTGCTCAAATCAATTGTGTATGGAACCCTCATGTCACACAGAGGAAAAATGGAGCTGCTCTGGTGAAGAAGGTTGAGAGGCCAGGACCCTGCCAGCTATAGCTTTCTGTGGCAGTCCCTAAGCCAGAGGACTCAGAGGGGCCACAGAGATAGTTTGCAAACCCCCAATCTGCAAGGCCACCCTCATCCCTGGTGTTCTGATTCCGTCAGCACCTGAGATGGTGAAGTATGCCCTAGTCTACAGCATCTCAGCAGCCGAAGCACAGAATTCAGGGAGTCGAGGAGAGACCACTCTCTGGAGCAGTGCCAGGGTGGTGCTGCACTGATGCTGGAGAGTCCTGGGCTCTTACCCTAGAAGTACCGGCCATCAGAACCACAAATTCCCCCTGAACACCACCCCAGCAGCTTTTCCTTATCTTACCCAGGAATGGTGCACCTGGCTGCAAAGGGTATCTTTTGGGTTAAGATGTCAGAGCACTGGACTCAAGAGTCCAAAGGCAACAGCCAGAAGAGTGGAGGCCTGGAAGGTGGCCCCTGTGACAATGGACACCCCCCACACACATACACAGTAACCTCTCTTCAGCCCTCCCTCCTCTTCATATGTCTCTGTTGAGCCAGAAGCCTGTGTAGTAAGTAACTGGCTCTCTCTGGGCCTGTTCCAGGCCATGCTAACCCATGAAATCAGACCCATGAACCAGGAAAGAGGGCCAGCATATCTATCTACTTCCTCCCGCCTCACCTGGGCAAATGGTTTAGACAGCGGAAGGGGAAAGCAAGAGCTACATGCTCTGGAGACTGGGTGCCACTGGCAAGGAAGTGTCTGCTGCTGCCTCACCTATCCTCATTTTCCTCTGCCCGTATCAGATTCGACATCCTGGACCAGGAGATGAAAACTTTGATGACTCAGATTGATGGTGTGAACCTCGCTGCCAACAGCCTGGTAGAGAGTGGCCACCCACGCAGTGGGGAAGTTAAGCGGTACCAGGACCATCTGAACACCAGGTAGGTGTGAGTAGGGCATGGGGTGGGGGACATTGTCTGTTGACACCTGACACACTGTTAGGAGCCAGGCCCAAAATTTAGGCCACTTACTATGCACTAACACTTTTGTACCCTCAACATTCCTGGCATTGTTTTTGTTTTTGTTTGTTTTTTTGAGACTTTAGAATCTCCCTCTGTTGCCCAGGCTGGAGTGCAGTAGTGCAATCTCAGCTCACTGCAACTTCCACCTCTAGGGTTCAAGCTATTCTCATGCCTCAGCCTCCCAAGTAGCTAGGATTACAGGTGTGCACTACCGTGCCAGGCTAATTTTTGTATTTTTAGTAAAGAGAGTTTCACCATGTTGGCCAGGCTGGTCTCATTCCTGGCCTCAAGCAATCTGCCCACCTTGGCCTCCCAAAGTGCTGGGATTACAGGCATGAGCCACTGCATCTGGCTAACATTCCTGTCTTTCTCAGCCTTCCTAGTAGTACTGGAGCTGTAGCAGCAAGGGGCAATGATCGAGGTGGTGAGCAGCCCACCTCGATCAGGGAGGGAGAGAGATGTGTCCTCCAAGGCTCAAGTGCTGTACCTGGGGAGGGTGTGTGTGTGTGTGTGTGTGTGTGTGTGTGTGTGACAGAGGGCACATCCCTAGTGTGCCCAAACTTAATCAGGCCATATACTTCTCATGCTGTATTTCCCCCGACATTCTTGGGCAGAGAAAATTGCTTTCTGAGAGCTCTTAAGTACTGTCCATAAAATAATGCTCTTGCCTGTGCTAAATACAGTATCAATAACGAGGCTGGCTTGAATGAAGAGGAGAATTAACAGGGAGCCTTGAGCCAGCTTTGTGGCCAGAACAAAAAACAGGCCCTGAGGAGCCTTTAGAGATGGGTGCTTTCAGTGTGGGGTGTAATTGTTCACGAGTTCCTGGAGGATCTTTGAGGACACAGCAAACGCCTGCATTCCCTGTTTTTACCCTGGGCCCTGCACAGGCAATGCCACGTGTTCACCACCTCCCCATTACCCCGGCCCTTCCCCACACTTGCGTCTGAGCCTTGCCCTGCCTGAGGCAATCTGGAAGGTGGACTTAGGGAAGACTCTGTTGTAAAGAAAGGGGTCAGCACAGTGGAGACTCCACTGGGAGGGAGGGGGTAAGGGGAGGCAGTGGTGACCAGAATTCTTTAGAGCCACTAGAATGGGTTGATTGACTTAGCAGCCCAAGCTGGAGAGTGCAGTTCAGGAGATTCCTTTGTCAATCTGATGTTTTACAAAGAAGAGAATCCCTCTTCCTTCTTCTTTCACTGTAGACTATGAATTTGTGTGTCTTGATGGGTAGGAGGTGGTAGAGATTATGGCAATTGCTGCATAATTGAGGAAACTAGAGCAGGTCTAAACCAGAGAAACTTCCTGAGAGGAAGAACTCATCACCTCAACAATGAACTATAGTCTGAGAATGTTGATCTTTACAGACCCCTAAAACATACCCCATCCCCAGTGAAAAATATCAAGGTAATCCTCCCATCCTTAAGTGAGAAAAACCCTGAGGCACGAGATTAAATTAAATTTGGGAGTTGAAAGGGACCTGAGAAGTCACCGTCTAGCCAGCGATGCGGAGCTCACTCCCTCACCCTGCAGCCTCTCATTTGGGGGCAACTTTTTTTGGTTAAAAAGTTAGCTCTTCCATTGAGTGGAGGTCTGCCTACTTGAAATGTGTACATATTAATTCTGGCCCTGCCCTTGAGAGATATCAGACTTACCCTGATTCCTCTTCTGCATATAGCTCTTCAATTATTTTTCAGAACAGTGGTCATTCTACTCCTCCACCCCCAGTGTCACCTCGTGCCTCTGTGGTTCTCTCTCCCAGGATGCCTTTTCCCTCCCTCTACATATTCCAAATCCTGTCTCTGCCATGGGCCAGTCCAGGTCACTTGCTTTCCAGTTTTCTGGATGAAAAGCCATCTTTTCCTCCTTTGTACTTGTTTTTGAGCCTTACCTCTTACCTTATCTTCTAATTATTTTTGTCCCCAAGACTTTCCTTCTAGACTATGTAAGCAAATGAAGACCTATATCTATACATGTTGCCCAAGGGCTTTGCACACCAAACACATTTTTGAGGCTCCCCCTCTTTGGAATGACACTTTCCTAGCTCTGCCCTTGGATTACCCTTTATTCAGGTCTCAGCTTGCATGTCAGCTTATTGGTGTGGCCCCCAGTCACCACTCCATTGAAAGCAGCACATCCTCCCTCTCACCGACCCTCTTGGCTTCTATATTGTTACCTTCCTTTATTTTTTCTTTGCACTTATCACCACTTGATGGATTATAGACTAGTTTATGTCTGTAACCACTTGAATGAAAGCAAGGACTTTGCATTGTTCTTTAGTAATTAATTTATTTATGTTTCATAGAGACAGAATCTCACTCTGTTGCCCAGGCTGGAGTGCAGTGGCACAATTCTGGCTCACTGTAGTCTCAGCCTCCCAGCTCCACTGATTCTCCCACCTCAGCCTCCTGAGTAGCTAATGCTACAGATGCACACTACCATACCCAGCTAATTTTTTTGGTTTTTGTAGAGATGAGGTCTCACTATGTTGCCCAGGCTGAACTCCTGGGTTTAAGTGATCCTCCGGCCTCAGCCTCCAAGAGTGCTATGATTTATAGGCGTGAGCCACCACGCTCAGCCTGCATTGTTCTTTGCTGTATCCCTAGTGCCTAGGTCAGTGTCTGCCACAAGGCATGTGAGAATTGTTTGATAAATGCTTAGTAAACTGGGACAAAACTAAATTTTTTCTGCCAAGCTTATGTGTGAGTCATTCAAACACTTGATGAATGTGTGATCATCTTTTACCATATGCATTCCAGTTGAAGAAAAACCTGGCCCAGGACCAAACCTGGACTCTTGATGTTGCCTGACTGGTGCTAACTACAGTGGCTCTATCAGCCTCCTCCATCTCAAAGACAGTGCAGTGGAGGGGCAAGTGTAGGCTTCGGAAGCAGACTAGAACCAAGCCCCAGTGCATCTTCGTGTGGCCTCCACCCAATGGTTGCCGTGAGGCCACTCCAGGAAAGGCCTAGAAAATCACTGAGGCCTCTTGCCTGGGGACACAGCCAGACCCTCTCCCAGGAACACCTCCCTGCTGATTCCAGGGGTTCCAAACAAACTTGGAGAACACTCCTTGATTTCCCAGCCTCAGAGCACCATCTGCGTGCTGGACAGGCAAAGAATTTGCAAGAAGACCCTTTCCCAGAGCAAAGGGTCTTCATGGTGTAAGATGGGAGCCAAGAAATCTTCAGGTTCTCTCTCTCCTCTCTCGTATCCCTGTTCTCTTCCAGCCTGTCTCTTATATCTCTCTGCAGACCTTTCAAATCAGACTGGCTACTATTGTCACGCCTTGGGAATGCCAACAGCACACTCTGCCCAGTCCATCTGCCTAGTCCCTTAGCCTCCATTCTCTGGGAGCAGGGGACAAAGATGAATGAGAGACTTGGTCCCATCCTTTAACTGGTCACTCCAGTGGAGGCCCTGGGGGTATGTTCACTGACTGGGGCTTTGTGTCCAGTGATGGGTTGTGTGGAGGTCACATGAGCGACTGTCACTCTGTTGCTCATTCCAGCTCCCTTAGTCCTCCCCTCTGCCTGGTAGGTGCTGTGTACATGAAACTTTATGCTATGTTATTAGCTTGTCTAAATTTTTCTCTAAATCATATACCCCCTAGGCAAGGTCTGGATATGTCTCTATTCTCCTAAAGGCCAGCAAATGCCTTATACCCTTGTGAGTATTCGAGAAAGATAGGTTCAATTAGAGAATGAGCAGTCAGCTTGCATATTACAGTGATGCCGAATGAGTGAACCCAGTCCCGAGGGCAGTATCCCTGGTGGTCTGGCCCAGCTGATGGGCAGCTCTTTGAGAAAGGCTTATTGTATTCTATAGAATGACCCCCAGGCCTCCAGGCATCCGCCAGACCTTAGCACATTTCTGTGTTTCATAGCCACACTTCACTTGGAGGTTAAGATGATATCACTCATTTAAATTATCATCACAGCTTATTCCTCCTCATTCTCTTCTTCCCTCTCCTCTTATCCCTCTTCTTTTTCACCAGGAGTCTTTTCTGTTAGATCCAAGGTGATCTTTTTTAGGGCCTAGGATACTTTGAATGTGGCCTTGGGCATTTACATGGTTCCTCTAGGGCAGCTGGGGACCCTATGTCCTGAAGCGTTCTTGAAGTTAATGTGAGCCTTCTAATTATTTTGATATTTCATAAACTCTGGGGAAATTGCATATATTTGCCTGAAATCCAACTACACGCATAGCCTTTGCTTTCATGTTTATTTACTTATGGTGGAATCATATCGCTAATTGCCCTCTGCGGATTGAAAGATCTGATTGACAGTTACATATGTCCTGAGTAAAATTGGATAAGTGAATTTTGCTCACCCACACTTTGTTAGGTGGATAATTTTTTTCTTTTTATCATACAGAGTCGGTGGGGGGAGACTTGTGGGAAATATGAGGAGGGGTCAGGATCTCCTATGGGAAGTTAAGGGAGAAGGTGTCTATCTCCTCCGGGCTGTGTCCCCATCCGGCAGGTGGCAGGCATTCCAGACCCTGGTGTTGAAGCGGCGGGAGGCTGTGGACTCGGCCCTCCGAGTCCACAACTACTGCGTGGATTGTGAGGAGACCAGCAAGTGGATCACAGACAAGACAAAGGTAGTGGAGTCCACAAAAGACCTGGGGCGGGACCTGGCAGGTGTCATCGCCATCCAGCGGAAGTTGTCAGGGCTTGAGCGCGATGTGGCCGCCATCCAGGCCCGTGTGGATGCCTTGGAGCGTGAGTCCCAGCAGCTGATGGACTCGCACCCTGAGCAGAAGGAAGACATTGGCCAGCGGCAAAAACACTTGGAGGAGCTGTGGCAAGGCCTACAGCAAGCCCTGCAGGGCCAGGAGGCCTCGCTGGGGGAAGCCAGCCAGCTACAGGCCTTCCTGCAGGATCTGGATGACTTCGGGGCCTGGCTCTCCATTGCCCAGAAGGCTGTGGCCTCCGAGGACATGCCAGAATCCCTCCCAGAGGCTGAGCAGCTCCTGCAGCAGCATGCAGCTATCAAGGATGAGATTGACGGGCACCAAGAGAGCTACCAGCATGTTAAAGAGTCTGGGGAGAAAGTGATCCGAGGCCAAACGGACCCAGAGTATCTGCTTTTGGGCCAGCGGCTGGAGGGCCTGGATACGGGCTGGGATGCCCTGGACAGGATGTGGGAGAGCCGCAGCCACACCCTCGCTCAGTGCCTCGGCTTCCAGGAGTTCCAGAAAGATGCCAAGCAGGCTGAAGCCATCCTCAGCAACCAGGTAAAGAGGCATTCAGGGCTGGGACAGGCGGGTCTCTCAGGGCAATAGCACTCATGGTGAGTCCACAAATGTGCTATAAGGCTCAAGGCCCACATTACTCTTGTGTTGGACTCTGTGTTCACTCATGGGGGACATCTTTGTTTCCCATTAGGTGCATTTTCCAGCCTGGCGTCCCAAACTATGCCTTATTCTTCGGTCTTCAGAGGCTAGAGACATGCATTTTGCCCTGGGTGGTTAGCCTTCCCTGTGGCTTTAGGCACACTGTTTATTGGGTGCCCTGGGGTAGGGGTAGGGTCAAAGCCTGGGGAGTAGCACCTCTTCCTTGCGCTCCTCTAGGGGGCTCGTTCATACTGTGGCCTGTGTGGCTGCACGTGGTGCTCCCGCTTGGCAGGTGTGCTCATCACCTCCCCCGTGTGCCTTCATGCCTTGTCTGGAAACTTGCTCCAACAGGAATACACTCTGGCTCATTTGGAGCCCCCAGACTCCCTGGAAGCTGCAGAGGCTGGGATACGGAAGTTTGAGGATTTCTTGGTGTCTATGGAGAACAACCGGGATAAGGTCTTGAGTCCTGTGGACTCTGGAAACAAGCTGGTAGCTGAGGGAAACCTGTACTCAGACAAGATCAAGGAGAAGGTGCAGCTGATTGAGGACAGGTACTCCCGGGCCCCAGGGCCACAAGGCCTCCAGAGCCACACAGGGGTAGTGGTGCCACACAAGGACCCCACACTCAGCACTATTGTGACTGTGTCTTTGGCTTCCTTTCCAGGCACAGGAAGAATGACGAGAAGGCCCAGGAGGCCACTGTCCTACTGAGAGACAATCTGGAGCTACAGAACTTCCTCCAGAACTGCCAGGAGGTGAGACTCCAGCAAGTAGTGGCTGCTTTCCTGGAGATTCCTTTCTAGAAGCAGAGTGCCCTCGAGGCAGGAAGTCCACAGGAATCCTTTCTAGCTCAGGAGCTGTGGGATTCCATGAGCAGGGATCTCTGGATACTTCATTGGGTCATCCTCTAGAATCTTCAGTTGCACTTTTTTTTTTTTTTTTTTTCAAATCTGAAAAGTCATTTTTAATCTGTCAAGTCTAGGCCAGAGTTTCCTAAGAGCAGTCTAAGGACAGTCTATTTTAGAATCACCTAGGACCTAGTCTGAGCCAGCTTCAAAGATGTGTGACCTGTGTCACACCATGTGCTTAGCTTAGAAGGGCCCTGGGCTTGGTTTAATGCTCTACTCTTGCCATCTTGAAATTCTTCATGCTTTTGAACATTTTGTACTGGGCCCTGCAAATTATGGAGCCAGTCCTGGCCCTAGTTAAAGCAGATCCCTGGATCTCACTCAGATGAATCAGAACTTTAAGGGGCAAAACAGAGAAAGAGCATTATAAACAAACCTACCAGTTGGAAAACTGCTGGCTCAGAAGGTCCTTGTTCAATCTGGGGCCAGCTATATAAGGAAGGTCTTTAATCTGCCTTCCCAGCTCCTTCCATTGACAATACTTTCTACATGGAAAGGGGTTTTCCCTGACCTCTTTCTTGTCATACCCCTTTTCTCTCAGCCCAGACAACTTTGTTTTCATCAACCTCTATCCTTGGCTTCTTCCTCAAATAACATTTTTTCCTGTGTTTATCAAGGATCTCTTACCCTACTACCAAAGGATGGATTTATCCATCTATCCAGTAAACACTCGCTGGGTTCCTAGAATATGCTAGGCCCTGTCCTAGGTCCTTGAAATCTGGAGAGAAGAGTAAAGTATCCCTGGTCTCACACCACACACACTCTAGTGGGGAAGATGCACCTGTGTCCACATTTTAGCCCTGGCCTGTCATGGGTAAAGTTGCCTGTGCTGGTGCAGAGGGATCCAGAACTGCAGATGAGTTCTCTTCTGTACTTGTACTTCCTCCCTGTGGCCTTCTCCTTCTGCAGCCAGGGATGGGCAGCAAGTACTGTCCTGCCAAAGAAATACACTCAGGGACAGTGGGGCCCACTCTTTATGCACACAGCTCACTCTCTGGATCAACGACAAGCTGCTGACATCTCAAGATGTCTCCTATGATGAAGCACGAAACCTTCACAATAAATGGCTGAAGCACCAGGCCTTTGTGGCAGAGCTGGCTTCCTATGAAGGGTGGCTAGAGAACATCGATGCGGTAAGTAAAGTGAGTGGGTGGCAGGGGGGTGCTCTGCTCAGACAAGCTTGCCTGGATGGGGCTTCACCCAGGGTGTGGACACTGTCCTGAAGCTTGCTGACAGTACAAAACGTGACAGTGAACAACTTCTCTAAAAAGTAGTTAAACCTTCAGAGCTCCTGATATAGTCGGTCTTAGTATGCCTGGTCAGAATCAGTGCCTCTTCTGGGTGACCTGAATCTGGAGACAGCCCAGGACACTGAGAACATCTAGTTAGAGCTTCAGTGTCCAGCACCAGGACAGCAGTTATTAATGTTTGCTTTCCATTGCCCTCACGAGGGCTCCAGCACTGTCCTGCACAGGGCTCGAGGAATAGGCAAGATGATCAGAGTGGTCCAGGGGAGCCATTAATCCTTGACATTTGGATGGGCAGAACCACTGGGGAGTGGTTGTTTCCACTCCTTGCAGATGGCAAACCACAGGACCCCTCTGCAGTGTGTTTGTCCTGTGGACAAGTCAAAATGTGGCTGGAATTAGATCTGGCAATCACTACCTTTGCTCCTCTCTACCATGCTGTCCATGAAAAAGTAGCCCTTGGATCAGACTGACTTCTTAACTTCCCTGTGCCTCAGTTTCTTCCTCTATGAAATGAGAGTAGTAATAGGACCTTTTCAGTGGAGTTGTGAGCACTAAATTCTCAAAGACAAAGGAAGCATTCAGCATAGAATTTGGCAATTATGAGACACTCAGTAAATATTAACTATTAGGCCAGGTGTGGTGGCTCACGCTTGTAATCCCAGCACTTTGGGAGGCTGAGGCAGGCAGATCACTTGAGGTCAGGAGTTTGAGACCAGCCTAGCCAACATGGCAAAATCCTGTCTCTACTAAAAATACAAAAATTAGCCGGGCGTGGTGGCATGCGCCTGTAATTCTAGCTACTCCGGAGACTGAGACACAAAAGGGCTTCAACTGGAGGACAGAGGTTGCAGTGAGCCAAGATTGCACCACTACACTCCAGCCTGGGCAACAGAGGGAGACTCCATCTCAAAAAAATAAATAAATAACTATTATTAGTGATATAGATTCCTAAGCCCAATTCATATCACACTGTACCCACCCAAAAATGATACATCCATGCAGATGAAAGCCAGACAAGGCAACCTCAGTAACTGAAGGACATCAGCGAAGGTTAGCGCACAACCTTGGGAACTCACAGTACCTGGATGTGTCTGGAATATTGTTTTTCACACCCACTGACCCCTGTCTGCAGCTTCTATGCTGCAGTCTCCCTGCGTCATTGCCCCCAGTGCTGCTTCCGCTACCTTCCTCAGCCGTGTCCAACCCTTTGAATAGGAGGACTTCTTCCTTATCTGTGGTGGTACACATTATGAAAATTATGTATGCAGAGACTTTTTTTTTTTCTCTTCAGCTACTGTGTTAATGCATTTTAGCATTTTATGTGCGTCCCAGACAATTCTTCTTCCAATGTGGCCCAGGGAAGCCAAAATGTTGGACACCCATGCTAAGGCTGGGGATTCAGAGTCAATTTCAGTTGAGCCTCACTCACATTCTATGAAGATTCTTTGCCTTACTGACCACCTCTTGGGTAACCTCTTGCAACCATCAGGAGCAGGGCTACTCCAAGGCCCTATCAGCCCAGAGTGTGAGCTCTCCTCTTTCTTGCCCCCAGGAAGGAAAGCAGCTGATGGAGGAGAAGCCCCAGTTTGCAGCCCTAGTGTCCCAGAGGCTGAAAGCCCTGCACTTGCTCTGGGATGAGCTGCAGGCCACCACAAAGGAGAAGACCCAGCGCCTCTCAGCTGCCAGGAGCTCCGACCTGCGCTTGCAAACCCATGCTGATCTCAACAAGTGGATCAGCACCATGGAGGACCAGCTTCGGTCAGACGACCCGGGCAAGGACCTGACCAGCGTCAACCGGATGTTGGCTAAGCTGAAGGCATGTGAGCGGGTTGTAGACCCAGAGTGTTAGGATAAAAGGGATCATGGAAGCCAACCTGAACTTTTTTTTATTTTATTTTAGGTTTGGGGGTAAATGTGAATGTTTGTTACATAGATAAACACATGTCATGGGGATTTGTTGCACATGTTATTACATCACCCAGGTTTTAAGCTCAGTACCCAATAATTATCTTTTCTGCTCCTCTTCCTCCTCCCAGCCTCCCCCATCAAGTACATCCCAGTGTCTATTTTTTCCTTGTGTTCTTAAGTTCTTTTCATTTAACTCCCACTTATACGTACCTCATCTGGTATTTGATTTTCTGTTCCTGTGTGAGTTTGCTAAGGATAATGGCTCCAGCTCCATGTTCCCACAAAAGACATGATCTCGTTCTTTTTTATGGCTGCATAATATTCCATGGTGTATATGTACCATATTTTCTTTATCCAGTCTGTCATTGATGGGCATTTAGGCTGAGTCCATGTTGTTGCTATTGTCAGCAGTGCTGCAGTGAACAGTTGTGTGTGTATGTCTTTATGGCAGAATGCTTTACATTCCTCTGGGTATATACCCAGTAATGGGATTACTGGGTCAAATAGTAGTTCTGCTTTTAGCTCTTTGAGGAACTGCCATACTGCTTTCCACAATGGTTAAACTAATTTACACTCCCACCAACAGTGTATAAGTATTCCCTTTTCTCTGCAGCCTTACCAGCATCTGTTATTTTTTTATTTTTTTTTAAGACAGGGTTTTACCACATTGGTCAGGCTGGTCTCGAACTCCTGACCTCAGGTGATCCGCCTGCCTCAGCTTCCCAAAGTGCTGGGATTACAGGCATGAGCCACTGTGCCCAGCTTGACTTTTTAATAATAGCTATTCTGACTGGTGTGAGATGGTGTCTCACTGTGGTTGTGGTTTGCATTTCTCTAGTGATCAGTGATGTTGAGCTGTATGTATGTCTTCTTTTGAGAAGTGTCTGTTCATGTCCTTTGCCCACTTTTTAATGGAATTGTTTTCCTCTTGTAAATTTAAGTTTCTTATAGATGCAGGATATTAGACCTTTGTCAGATGCATAGTTTGCAAATATTTTCTCTCATTTTATAGGTTGTCTGTTTACTCTGTTGATAATTTCTTTCGCTGTGCAGAAGTTCTTTAGTTTAATTGGATCCCATTTGTCAGTTTTTGCTGTTGTTGTGATTGCTTTTGGTGTCTTTGTCATGAAACTTTGCCTGTTCCTATGTCCAGGATGATATTGCCTAGGTTGTCTTCTAGGCTTTTTATAGTTTTGGGTTTTACATTTAAGTCTTTAAGCCATCTTGAGTTTATTTTTTTATATGGTATAAGGAAGGGGTCCAGCTTCAATCTTCTGCATATGGCTAGCCAGTTCTCCCAGCACCATTTATTGAATAGGGAGTCTTTTCCTCATTGTTTGTTTTTGTCAAAAGCTTTGTCAAAGATCAGATGATGGTAGGTGTGTGGCTATTTCTGGACTCTCTATTCTGTTCCATTGGTTGATATGCCTGTTTTTGTACCAATACCACGCTGTAGCCTTGTAGTATAATTTGAATTCAGGTAATGTGATTCCTCAAGCTTTGTTGTTTTTGCTTAGGATTGCATTGGCCATTTGGGCCCTTTTTTGGTTTCATATAAATTTTTAAATAATTTTTTCCAGTTCCTTGAAGAATGCCCTTAGTAGTTTGATAGGAATAGCATTGAATCTATAAAATGCTTTAGGCAGTATAGCCATTTTAATAATATTCATTCTTCCTGTCCATTTGTATGAGATGTTTTTCCATTTGTTTGCGTCTTCTCTGATATCTTTGAATACAATAAAGTAAGCACTCCTCTTAAACGGACTTGCTTTTATCATGCAAAATGTGTTCTGGTTTCTAATCCATCTCTGACACCTTTTGCAGTGGGTAGCACAGAGACCCAAAAGGATGCATGAGAAACAAGACAAGTACTCAGTGGAGGGAAAGATGAGTGGGAAAATCAAAAGTGAGCTCAAATTGGGCCTTAAAGAATGGGTGGGAGGCAGATGAATGAAGAAGATGGAGGGGCTGTCCAGGTGCCAAGGTTGGTGCTGACACCGTCCCCTTGTGTTTCAGCGAGTGGAGGACCAAGTGAATGTGCGGAAGGAGGAGCTGGGGGAGCTGTTTGCTCAGGTGCCTTCAATGGGAGAGGAGGCAGGAGACACAGACTTGAGCATCGAGAAGCGGTTCCTGGACCTCCTGGAGCCCCTGGGGAGGAGGAAGAAGCAGCTGGAATCATCCAGAGCCAAGCTGCAGATCAGCCGGGACTTAGAGGATGAGACGGTGCGTGGGCTGCAGCTCCTGCCTACCCCCTGAAGCTGAGCCACCAGCTGCTATCAGAGTAGCTGGCTGCCACCCAGAGCAATTCTTGGCAGCAGCAGACTGGTCACCTCACCCCTTATCTCAGAGGGTTGTTGTAAGGATTACATTAAATGGAAAAGTCAAGCCAGTGCTTTTGTTGGTAAATCACTTTTCACTTGCTAGTATTGCTGGTGAAGAGCATGGCCTTTGGGGTCAGACACACTTGGGTTCGAGATCCAGCTACATTACCTTCCCACTATCTGACTAGAAGCAAGTGATCTGGAACCTCAGTTCAAAATCCACAAATATTGCCATCTATAAAATGGGGGCCAAACCCTGATGGGATGTTGGGAGGGGGGAGACACTGCCAGCAAAGCTCTGCCCTGCCCATGGTGAGCACTCGGGAAAGGATAGCCGTGATTGTCATCAGCTCTCCCCTGCCTTCTGGTCTCTGCAGCTCTGGGTGGAGGAGAGGCTGCCTCTGGCCCAGTCAGCCGACTATGGCACTAACCTGCAAACTGTGCAACTGTTCATGAAGAAGAACCAGGTGAGTCCTGCCTCACCTTGCCAGCCCCACCCCCTCCTCCCTAACCCCACCTGACCCCACGGGGTATAGGCCCAGCCCTGACCTGCAGAAAGCTAGTGACAGCAGATTATTGTTCTTGTTGGTAGCTTTGGGGTTTCCAAATCGTATTGGCAGTCTTTTTTTTTTTTTTTTTTTTTTTTTTTTTTGAGACGGAGTTTCGCTCTTGTTACCCAGGCTGGAGTGCAATGGTGCGATCTCGGCCCACTGCAACCTCTGCCTCCTGGGTTCAGGCAATTCTCCTGCCTCAGCCTCCTGAGTAGCTGGGATTACAGGCACGCGCCACCATGCCCAGCTAATTTTTGTATTTTTAGTAGAGACAGGGTTTCACCATGTTGACCAGCATGGTCTCGAGCTCTTGACCTTGTGATCCACCCGCCTCGGCCTCCCAAAGTGCTGGGATTACAGGCGTGAGCCACCGCGCCCGGCCATATTGGCAGTCTTATAGCAAAAAGAGCAGGTTTTGGTGATTTCAGAGCAAATTCTGGGAGGATCACAGAGGAGGGAGGAGTCCTGGTACTTGGGGATTTGGGGCCATTCAGCCTCCATCAGGCACAGATGAATGTAGGATCTCGGAGGCCCTGGCCTAGGGGTTGATGTGCTTCAGGAGCTGTGTATTTAGTGTATTCAGTGGTCTGCCTGAGAAGAGGGCAGTAACTCCTGGTCTCTCTCCCACAACACTACCTTGCCCCTCTTCCAGGGCTGAGCTTGCCATGTGTGGTGTCCTTGGGGTAAGTAGGCCCCATTTCTCTGGACATGTGAGGATACTTGTGGGGCTCAAATCCCATTAGGAAGCCACTAACTTTGGACTCTGAGTCCTTGGACCAGATATCCCTCTGCTTTTTGGCGCTTGCTTAAACTCCTGTGATTGGGAACTCCTGTGGCCCTGGTCAGGATCCTGGGTGTGAGCAGATGCCAAGCACTCCCTCTTGGGTCAGGGCTGCAGTGGGAGCCTGAATCATGCAAGGAAGCTGGCTGTATGGGGTCGCAGCAGCCAGGGGATGGCCACAGACCCTTCTTCGACAGTGTCCCTCCCTTTGCATGCTTTTTGGGTCAGCAAGGAGAGCCCAAGAACTTAGATCCCAGAGAATAGCGACATGTCCCAGAGGGCCCTGTCAGTATTGCAACTCCTTAGGGAAGGAAGGTCATGGCAGACAGCACTCCCTTCCCCCAAGACGGCAGCAGCTGACATCTGCTCACAACCGTTTGAGCCTGGCAGCCATGCAGAGGCCTGGATTATACTCAGAGAAGTTTCTTCAAAGCTGCCTTAGGTCCTTTGCTTCTGGTTGATACGATCTGGTCACAGAGGGGCCAGCAGCCACATGCAGGGAACCGGGCTAGAAGATGATAGAAATCTAGCCTCAGTTAATGCCACAACCTTCAGCTAAAGGTGGAAGGCTGGTAGAAGACAGTATCCTTGAGACCTCAGTTTTCTTAATTGTAAAATAAGCCACTCTAGTCTTTCCAACGCTAAGCTTTTTGATTCTGTGCAGTCCCAATAAGTGTTATTGTTCAAAGGTTTTTAACTCTCCTGGCTGGCCGTTGCTTTTTCAGGAAAAGGGCAAGACAAATATGGATGGGGTTCCCCTAACCAAGAAGGGAAAGACAGCCTCTTGGAAGAGTGTGACTGCCCTAGTGAAATTACTTTAAGCTCACCTGGCTAAAACATAAATCCAGTTTTATCATGTTCTCACTTAAAACTCTCTACTGCAATGGTTCTTAAACTCCAGTGTGCAACTCCTGTGACAAGCCCTCTGGGTGAGTTTACACAACTTAACCCGGTGCCACCCCCAGACCCACTGCATCAAGCTCTGGGGGTAAAGCCTGATAATTTGCATTTCTAACAAGATCCCAGGTGATGCTGATGCTGCTGGTTCAGGACTCCACTCTGGGGACCACTGCTCTTGGGGCTATTCATTGCAATTAGAACAAATTCCACAAGGTACTACATGAAGGGTTCTCACCCCTGGCTGTATATTCAAATCACCTAGGGAACTTTTAGACAGATAAATGCCCAGGTCCCACCTCAGATCAGTCAGGATTTCTGGGGGTAGGCCTCTACCTGCATCTATTTCCCTAGATTATTAAATGGGCAATTAGGATTAAGAACCAGTCTTGGCTGGGTGCAGTGGCTCCCACCTATAATCCCAGAACTTTGGGAGGCCGAGGTGGGTAGATCACCTGAGGTCAAGAGTTTGAGACCAGCCTGGCCAACATGGTGAAACCTCATTCTACTAAAAATACAAAAATTAGCCAGGTGTGGTGGTGGGTGCCTGTAATCTCAGCTACTTGGGAGGCTGAGGCAAGAGAGTTGCTGGAACCCAGGAGGCAGAGGTTGCAGTGAGCCAAGATCACACCATTGCACTCTAGCCCAGGCCAACAACAGCGCGACTCAGTCTCAGAAAAGAACCAGTCTTGCCTGATCTGGCCCCTGCCTGCCTCTGAATCTCAGCTTTTCTCACTTTGCCGTCCTTCACGGTATTCCAGCTCTTCTGGCCCTCTCCATGGCCTCAGAACGGCCCAGCTCATGTCCAGCTGAGAGCATTTGTACTTGTTCAGTCCTCTGGCCAGGAACAATCACCCCAAGATCTCTGTGTGGTTACCTCCCTCCCATGTCAAATGTCTCCGCAGAGCGGCCCTCCCTGACTCCCTTAGCTAAAGTGGCTGCCGCCACATTGCAGCAGACCTTCTTCATCCCGTTGTTGTTTTTCCTCATAGCACCCAGGGAGGAAGGCCCAGCCTATATTTTCATTCATTTGCATGTTTACCTTCTATTTCCTCTACCAGGTTGTAAGCTTTAGAGTGCAGGGATTTTTGTTTCTTTGTTTCTATAGTGTCCCTATTACCTAGACTAGGGTCCGGTGCATAAAAAAGAACTTAATACATAGTTGTTGAATGAATGAAGATAGGTAAGAAGACATTATACATAAGATAGGAAAGAAGACATTATAGGTATGCACAGATACTAGAAAGAAAGAAATACCTTTTTAGGCTGGGCACAGTGGTTCACACTTGTAATCCCAGCACTTTGGGAGGCTGAGGCGAATGGATCACCTGAGCCTAGGAGTTCGAGACCAGTCTGGGTAACATGGCAAAACCCCATGTCTACAAAAAATACAAAAAGTTAGCCAGATGTGGTGGTACATGCCTGTAGTCCAAGCTACTTGGGAGGCTGAGGTGGGAGAATCATCTGAGCCTGGGAAGCTGAGGCTGCAGTGTGCTATGATTGTGCCACTGTACTCAAGCCTGGGTGACTGGAGTAAGACCCTATCTAAAAAAAAAAAGAAAGAAATTACTTTTTAGGGCACCATGCAGAGGTCATAAGATCTCAGAGTAAAGAAGCAAATGAGGCCAGGCTTGGTGGCTCACTCCTGTAATCCTAGCACTTTGGGAGGCCGAGGTGGGTGGATTGCCTGAGTTCAGGAGTTCAAGACCAGCCTGGGCAACATGGTGAAACCCCATTTCTAAAAAAAAAATTTTTTTTAATTAAAAAAAAAAATTTTTTAAGAAGCAAATGGAGCTGAAAACATGGGTTGTTTGAATACAATTGCAGAGACTACAGGAAATTGTAAAAATTGAGATTCTGAGTATAAAGTGTAAAAATGCATTTTGGCAGGTTATGCGACTTGTGGATGTGGTTATTTTGTATATATTTTAAATGCTGGCCATCGCTGTACTGCTCACGTGGGCTGCTCTTGCCCCTTGCCATCCAGAGTTAAAGGCCACGGGAAAATTACGGAGAGGGAAGAAACAGGTAGTGAGGTATGCAGAGCTCAGGAGCCCACACACCAGCAGCAGCTAGCCTGGCCTCTAGGACGCAGAAAGCAAGTAGCACATGTCAGGGCCTCCTGAAGAAAAATGTGACCCAGCCACCAGTGTGGGAGGAAGAGGCCATGTTAGTGACCAAAGGCTCAAACAGGGACTAATGCAAAGCTCACAAAAAATTTGAGAAATAGAAGTGGGGAAAAACAAAACCAAAGCTGAGACTGTAAACAAGGGGCTGCTGTCACCTGTTCTTTTAGATGGAAGGCGAAAACCGTGCCCACCTGAGCTGCTGGTTTGTACAGATCCTGCATAAATCCTGCAAAAGCTGTAGAATAAGATATAAAAAAAGGCCATTTTTCTTTTCCTTCCAACACATACACCTAAGGAATCAAGCTCTGCTGAAGCGTAGCAAGATAGGGGACTGTCAAGAGCACAGGCTTCCGGGTCAGGTGGAGCTGTGTTCAAATCTGGCTCTGCCAGCAAGTGACTTCTCTGCTACATGCCAGGTTCCACATGCTTATCTCAGCAGGCTACCTGAGGGTACACAAATGATGCATGTGAAGTGCTTAGCAGCCCACAAGAGGTCCTTGGTAGTTCTTGTCATCATCACCGGCTCTGCTCCAATAGCAGGGGGTGAGAGGGACCAAGGGTGTCAGACCGGTGCTGTCATTGCAAAAGCAACCTTCCCTCCGGCCCCCCATGTTGGGAAGGCCCTGCCCCGAGCCCTTCCTTCTGGCCACAGACGCTGCAGAATGAGATTCTGGGCCATACGCCGCGGATTGAGGATGTGCTGCAGAGAGGGCAGCAGCTGGTGGAGGCGGCGGAGATCGACTGCCAGGACCTGGAGGAGCGCCTGGGGCACCTGCAGAGCTCCTGGGACAGGCTGCGGGAGGCAGCGGTTGGAAGGCTGCAGCGCCTGCGGGATGCCAACGAGGCACAGCAGTACTACCTGGATGCGGGAGAGGCCGAGGCCTGGATTGGCGAGCAGGAGCTCTACGTCATCTCCGATGAGACCCCCAAGGTCTGTTCAGGCATGGGGTACCAGACAGGATGCCCAGGCAGGAGGAAGAGGTGGGGTGGGCCGTCAGTGGGGAACCTTGTGCGTCCAGCTTTGTGAGGGGTGAGACCAGGAGGGGGGCACGAGGAACCCACAGACTCCCTGCCATCCCTTGGTGCCTCCTCCAGCACAGCCCTGCAGGACACACACTGCAGCCAGATGCCTCCTGTTTCCCCACTGAGGTTTTCTCTGACCCAGTGGCTCTCTACTTTTCTTTGCCATGGATTCTGTACTGGTGAACTGCTATGAAAGGGATGGGGTGAGTGGTGACAGGCGGAGGTCTCTCAAAGCTGGAATGATATAGGATGTTTTCACAGGGACAGGGGTTAGGGTCTGAAGGGAAGGGTAGATGTCAAATATGAATTGAGGGAGTCCGGAGAGGAAGGGAGGGCACGGGCATTGCTGGGAAATCAGAAAAGCAGGAAGGGAATGTGTGCAGCTCTCTTGAGGGATGTCCCACAAGCCTTCTCCCCTCCTCCCTCCTTCGGGCACCTCCAGGAGCTGGGCCACAACTTGCCAAGGGAGGGAGCATGGCCTGGCTGAGCTCTGGTGCTGATGGTCTGCTGCCTCCTAGGATGAAGAGGGTGCCATCGTGATGCTGAAGCGGCATCTGCGGCAGCAGCGCGCGGTAGAGGACTACGGCCGTAACATCAAGCAGCTGGCCAGCCGGGCCCAGGGCCTGCTGTCTGCAGGCCACCCTGAGGGGTGCGTGTGCCCCCTTGGGAGACTTGGTCAGGAGATGGGCATCGAGCCAGGGGCCCACCAGCCAATGTCCCTTCAGATCTAAGAGGAAAATGGAAATAGTTTTCCCAACAAATAGGGCTGGAGAAAGCTGCTGCGGGACTGGTGATGGACCCAATTTCATTTTATGCCTTGGTTTTGTGTGAGTCACCTCCAGCTGGGCCAATGAGGGCCTGGTTTGCAAAAAGATCAGAGAAGGGGATAGCAAAACTACCCTGTTCGTGCCCAGAGAGCACCGATTTTCCAAAGAGTTACGATATGCTAAAGACACTGCAGACTACTTTAGCTTTTCTTTTTATGGTCCAAAAGGTCTCCAGGACTTCACAGTCCAGGCAGAACCATGACGTTGGAGTGCAGGGGGAAACCTGTGCCCACCCGGGCTTCGAGGTTGTGTGGATCCTGCATAAATAGGAGCCCACTGAGCCACAGACCATACACTGCCCCCAGCCACGGCCCTGGCCTCAGCTGCCATTAGGGTACCTACCACTGTGGGTCCCCGAACATTTCCCTGGGAGCCACAGGGTCTGGGTCCCTAGTATGGCCTGTCCCTCTCTGGAGGGCTGAGTAGAACTGTTGCGGCAGGAGCCCCACTCAGGCAATGCTGCTCCCCCAGCTTCCCTGGAAGAACAATGGAGGTGTCCCCATTTGTGCTTTTCCCTGTACGCTTGCTAGAGTGAGGGGCACCACAGGAGGCACCCCTCCAGGACAGAACCCCAAGACACACTGTGTCATCCCCTGTGGCTAGGGTGTGGCCCCTTCTCTTCCCAGCTCTTCCACTGGCAAAGCCCCTGTCATTTCTCCAGAGCTTCACTCCCTACCTATCCCTGCCAGGAGGCTGGAGAGGCCTAGGTCAGCTCTGGGTTTGTGGCTGCCATCTCTGAGGGCTTTCTTGGTTTTGAATTCCAGGGAACAGATCATCAGGCTTCAGGGGCAAGTGGACAAGCACTATGCAGGGCTGAAGGACATGGCAGAAGAACGCAAGCGCAAGCTGGAGAACATGTACCACCTGTTCCAGCTCAAGCGCGAGACTGACGATCTAGAGCAGTGGATTTCGGAAAAGGAGCTGGTGGCCTCTTCCCCAGAAATGGGGCAAGACTTTGACCATGTGACTGTGAGTAGCCACAGCCCCTGCTGTCTTTGTCTTTCTCTAATGCAGTAGATACAGCCAGCTCTCACTCTAGACACACAGAAAGCTGTGCAGGATGCGGCCTCCCCGGCGTGAGCCGGGACCAACGGCCCTGCCCTGGAGAAGGTGTGAGAGCGCAGCTCCCGGTGCTGAGGTCACTGCCTAGGAAAGTCTGCAGCTAGGCTGGTGACACCTGTAACCCCTGTGCCCCCCATAACCACATTTCTGTCTGCCCCATATCCAGCTGCTGCGAGACAAGTTCCGGGACTTTGCCCGGGAGACCGGAGCAATTGGGCAGGAGCGGGTGGACAACGTGAATGCCTTCATTGAGCGACTCATCGATGCGGGCCACAGCGAGGCCGCCACCATCGCCGAGTGGAAAGACGGGCTAAACGAGATGTGGGCGGACCTGCTGGAGCTCATCGACACGCGCATGCAGCTGCTGGCCGCCTCCTATGACCTGCACCGCTACTTCTACACGGGCGCCGAGATCCTGGGCCTCATCGACGAGAAGCACCGTGAGCTGCCAGAGGATGTGGGGCTGGACGCCAGCACGGCCGAGTCCTTCCACCGGGTGCACACGGCCTTCGAGCGGGAGCTCCACCTGCTGGGCGTCCAGGTACCTCAGCCCTCTGCTGCTCACCTGCTACCAACTTCCAGGAGCCCTGGGTGTCGGTCCCCACGTGGCTGTCAGTGGGGAAACCTCTAGGATGGGTGCCAGGAGGTGTTGCCTCCTTTGAGAGCCAGGAGCTCAGGGTAGGGAGCAGTGACTTTCAGATGTTCCTTAGCTTTAAAAGTCATTCTTTAAACTGAATCCTCACAAAAGGCCAGTGCATACAATACTATACGGTAGTTTCTCCAGTTGTCCAGTATTACTAGTGAACACATACACAGCACTTTTCTAGCACCGTGTACTGTTCTGAGCAATGTATGTAGCCACTGAACCCTCATGGCCATCCTGTGAGGCAGCTACTAATGAGAAGAGTAAGGGGTAGAGGGCCCATGCATTTCCCAGGAACATGTGGGTACACAGTGGAGCCAGGGCTCAGACCCTGGCAGTCTAGCTATAGACCCCACACACTTAGCCACCAGGCACTTCAGCCTTTCCACATGGGAGCTTGAGAGCGCCCAATTTCTACTGCTCAGACCCCTGCCCCATCCCTGGATTGCCATCTGCAAACCCCTAGAGTCTCCCAGAGCTTGGTGTGATGGAAAGGGCAAATGCAAGGGGGCCCCTGTTGCTGTGGGCTCCCCTAGCTTCCAGTGCAGCAGCGGGAGGTGTGCTGGCTGTACAATCTTAGGCCAGCCCAGCAGGATTTGGGGACAGAACACCAGGGTAGGCTGAGCCCCTAGTTCGTCCAAAAGGAGACCTCTTAGGGATGTTTCCTCCAGCTGGAGTGGAGGGCCTGATGTGTGTGGCTATTGTACTTGGGGATGCCAGGGCCCCTGAGATAGTTGTAGCCCCACTGAGATCTTAGCAGTGAGGTTTCACTGTCCCTGGGGCCAGCCTCAATCAGGGGATCCGGTGCAGCCCCTTCATTAGAGAGGCAGCACACAGACTGGTTAAGAATGGGGACTTGGGAGCATGGTGTAGTGTGAGGGACCCTGGACCAGTTACTTAGCTTCCCTGTGCTTCAGTTTCCCCATCTCAGAAACAGCAATAGTAATAGTACCTTCATGGGGTTGTTGGAAAGATGAAGAGAGTTCATCAATACAAAGTGTTTAGAACGGTGCCTGGTATGCAGTTCCTCTCATTAGTATACTGTTGAGATCAAAGGGCATGGAGCTCCTCTCACTCCCAAACCTTCGCAAAGTTCAAACAGTATCTTGGGTAACAGAGGTGTCAAAGCAAGGAGGCTTCTCCTACAGCACCCCCTGGGTGAAGGCTGAAGATCCTACCTTCCAGCAGTACCCTAGGCATGGAGGCCAGGAGGAGGTTGCTGCCTCTCCAGTCCTAGGCCCATAGCACCTAGGGAGCAATGTCCAGGGAACAATGTCTGGTGTCGCCTGACCACAGGTACAGCAGTTCCAGGACGTGGCCACCCGCCTGCAGACAGCGTATGCCGGGGAGAAGGCAGAGGCCATCCAGAACAAGGAGCAGGAGGTGTCTGCTGCATGGCAGGCGCTGCTCGATGCCTGTGCCGGGCGCCGGACCCAGCTAGTGGACACGGCGGATAAATTCCGCTTCTTCAGCATGGCCCGTGACCTCCTCTCCTGGATGGAGAGCATCATCCGGCAGATTGAGACCCAGGAGAGGCCCAGGTGAGGGGAGTGGCCTCAAGGCAGAGGGAGTTCCACCCCAGGGCAGGTGAGCCTGGCCAACCAGGGTGCTGCGCTCGGGCTCCTCCCTGGAGAGACAGCCCTGGACTACTGGTCCGTCAAAATCCCTGGGGGACACTTGAGGCCTGAGGCTGGACCCAGGCAGAAATGGCCTGGCTCAGCTTCCACTGCGAGGTTTCAGTCAGGAGAGTCCTGAGTGTAGGGAGAGAGACATCTGTCATTCAAGGTCACCAATGGGCACAGTGACCATGCTTATCAGTGAAAATAAGCAACCCATCTGTCTAGAGCTGGGCAGGTGTAGGACTGCACATTCTTCTTCCAGCCCTGGGATGTGAGGGGGGCCTTCCCCCAAAACTCAGGAAGGAGTTCATTGTCCATGAGAGGAGGAGTTGGGCACGTGGCCAGTGAGAGCCCCTGCAGAGATCAGACCACTCTGCCCAGTCTGTGTCACTTCATCAGTTATTGCTGATCTGTCTCCGTCCTTCTGCCCCTAGGGTGTCTGTCCTGATGGTCATACTTTTACTTTTAACATCCTTATGGAGATACAATCAACATACCACACTTCAGTCATTTAGAGTGTGTCATTCAATGGTTTTTAGTATATTCACCGTAACACAGTGATCCCCACAATGTAAGGTGAGAAGATTTTCATCATTCCATCCCTATTAGCAGTCACTACCCACTCCCCTGTCTCTCCAGTCCCTGGAAACCACTACTCGACTTTCTGTCTCTCTAGATTTGCCTATTCTGGACATTTCATGTAGATGGAATCATACAATATGCGGTCTTTTTTGACTGGCTTCTTTCCCTTAGTATAATGTTTTCAAGATGCATCCACGTCATAGCATCAATCAGTACACCATTCCTTTTTATTGCCGGGTAATATTCCCAGGCTTCTTTGGAGGTTTCTGAGTACAGTGGCTTGCCCATGCTCTGGCCACTGAGCAATGGAAGACATAGGGCATCTGTGTTCCTGCTGGGGCCGTGCTGGTGGAAGACTTCCAAGCTGGCCAAAGAGAGAGAAGGGAACAGGGTCAGACTCCCACAGGCAGGCGGAGGTGGCCCCCGCTGTTTGGGACACAGAAGCAGTCCAGAGTGACCCAAAGTTCCCTTCTTCCCTTGTCTTCCTGTCCCCCAGGGATGTCTCCTCTGTGGAATTGCTCATGAAGTATCACCAGGGCATCAGTGCAGAGATTGAAACCCGGAGCAAGAACTTCAGTGCCTGCCTGGAGCTTGGCGAGTCCCTGCTGCAGCGGCAGCACCAGGCCTCAGAGGAGGTGAGGGGACTGAGGGGATGGAGGCGAGCCCCTCCATTTCCGTCTCTACTTGTGCCAGCCAGGCAGCCTCCTGGGAGGGAGCTGGGTCTGCTGCTTTTCTGAGGAGCTTGTCTTGCTCTTTCTCATGGAGGTCGGGGCTACACACAGGCCCAGGGATTGGAGCCCCAGCAAGCACACTCCCTGCCTTAAGGAACTGGTCACTCAGTAGAGGAGAGCAGGTTCATAACCTGCCTAACACCCACAGGTGTACACACTTTGGAGTTGGTGATCTCATTTAATAAGAGAGGCGCATGGGCCTAAGAGAGGTTAAGTAACTTGCCCCAGGCTGCACAGCTGGCAAGTAGCTGGGCCAGGACTGTGGGACCAAACCTGGCATTCCTTGCAGGACGCATCTGCACACTGCCTCAGATGGGGAAGAGTGAGCCAACCCTGAGCTTTTCTCCCTTTCCTCCCCATAGATCCGTGAGAAACTGCAGCAGGTGGTGTCCAGGAGGAAAGAGATGAATGAGAGGTGGGAGGCTCGCTGGGAGCGGCTCCGAATGTGTGAGTACAGCCCCAGAGCCAGGGAGGGGGGCAGGAGTACCCCCACTGGAGTAGGTAAATGGGGAGGTGCCACCATGGGTGGATTTTCACTACTGCCTAGAGAGGAGCCCCCCACAGCACCACTCTTCAGCAAAGCTCTGGGGCCAGGGGCCTCAGCGGTCCAGGCAGAAGACCCAAGTGGACACGCTGCTGCAAGCCTCACTCTAACCAGCCAGCATGCCCCCACTCCCTGCCCATCCTCTGTCCCATATGCCCCTAGCCTCATGCCCGGGCTGGTATGCCTGCAGAGGTATGGCCTGGGGGTGGGGTTGGGGTAAGGCTCTTGTGCATCCCAGACATTCATCCTGAGGACTGTCAAGCACAGATGGGACTCTTCCCCCTTCATCTGGGTGCTGAAGAGAGGTGGGGGAAAGCCACCACTCAGGGAGGAGCTGTGAGCCAAGAAGCCCTAACTGGTCCCCTGGCCTCTTCTCCACCATCATGTGAGATAGCCAAGGGCTGGGAAGAATGTTCAAGGCAGAAGACTCCTTCTCAGAGACATCGAAACTACATTTTGTTTTCAAAATAGAGTTCTAATTAGTGAAAAATATAGTTTAAAAAATATAACTATTGGGTCAGACATGGTGGGTGACATCTATAACCCCAGCACTTTGGGAGGTCGAGACAGGAGGATTGCTTGGGCTCAGGAGTTTGAGACCAACCTGGGCAACACAGGGAGACCCTGACTCTACGACAACAAAATAATCAACTGGGCATGCTGGTGCGCACCTATAGTCCCAGCCACATGGGAGGTTGAGATGGGAAGACCACTGGATCCCGGGAGGCTGAGGCTGCCATGAGCCATAATCACTGCACTCCAGCCTGAGTGAAAGATTGAAGCCTTGGCTCTAAAAAATATAACTATTGTGGGCTGGGCATGGTGGGTCATGCCTGTAATCCCAGCACTTTGGGAGGCCAAGGTGGGTGGATCACGAGGTCAGGAGTTCAAGACCAGCCTGGCCAACAGTGAAATCCTGTCTCTACTAAAAATACAAAAATTAGCTGGGCATGGTGTTGGGTGCCTGTAATCCCAGCTACTTGGGAAGCTGAGGCAAGAGAATCATTTGAAACTGGGAGGTGGAGGTTGCGGTGAGCCGAGATTGCACCGTTGCACTCTAGCCTGAGCAAGAGGGTGAGACTCCATCCCAAAAAAAAAAGAAAAAAAACTATTGTGAAGATGGGTTAGGAGGCCAGTGTGGAATGGGGTGGCTGTGGGCAGCAGAGTATCCATGTGGTTTAGGGACACCTATGCAGGCCAGCTGCCTGACCACTGGCTCCTGTGTCTGTCTGCTGAACCTGCCCCAGTCCCTGGCAGGAGTGGATGGTTGGGTGCTAACAGGCCCTGGGCCTTTTGGGGGGGTCTGTGTCCTGTTCCCCCTGGCAGTGCTGGAGGTGTGCCAGTTCTCAAGGGATGCCTCTGTGGCCGAGGCGTGGCTGATCGCCCAGGAGCCCTACCTGGCCAGTGGGGACTTTGGACACACAGTGGACAGTGTGGAGAAGCTCATCAAGAGGCATGAGGCTTTTGAGAAGTCCACGGCCAGCTGGGCAGAGCGCTTTGCTGCCCTGGAGAAGCCCACCACGGTGAGCAGGGAACAGTTCCAGGGCGCTCAGAGGGTGGCAGCCCTGCCCCAGGGGTCTCATGCCAAGAACTCCAGGCCAGTTGTTAGGTACCTAGAATGGGGTGACAAGCTTGGCCAGCAGGGACAGTGAGAAGGAAAGAAGTGGCAGGAAGTACTGACCTCCAAATGCAAAAGACAGAAGGGGCTGGCTCCAGAAGGAACAAATGCCAGGGCGTGTGACGGTGCGGGGCCACGTCCAGAGGCAGGTCATCTGAGAACACAGCTCACCTCTGTGGCTGCTCTGACCCCTGGGCCTTCTCCTCCTCTAGCTTGAGCTGAAAGAACGCCAGATGGCAGAGAGACCTGCAGAGGAGACTGGGTGAGTGGCGGCCGTCTGTCCAGGGAGCTGAGTGCTCTGCCAAGCGGGGTAGGGGTGCCTTTCATCAGAAATGTGATGCTGGGACAAGACGCCTTTGACCTCTCACACTGGGCGCCCTTGTCAGGGAGGCCCAGAGTGCCTGAGCACGAGGGCAGAGGAGCTTTTGCTTCCCAGTCCAGGTGGGCTGAAGGCCTGCTGCGGGAGGAGGGGGCTGAGAGCAGTGGCTGCCAGGCGAGGCCTTGGAGCCACCCGAACACAGGGCCCCGCAGGCCGTTGTGCCTGGAACCTGGCAGACTTCCGAAAAGTCTGCCTTCGCTTTTCCAAAGACGTCTCTGGGCGGCTCCTTGCCGAGCACCCTCCAGGCTGCAGGCGGACTGGTGAGAAGCCAGGCCTTGCAGGAGGCGCTGGCCTCAGGGGGGTGCTTGTTTTTAAGGAGACTGTGTCTTCCTTAGGCTTCAAGAGGAGGAAGGCGAGACAGCAGGGGAGGCTCCGGTTTCCCACCAAGCGGCCACCGAGAGAACGTCCCCGGTCAGTCTCTGGTCCCGTTTGTCTAGTTCCTGGGAGTCACTGCAGCCAGAGCCCTCTCACCCCTACTAGGCTCGGCCTGGGCGAGCGGGAGGCCAGAAGAGCAGGCGCAGCCCCGCCCTCCGTCCCGCCCACACCCCGCAGCCCCGCCCTCAGAGCGGGCTACTTTCCGCTCAGGTGTTCTCCATCAGAGTCCCAGCCCTCCCCTACCCCCATCAGCGCGGACGAAACACACAGGCCAGTCCAGTGACATGACTTCATTAGTTGGGTTTTATCTAATGGAATAAATTTTATTGTATAAATATATCAGCACTTACATGGGGAAACACTTTATCCAGAGATTAGTGCCTTTTTGTACACAGTCCTTTTCCCCATTTTTCTTCTAACTCCTTCCTCTAGGCAGCACTGACCCCCTGCACCCACACCTACACACACATGCACACACATACCACACACCCCATACACACACCTGACATACACCCCCACACACTTATACACACACCTATACACACATGCACACACAAATACACTCACACACAAATACCACACTCCATATGCAAATCCACACCCCCCACACACAGACACAAACACGAACACACACCACACCCCATACACACATCCACACACACCCCACACGCACATACACGAACACACACCACACCCCATACACACATCCACACACACACGAACACTCACATGCACACACTCCACAACCTCTATACACAGGCACACACACCCCCATACACACACCCACACTCACACCAGACACACCACTCGCTGTCCCTTCCCACTCGCCTCCCTGCAGGCATCTCAGGTGCTCATCCTGGTAGGTGATTCCTTCCTCCTATGCAGAGCCCTCTCCCTTTCCCACCGACCTGGCCTGAGGCCTGTGGGTCAGTGAGTCTGGATATTGAGCTGGTTCTGGGGAAAACACAGGCTTGAAGGAAGCCTGCAAAAGTGAGGAGAATCCCAGGGCTTTGAGTAACAGAGGTCAGCCCCTCAACCTGTAGGAAAGGAGATGAGCCAGAGGCCTGGCTGAAGGGACAGGAAGAGGCCCAAGACAGCAGCTGTCAGAGGCCGAGGGCATGTGCCTCAGGGCCTTCCCTGGAGCAGGCCCCTTCGACCCCGTGGGATCTGTGCAGGGAGGGGCAGGTGGGCCGGCAGGCTGTGTCACCCAGGCTTAGGGAACTGCTCTGGGGAGAAGCTGACTGGGAAGAAAGCAAGAATCCACCACACGGCTTGCATGGCTTCCCTCTGCATGTACCCACTGGGGCAGGCTGTACTGGGGGTCAAGGGAGCCATGGGTGCTTCCTGCAGCCCACCTCTCCCGGTGCCAGTCGAGCCAGCGTGAACCTGGGGGTGGGGTTAGGAAGACAGGCATTCTAGATGGAAGCTTCTGGTACAGCAGTCACCCCCAGAAACATGTACAGTGAGTCCTCCCTTTTTCAGCCCTTCTCACGCTCTGAAAGAGAGCGACACCTCCCTACACACACGCAGGCACGCAAACACACACACCTCTGTGGCCTCCAGCCTGGCTAGAGGCCTCCTTTTCCTAGCTGCACCAGCCCACCATACCCAGCAGAGGGCACTGCTGGGCTTCTGCTGAAGGGTCTCTCCCAAAAGTTCCCTCCCAGGCTTCCCTTGTGGCCTGTGGGGTCTCACCTCCCTGTCTGTGGTGGACTGCGTCCAAGCCCCTTTTCCCCAGCAACAGCCCCTGCTGGAAGGAGAGCCAACTCTGGGGCCCCGGCACAGACTGTGGACACTGGCTGGGGCCGTCGCAGCGCCCTGCCCCTGCCTGCTTCTGCCGAGCATCCCTGTGTGTCTGCATGCGGCGGTGTCCTGGTGTGTCGGCTCCTCTGTGAGCACCTGGGCAACTCCACCCATTGTCTATGTCATGTGTGTCTGTGCAAATGTAACTACTTGTGCATCAGAGCCGCCTCCAGTCAACTCCTGAATGTCACTGGGTAGAGGGGAATAAAACCTGTTTGGACCTGATGATCTCTTTGGGGGAAGGAGGAGTGAGCCACATTGGAGACCCTTTCCAGAGAGCCAGCCACTCCAGTAGGTGGGAAGACTGGCCTGTGCCCAGTACCGGAAAGAAACCAGATGGTGACTCAAATGGACACCAGACCCAAGGCCTCATGCACACATTTCCGGCTGCTCCTCTCTTCTGAGCCCTTTGTTAAGTTCTTACAGGGATCCACAAACCTCAGAAGGAGGGCCTAATACCCCATCTGCCTTCCATGCAACACAGAGGAGGACAGAGCCTGTCGGGATACCCTACCTGGCTCTAGAAGGCTTCTTGAAAGGCCAGCAGCCAGTCCCTGCAGCCTGCCTGGGACTAGCCCCTTCACAGAACCGCAGGCCTCTCCCAGGGAGGTATGGCCAACGGCTGTGCCTTCCCTCTGGGATAGGCCTGGGGGACGGTGGCTCTCCTGCTAGCACTCTGTGTGTGCTCTGGTGTCGGTGCCTTATAGAATAGATCCATGCGGTGTTGCTTCATGTACCACCCCTCACTGTGCATGTCGGCTTCCTGCTGGGGGGAACTGATGGGAGTGGACCAGGCACCCCTGCCTGAGTCTGGACAGCTGCACACCACAGGGTGCCACACACCCCAGTACTCCCCTTCCCCGAGTGCCCCACACATCAGCCTCTTCCTCGAGCACATGGCTGCACGGTCCCACTGCCTTTCCTCACCTCTTGCATTTTCATGTTAGAGCATGCTCTGGTAAAGGCCAATCCATTCATACAGGTAAGTGCATGGGAGGCCAGGCAGAAGAAACGAGACCTCACTCACAAGAGACAAAACTGCTGGAGGGGAGTCAGGACATCTCGGTTCTAGTCCTCAATCCTGGTGGAAACTTCCTGCATGATTTTAGATAAACCACTGAATCCCCCATCTCCAAGCCCCCATCTCCGAGCTCTTAGAAAGCCCTCTCTGGAGAATTCCCAAAAGTTTGGAACATGCCTGGATGTCAGCAATTTCGCAAATTATAATGAGGGGCTGGGAGAGGTGGTTTTCACCACTTTCCTCTTGCTTCATGCTTCTTGCTGTGGTACCTGGATGGTCTCAGGTGCCCGACGGTGTGGGATGGGAGATGGGAAAGAAGTAAAGAGCTGGGGTGTTTGCCTGTGTCCACGTCAGGGAGTAGAGGCGGGGCTGCACCTCTGCTTCGGGAAGGATAGTGCCTGAAGAAGGCCCAGGGAGCCCTCGGCAGTGGGCAGGTGCAGTGGGCAGGCAGCCCTGCCCGAGACTAAGCACCTCTGTTTCACCTGGGGCTGTGGCCCTGGGAAGGACTTGGAGGTCCTGCTGAGCATCCCCCACCTCCCGGGCTCTGGGTGCCTCAGCAACCCCAGTCCACAGCCCTGTGCACCTTCCTGTCCGCTGTGCCTGATTCCAGTTTTGGGAAGTGAATCGGGAACTGCTCCGAGAACTCTCTTAGCAGGGCTGCAGTGACAACATGCATGACTTCCCTGAAAGGGATTGGTGCTCCTAATCACCTTTGCTGGGGCTCACTGTGTGGGATAAACATACCTTGCCAGCCTCCAAGCCCCAAGGCTAGATCCAGGCTGGAGTGCAGAGGGGACCCTGGGATGCCAGCCCACTCCAGAAAGCAGCTGCTGGGTGATCCTCCTTATCAGCCTTCTCATCAGGAAGTCAGGGAAAGCTCTCTTCCCCAAGGGCACCTCACAGATGTCATTCTTTCCCGCAGCCTTCCAGCACTGCCTGTGCAGCCAGCTGCCCTGGAGAAAGGGACTGAGCATCTCCTTAGGGCTAAACATGAGAGCTGAGACTCCTAGGTCCCTTGCCTCTCCATTTCCATAGAATTAAAGGTTTATGTGGCTTCAGGGAAGTAACCAGCACTTACAAACATCAGGGCAAGTGCCGAGGGGCTGAGCAGGCACTGGACTTGCAGCCAGGACCACCTCTTGGCTGGTGTCTGGCTGGCTCCAGCTGCTGTTCCACCTTGGCAACCTGGGCACTTCCCCCAGCAGCAGCCTCTCTGGCAGGCAGCCGGGAGCTTTCATCAGCGGCCAGCGGCGGGGCTCTCATGTCCTTGGATGGAAGGGATGTGGGTGTGGAGACAGCAGCTGTGTTTCTTCTCGCCTGAACAAGCTCTCCCAGTCTTTCCTACTCTTCCTGCTACTCTTTCAGACATTTTGCGGCGAATGCAAATCCTATGCTTGTTAATGGGCAGACACAGCTGGAAACAACGTCAGTTTTCCTCAAAACCTGGGCGTGTCCCTGTCTACCCAGGATGCCTGAGTCAGCACGGCAGGGGTGTGTCTGCCTGCACACTGACACTGCGCCCAGCTCCCTGGAGAAACCTGCTGTAGGCTCTGTCTGGACACCTGCCTGCTTCTGGCCATGTCCCTTTCTCTTTGCTGTGGTCAGATTGAATACTTCTGGCCCCTCTGCTCTGAAGACTCTGAGTTCTCCCTCTCAAGTTGTGTTGCAGAACATCCTAGATACTGATGGTCTCCGGATGAGACTCAGTTAACTTTGGAGGCATCTCAGAAATGGGTTTGAAGTGGATGACGCGACCACTGGGTGGCAGATCTTGATGGGGGAGTCAGCATCTTCTAACTCTCTCTAGTCTTTCTAATGCTGAGTGGCTGGCTCAGGGCCACCGAGCGACTAGGCAGCCAGCAGCTCCTCCAGGCCAGGGACCTGAAGAGGCCACAAAGGTGGTAGGCACAGTGAAGACAGCTCCCGAGCAAGCCTCCTTCTCTCCTCATGTCCTGGTGACCCTGGACCAGGTTTCTCCTTTCCATCCGAGGGGACCCTGCACACTGCTATTCTCCTTCCCTTCCATTCACTTCACTGGGTGGCCTTCTGCCCTGCATCCTTTCCTGTTGTCTTGCCCAGCCCCCTAGTTGCCGTCTTGGACAGACAGCTGGACTGTCGGGTGCAGTGTTGCACTGCTTCCCTATTCCACTTCTCATAAGAGCCCCTCCCCATCCCTCAGCCTTCAATCCAGGGCATTGCTCACCATGCATCCCAGCCTCAGCTCCCCACCCTGCTCTTTCCTGCTGTTCAGCAACAGCCTCTGCTTTCTCCTTTAAGGCATCTGTCTCTAACCAGCTTAAGTTGCCATCTCTTTATCTCTTTGGCTGCCCTCAGCTTCTTTTCTTCTCTTGCAAACAACTGTCTTCTGAACAGCCTTTCCAACCCACCCAGTGACAGCCGTTCTCAACAAGAGGACAAGAGCTGAGACATCAGACATCGGGAGAGGGCAACACTTGGCTGCCAGAGTGGCCAGCTCCTAGAACCCCACAGTCACCAGCACTCTTTGTTTGCCTAAGGCATCTAGTTTTGGGTCTTGTCTGGTCTCATGCCCCTCTTCCAGCTCTGACATGATTGTGCTGCGTCTGTCAATCAGCCATGTTTCACATAAGCCAGGATCATCTCATTTAGACTGTAAACTGCATCGGACAGGTGCTTTCCTCTGGAGTGAGGACACAGGTCTCCCCTCTTGCAGCAGGATTTCGTAAGAACACAGAGGCGGGGCATGGTGGCTCACATTTGTAATCCCAGCACTTTGGGAGGGCAGATCACAAGATCACGAGTTCGAGACCAGCCTGTCCGATATGGTGAAAACCCATTTCTACTAAAAAATACAAAAATCAGCCGGGCATGGTGGCTCACGCTTATGGTGACCCTGTGGTCCCAAGCCAGGTTGTGTTTCTCCTGGGAACCTGGGGAGTTTGTCATCTGTGTGCAGTCCCCTGTGCACTTTGGAGGCTGAGGCAGGCTGATCACCTGAGTTTGGGAGTTCGAGACCAGCCTGACCAACATGGAGAAATCCTGTCTCTACTAAAAATACAAAAATTAGCTGGGTGTGGTGACACATGCCTGTAATCCCAGCTACTCAGGAGGCTGAAAAAGGAGAAATGCTTGAACTAGGAGGCGGAGGTTGCGGTGAGCCAAGATCACATCACTGCACTCCAGCCTGGGCAGAGGAAGGAAACTCCGTCTCAAAAAAAAAAAAAGCCAGGCGTGGTGGTGGGCGCCTGTAGTCCCAGCTATTCGGGAGGCTGCCTTGCAGAGAGGCTGGGAGGATTGGAAGAGACAATGTAGATAGAGCAGCTGGCACCTAGTAGGTGATCATTTAAGTCCCTTCATTTTTCTCCATCCCCCTCCTCAGTCCTTCATCTCTTAAAAGCAGCATCCTCCATGGGATCTAATATAAAGTCAGTCATGGCACGACGCATCCCATTGCTGCAGTCTGTCTGTTTCTGGGGTGCATCCTCAGGCCCTGGTTCTCACCGGCGTTACCTTTAGAGAGAACACCCCCGTCGCCTGTGTTCTTTGCTCGTAAATGCATCCGAGTTCGCTGAGCATCTTCAGAACCTCTGAAAGACCCTGTGGTCCCGAGCCAGGTTGTGTTTCTCCTGGGAGCCTGGGGAGTTCGTCGTCTGTGTGCAGTCCCCTGCGCCACCTGCTGGCTGAGCCTGGACATACACCTTCACCTCCTTTGGCCCAGATAGGACAGTTACCCACCTCCCTCCCCCACCGAAGCCAGTTTCCTAGCAAGGCAGGACCCTAAAAAGTCAAGCTTACACAAACTCCTGCTTGACTTTGCAAGACTGCAAAGACCCTGAGACGGCCATCCTCCACCCATTGGGAGCCTGCGGCCTCTCCCTGTTGATTTGACTACAATCCTGTGAGGCCCTAAAAAGACTATGCCCTCTTCTCCATTGATCCTTGTCAACCAGCAGCCAATGCTGCCTGTCCCCTGCCCTCCTCTGACATCATGATCCCACAGCCAGTACACACAGCTCCTCACACACCTCCCCCTGCCTGTTCCCCAAACCAGACAACTAAAGGCAGCACATTGCCTTATTCAGCCTGCTCCCCAATTCTCCTTCACCCCTACTTATGGTCTAGACTCCCTTGCCACCCCCAGCCGGACACCCAGAATTTCTTCCAGGCAGCAGTACTCTCTTCCTTCAGAGTGTCCCCTGCTCCGGTGAGTGACAGCCCTCAGTGGTTTGGGTGGAATCTGCATCTTCCTGATGACCCCAAGGGCTCCAGCAGCAGCCCCTGCCTTACAGCACAGAGATGGAAGGGAATCTCAGATTAGCTCCAACTCCATACGCGATGCCTTTGGGCAGAACCTGCAGGTCCCTCAATCACACCTCAGCCACATGAGTAGCCAGCATCGTCCCCCTGGCGCTCTCTGTCCGTAGATCCTGCCTCCTATCGGGCAAGGCAGTCCCCACCTCAGACTATGGCCTGCTTACAGGGGCAGCAGGAGAACCGTCACTTCATCCCCTCTTTTTAAATTTTTTTTGAGACGGAGTCTCGCCCTGTCGCCCAGTCTGGAGTGCAATGGCATGGTCTCAGCTCACTGCAACCTCCGCTTCCTGGGTTCAAGCGATTCTCCTGCCTCAGCCTCCCTAGTAGCTGGGATTACAGACGCTTGCCACCACGCCTGGCTAATCTTTTGTATTTTTAGTAGAGATGGGGTTCCACCATGTTGGCCAGGCTGATCTCGTGATCCTCCTGCCTTGGCCTCCCAACGTGCTGGGATTACAGGTGTGAGCCACCACCCTGGCCAACCTCGTCCCCTCCTATTAGCCCTGGGGCTTGGGGAAAGTGGGTCCTCCTCCCAAACCATGCTGCTAACCTGACCAGGCCCGAAGTTGGCATGGGTGGATGCTTCAGCTGGTCAGCTGGGAGGTCCTTGATGGATCTGGCCTAGAAAGAGGCAGGGCTATTCCATCAGCACCACAGCCCTCCCATGGCAGGTTTGCAGCCAGGGGTTCATGGGTGGGTCTCTGTGCAGCCACTTGGCTCCTTGCCTTTCCACACCACCTACAGTGCCCTTTCTGGTTGAGAGACATTGTATAGATAGGGAGGCAGGGCCATGGGTTCTTGCCCCAGCTCTGCTATTAACTTGCTGTGTGCTCTAATCTCAGCCATCACTGAGCTTTTCTGGAACCCTGTTTTCCTATCTGCGATAGGAGGGGCTGAATCCCATGACCCCAAGGCCTCTTTCCAGCTCTAGATTTCTGAGAATCTCTTTTCTCACATCAGCATCTACCCCATTCCCAGCCTCCCCCGCCCTCTTCCCTGATAAGGCCCCCATTGTTGATTCTACCTACATACCCCTCCCAGAGGCATGGCTAGAAATAAAAGGCCCCAGGAAATCCCTTATCTCTTATGAATTACAAAAGATCTTTACATACACACTCAGATACTTGCAGGGCTTTGTCAGCCTTCCCCTCCGCCACCCGACTCCCCCGGGATCAGAGAGCCTGCAGGCAGCAGCTGGCCGTCCCTCCAGCCTGCTCTGATGTTTGTGCACTTTCCCTGGGCAGATGGGAACCCCAAGAGTATCTTTTTTTTTTTTTTTTTTTTTTTTTTTTTTAAGAGACCAGTCTCATTTTCTTGCCCAGGCTGGAGTGCAGTGGCGCAATCTCGGCTCAAGCAACCTCCGCATCCTGGGTTCTAGCAATTCCCTGCGTTAACCTCACAAGTACCTGGGACTACAGGCGCAAGCCGCTACGCTCGGCTAATTTTTTGTATTTTGGTAGAGATGGGGTTTCACCGTGTGGCCCAGGCTGGTCTGGAACTCCTGAGCTCAGGAAATCCACCTGCCTCGGCCTCCCAAAGTGCTAGGATTACAGACATAAGTCACAGCGCCCGGCCCCAAGAGTAACTTTTAAAAAAAAAATGGTTCTGCTTCAGAAAAGGATTTGACCTCTTGGATATATATATATATATCTAGATACAATCTTCCTCGAAGTCTTTTCTTGACAAAGTTGTGAGCTCTTTGTAAAATCCACTTGTGAATTACCAGAGCTCTTTGTAAAATCCACTTGTGAATTACTCAGCAGCACGTCGTTGTCTTTGGCCGGACCTGGAGACCTCTGCCTTTGCCTTCTGGGGCCCCTCCACCGAAGTGCACAACTCCAAGCATTGAGGAGGGGCCTCAGGCCGCTTCTGCACTGCCCTAAAGGGGTGGGGCTTCACGCCGCTTCCGTACTGCCCTAAAGGGGTGGAGCCTCAGGCCCTTCTGCCCTGCTTACCTGTTCAAAGGGTTTCCCCCTTCCTGTCTCAAGCCTCGGAATGTTCCAACTGAAAATGACCGAGAAAGGAGGGGCCGAGGCCTTGCCTGCCACTGGCTGAGATTCCCCTTCCGTATTTCTCAGTCCTGAGCGTCTGTTACTCCCGAAGCAAGAGGGTTTTTTAGATCCTCGCGCTAGCCCCACAGGTCACTGGCCACAATAATTGCTCAGCAAAGCCCCAAGGAGGCAGAGGTGGCTAGAGGGGTGAAGGATCATAAGAGAGCCAACGTTTACAGACCCGACCTCATTTTAAAAGGCTACAAACCACCTGTGAAGTAGGTCATGGGCTCATTCCCACTAACCGAGTCAGGAAGGTTCTCTCCCTTCCCCCAAGTGGAGTTCCAGGGACTCTCACTCCAGGCCTGTCTGACCCAACACCTGGGAAGGGGTGGGCTTCTTAGGAGGTCCTCTGCTGGTGGTCCCGAATGGGAGAGCAAGAAGAGGGCTGAGGGAAGGGGCCAGCTGTGTCTGAGAGCTCATTGTTGTCTCTGCTCACCGGGCCTTCTAGAAATCCTTCTTCCTCCTTCCCTCACCCCAGCCCCTCTTGGTTCCTCCTTCTTGTCCCACTCCAGGGAGTTGGCCAGCCTCCTGGGAGCTGAGGAGGGGAAGAAAGGATTGTCCTCAAAGCCCCTTCCTTCTCTCCTGCACCAACCTTCATTACACCCCACCTTTCTCACCTGTGTCCGCTCCCCCATCCCAGAGAAGAAGGGAAGCCCTGCCAAGGCCCAATTCCTTCATCTCTCACCCTCATTCTTGGCCTTGGCCTTCAGGGTGGAGAGGACAGGATGCATTTTAAATTGTCTCTACATGAGCAGTCAGGAACGCTGAAGAAATCCTTGCATACATTGGAAAACCTCCATTTTCCAAAGCCAACCTGTGACCTAGCCGAATGATTTTTTATCGCACTGACATGGCCTCTGAATGCCCCGCCAAGGAATGTGGGCCAAGCACTCATTAAGAGGAAACAGAAGGAAGGTGGGATTAAGTTGGGAGTCAATCCTGGCAAAATCCATCTCTATAGTCAGAGGACAGTTTTCTAAAGGAAGGAAAATGGAATGGAAGTATAGGAAAAAAATGCGGGCACAGAGGTCTCTAGCAAAACCAATCCAGGAAAGCAGAGGATGGGTAGGAGAGGCAAACGTGGCTGACAGGGTCTGGCAAGCTTCCCTTCCTGTATCTGCCGTGGCTCTTTCTCTGAGACCCAAGGGCACGGAGAGCTCTGATGGTAGCAGGAGCAGCAATGCAGCCCATGTCCCCTCCTCTGGAACCTACGCCCGCCCCTCTTGGAGTAAGAACAGGCACTCCCCAGATGTATACCCAAATCAGAGCACAGGATCCACTGAAGGACCCCAAGCCCAGGCTTCCAGTCCCACCCCTGCTTCTCCTGCCCTTCCTCCCTGCTACAGGGTGATCAAGGCAGGGCTTTGGGGCCTCCAGATCCTTGTGTCCAATGCTGGCTCATTGTAGACACTAGGGTACAAAGGCTGCCAGATGCATAGAGAGAAGAGCGGTCCAGCCACAGCCCTCGGGGGCACTAAGGTGGGAAAAGATGAGCACCATAAACATGGGATAAAAGCCCAGGTGTGTCCATTTTGGGAGTGCATGTTCCAAACGGCCTCCTATGCCTATTAGACTTGTTGTTACTGGGAAGTGCGGACTCCTCAATTCTTAGTCTTACTTGGGGGGATTCAGCCAAGAGACCAAGTAGTAACGTAAGCAAAAGGTTTACTGAAGGAAAATAAAGAGCAGGGAGTTTATGGAAGTAGGCTCCAAGAGAGGAGCCAGCGGGTCCGGCTGGGAAGCAGCAGTATTCACGGCAAGAGTGAGGCAGCGGCAGAGGCAGTGCACTCTGAAAGATGGGGCAGAGCAGGCTGCTCGAAACAGAACGAGCCAGCAGCTCCAGAGTTCTGCCTTTCGGTTTTTATCACTCTTTTTTTTGTTTTCTTTTTGTAAGGCTAGTGGTTTTTATCACTCTTATTACATCACACTCTCTCTAAGTTCCAGCCTCTGTCTCAAGTCTCCACCTTTATCTAATTTCCTGCTTCGTCTTAAGTCTCTACCTTCTCCCCCCACCCAGTTCCTGCCCCAGGTTTGTGGGACTCTCCCTTAACTTTCAGGGAATGAAACTGCAGAGGCGGATGTCAGATATAAATCCATCAAATGGCGACGTTGCTAATTACCGACACTCGGGAAGGTTGTGTATCAGTATTTATTGCACCTGCATATCTCGTGGGAATTTCTCCTTTGCCTTCTTTCCCTCCTTATCAGCAGGCAGCTGGCTACATTCCGACAGGTTAACTGCAGAGTGTGTGATGACTGGGGATCTTAAGGGGCGTCTTGGGGCATTCCTTCCTGCATAACATATCTAGACAAAATGGACACTCCTGGGCTTTTATCCCATGTTTATGGTGCTCATCTTTTCCCACCTTAGTGCCCCCGAGGGCTTCGGGACCACTCTTCTCTCTGCATCTGGCAGCCTTTGTACCCTGGAGTGTCTACAGTGCATGTTTTGGGTGGTCTCTGGAATGTGAGACTTTCCAGATCTCCCTTTCTCAGGGACTCCCCTCCTGCTCACATTGAGCTATCTAACAGTGTGACCTTGGGCAAGTCACTTGACCTCTCTGAGCACTGGTTTTCTCTTATAGCTCAAAAGCATTAGACTAGGTCAGTGGTTTCCAAACTTTCCCAGCCACATAACCCCTTCTTTGAAATCTGACTGAAACCCCAACATATAACCTGTTTCCCGAACAGTCCTAATTTGATGAGATACAAACACGATCAGTTTTACCTTTCTTGCAACCACTGCCTTCCAGCGTCTCCGTGGAGCCCCCTTCCCATTCCTAAGGCCACCTCAGGCAGACCCTGGTGACTTTCAGTGGATAAAAAGTCTACCCAGTTGTTTCAGTTTAAAGCTTCAATCTGATGTCTGGCATGGGGCCCACATCCTCCCATCCCCATCCTCTATTTCGGGTTTGCCCCATGCTTTCTCCTGGCTCCTTCCCTCTCCTCCGCAGCACTCCTCTGGGCGTTCCTCCTCAGCTGTTGGGGCAGGGAGGAGGGAGCAGAAAAAGGAGCAGTCTCTTGACTGCCTGAGGTGGCTCTGACCTCCTGGGTGAAGATATCCTTGGTGCTTCAGCCATGCAGCTGCTTGGGGGCCTTCCTACCTCTTCCTGAAAGCTGCCCAGCAGTCAGGCCTTTGGGACTAGGTCCTGGCCAGATGGCTCCAGAGAGGCTGCCTTCCTTGGTGCTCACTTGGCATGGAGGAGACCCACCCATTCTTGCCCCACCTGGCAATGGGAGGCTGCCCTCTGCTGCCCCAATCTGTCCTGCCCTCTCTTTCTTCTGCCCAATAGGCAGAAGGGCAGATCAGCAAGGTCTAGCATAAGGAGAGGCTCAGCCAGGGAATGACAGGTCAGCCTCCCCCTCTCGTGGGCCCCTGTGGCATCATTGGAAGCCCCTCCCTTGACTTGGGCAGGGGCCAGGGATCCCCCAGTCTCCACAGGGAGGTGCTGGGAGGTAAAAACCGCAGTAATTCCCCAAGGCAGTGCCTCCTTACAAGGGGAATTCTCAACTCCTGCTGCATATTAGATCCCATGAAATGCTCAGGAAGAAATACCAGTGTGCTGACCCCTGGCCACTTAACACAGCATCTTGAGGTGGAGCCTGAGAATGTTTCTTTTATTTTTTATTTTTTTGTATTTTTAGTAGAGACGGGGTTTCTCCACGTTGGTCAGGCTGGTGTCGAAATCCTGACCTCAGGTGATCCGCTTGCCTAGGCCTCCCCAAGTGCTGGGATTACAGGCATGAGCCACCGCGCCCGGCCGAGAATGTTTCTTTTAAAAGCACCTGAAATGATGGCAGAAGACAGCCAGGGTTAGGAACCACTGCCCTGTCCAGCAAGCTCCCAGCAAATGGTGGAGAGAGGGCCCCGTTAGACCTGCTGATGGCCAAGGAGGGTCTGGGTTCTCCCTTTGTGAGGTGGTGGGGGCAGACTTCGGGCCTGGTACCCTTAGTTTTGGGGCTTGAGGCACAATTTGAAGGTACCAGAAGAGTTCCCATTGAACATTCTACCATGAGTGGCTGTCAAACTTGTCTTAGCAGCAGAACTTTCCTCATGTGAGTGTCTGGCTGAAGCAAGCGGGGCCAGAGCTTCGCCAGCAGCATTGGAACCTGCCCCCACCCCCGCACCCTTTTAATGAAATAATCATTCAGGCCCCTTTGGCTCATTCTGAGAACCTTCGGTTGCTATTTTAGATTGGAGAGAGAAGGCCACCCTGCAGCTTTCTGAAGGAGGAATGGGGTGGAAATGGAGCCAGAGGCATGGGCAGGGTAGGGAAGTGAGTGGGTACCCACAGCAGGTTGTGGAAGAGCCAGGGTGTGCCAGGAAGTGGGAGCAGAAAGGAAGTAGGCGTGGGGGTGACGGAAGGTGGCTGCTGACCTCCCAGCTTTGCTGAGAACAGCTGTCTCTACCAGAGCCCCCAGAAAGGTGTGCTCCTCCCTATGCCCTGAGCAGGGGGAAGAAGAGGGAAGGTGGCCTAAGGACCTGCAGCAGCCACCACCGCCGGGGCAGCATGAGGACAGGCAGAAATCCATTGGGGACGAGAGGCCTGCCACGGAGCCCCTCTTTAAGGTCCTAGATACGCCCCTGAGTGAGGGTGATGAGCCCACAACACTGCTGGCCCCGCGGGACCGCGGGCACAGTGTGCAGATGGAAGGCTACCTGGGCCGCAAGCACGACCTGGAGGGACCCAACAAGAAGGCTTCCAACAGGTGAGTGTGGGGAGGCTGCTGGCAGAGGGGAGGTTGGGTGGCTCCCAGGGATCTCTCTGCCAGCAGAGCCTTAGTGATGTGGGCATGTCCTGGGGGAGGGGTGCCCTCTGCCTCTGGCCTGTAAGAGCTCCTGGGCACCCCTCTGGGCCAGCCACGAGGGCTACTTGGCATGATGGGAAAGCCCATCTCCGGTTCTGGTCCTGAGTTCAAATCCTATGTCTTCATGCCAGTTATTCAACCTCTTTAAATCGGTTTCCCCATTTGGAGAGAGAAGATGATGGAAACAGTGTGTCTTTTCACTACAGATACTGTTCCTGGCCCAGAGCAGGCACTTGGTGAACACGAGTTGTTATTATCCTAGTATCCCAGGGCTAGGGATAAGTAGGTAAAGGCTAGATAGGTCTTGGCACTAACAACATCCTTGTTGGAGCCCCACTTTTTATCAGTCTGGGCCTCAGTGTCCTCAGCTGTAAAATGTGAGTGGTGGGGGTGGGTCATGGCCAGCTGCCTTCTGGAGGTCCCTTCCAGTGCTGTCATTCAGTGACTCTATGACCCTGAGGAACTGACTCAAAGGCTGCATCCTTTCCTGACCCTGAAACAGTCCTGCCCTTGGATTTGGTCTATCTGGGGTTGTCTCTGCCTGGGGCCCTGGGGGCCTTCTCTTTCTAGCAGCAGTCCAGGGTCCCAGGGAAATGGAGCAGCACCAAGAGGTTGAAGCCAGCCATATTTCCAGGGACAGCTGGCAGCATGAGCATGCGTGTGTCTGGGGGACTCACGAAAGCAATTCCAAATTCCAAAAAGGAACCATTTGCGGGCCCAATTGCCCTGAAGAGGTTTATTTATTGCTTACATGGAGAGTCCATCAGGAAAAGGGAAATTAACATTTACTGAGCATCTACTATGTGCCAGGCATTATGTTAGGACTGATAAAATCTTCACAACAATCCTGTGATATTGATGTTTCCATTTTCCGGGGGGAAAACAGAGTCTCGGAAAGGTTAAGTCATTTGTTAAAAGCAGCAAGCTCTTTCTCCAAAGACCCAGCTCCTTCTTAGTTACTGCCTTTCTGCTAGAGGAAAGATCCCTGAACGCAGAGTCAGAAACGGGACTTTGTAAAATGACTTTGCAGCCAGCTTTGTATGAGTCAATTTCTCCCTCTGACCTTCCAGAACTTCCTACCTATGTGCCCTACTAGTTTCTCCACCTTCCTGCCTTCAAAAGTAAGGGAGGAGAAGGGGGAGAGGAGAGGAGGGAGACAGAGGAGGGGGATGATGAGGAGGACGAGGAAACAGTGTCTGTTACTGTAGAAGTGCTGCAACCTGCTTCTCACGTGTGAGTGAAGGCGCTCGGGGCAGTCCAGCCGTTCAGTTATGAGCCTGGTGCTCTCACCAAACATGCCAGTTGACAGGAGCCCTATTTGTAAAATCTGTTCCTTTAAAAAGTTTGCTATACTTGGCACATCTCATCGAAACAAAAAACAATCACTGAAACAAAATGCCGTTCAATTCCTTCACAGTTCTATAGTGAGAATCAAATATGGTAATGCATGTAGAAATACTTTAAAAAGTTCATTTTTTACTGTTGGTCTTAAGTTGTAATAGTTCTACTTCTAGAAATGTATCTCAAGGTAAGATAAGAATTATAGGCACAGATTTATGTGTAAGAATGTTCATCATGGCTGGGCTCATGCCTGTAATCCCAGCAGTCTGAGGCGGGCGGATCACAAGGTTAGGAGTTCGAGACCAGCCTGACCAACATGGTGAAACCCTATCTCTACTAAAAATACAAAAATTAGCAGAGTGTGGTGGCGCGTGCCTGAAACCCCAGCTACTCAGGAGGCTGAGGCAGGAGAATCACTTGAACCTGGGAGGCAGGGTTGCAGTGAGTCAAGATTGCACCACTGTACTTCGGCCTGGGCAACAGAGTAAGACTCCGTCTCAAAAAAAAAAATTTTTTTTTCATCACATTGCTATTTAAATTATGGACAAATTTTCCAGTATTATAAGGTTCATCAGTAAAGGGATTGTGATAGGCTTCCACATAGTTATTCAAAATAATTTTAAGAAATATTTGAGGATATGGGCTGAGTGCAGCGGCTCACGCCTGTAATCACTTTGGGAGGCTGAGGCGGGCAGATCGCCTAAGGTCAGGAGTTCCAGACCAGCCTGGCCAACATGGTGAAACCCTGTCTCTACTAAAAATACAAAAATTAGCCGGGCGTGGTGGTTCATGCCTGTAGTCCCAGCTACTCGGGAGGCTGAGGCAAGAGAATTGCTTAAACCCGGGAGGCAGAGCCAAGATCGCACCACTGCATTCCAGCCTGAGTGACAGAGTAAGGCTCTGTCTACAAGAAACAAACAAACAAAAAAAGGAAATATTTGAGGATATGGAGAAATACTCATGATTTAGTGTTATGCTTAGAAACAGGATATAAAATTGAATATATACATAACCCAATTTTAGCTGTGAATAGTAAAAAAAAAAAAAGTGAATATGTGAAGACTTGAAGGAATACATAAAATGTTAATAGCAGCTAATTTTTGGTAATGAAATTACAGCAGACAGTTATTTTAACAATAAAACATGTTACCATGTATCAGGACAAACATGGTGTCATTTTTTGAATGGTGACACTATAGGAATTGACCCTAGAGATGCCATGTCAGGATGGGTGACTTGCCTGTCTGCATCTTTGCAGGTCGTGGAACAACCTGTACTGCGTGCTCAGGAACAGCGAGCTAACCTTCTACAAGGATGCCAAGAACCTGGCCCTGGGGGTGCCCTACCACGGGGAGGAACCCCTGGCCCTGAGACATGCCATCTGTGAGATTGCTGCCAACTACAAGAAGAAGAAGCACGTCTTTAAGCTGAGGTGAGGCCTTCCTGGCTTTTGAAAGCCCAAGTTGGTGGCTTGATTGGGCATTGGTGGCAGGGCAGAGGCCCTCTGTATGGGTCCCATTCCAGGCCTGAGCTGCTCCTCAGGGGGTTTTCAAATCAAAGAGGCTGATGGTGCACACTTTGACCTCTCTCAGAAAGTGCTGGGCGGCCTGGGAGGGTTCTGGGTGTTCCGCTCAGGGTATTGTGGGATCAGAGCCAGCCCTCTGCCCAGTGCCCCCTCCAGAGGTGTCTCCATGACAGGAAACCCTTTGTCCTCCTAGGCTGAGCAACGGCAGCGAGTGGCTCTTCCATGGCAAGGACGAGGTAAGCGCGGGCAGCCTCGCCCAGACCTGGCTAACAAAGCGGTAGGTGGAGGACCCCAAGCCGCTTGCCTGGGAGGCCCCCTCGGAAGGGGCAGTCTCCGGAGCCCCCCATCGTTGCCTGGCACGAGAGGTGGGGGCCTGCGGGCCTCCAGACTCGACCGTGACCCTCCGCCCCGCAGGAGGAGATGCTGTCCTGGCTGCGAGGCGTGAGCACCGCCATCAACGAGTCCCAGAGCATCCGCGTCAAGGCGCAGAGCCTGCCCCTGCCCGCCCTCTCCGGCCCCGACGCCAGCCTCGGCAAGAAGGACAAGGAGAAGAGATTCAGCTTCTTCCCCAAAAAGAAGTAGCGGCTGGGGGCCCCGCGGGTGGAGCTGGCGGGCACGGCGGGGTCGGGAAGCGAAGGGACCAGGCGTCCCGGCCTTGACCTCGCCGCGGCCGCAGTCTCCTCCAGCCGCCGCCCGCTTGTCGGGCCGAATCGCGGGCCGGGCCCCTGGGCCCCACGCTGCACTGCAAAAGCTGCCTTCGCCCGCGCGTCCCGGGCCGACGCCCCCTCCATGCCCTCGCCCGCACCGGCTCTGCTCCAGGGACCGGGGCTCCCAGCTCCTCAGGCGCCCTCGGGGCCTCCAGGCCTAGGGGCAGGAAACGGTTCTCTGAGGCACACGCCCTCCTCTCCCACCCTCCTCCTGAGCTGAGGGTGCGAAGGCCCCTTACCCCCAACCAAAAACAAAACAAAAAAAAGAGCTGGAGAAGGCTGGTGGGGCTCCTAAAACAATTCTTGCTTGGGGTCACCTCTCACCTGGTCGCAGCCAGGGAAAGGGGAAAGGAGAGGGCACTGGAAATGCCGGCCAGCCCCAGAGGGGCAGGAGGAAGGAGCCACAAAGCCCTAGCTCTGGGCCAGGGGCTGAGGGGGGCTGCCAGGACCAGACTGGGTCAGGGCCTTGGATGCTGCCAGCCTCCTCCCCGCTGGGCTTCGGCAGAACTGGGACTCTCACCTCAGGGGCCACCCCATCCTTCCACTCTGCTCCTCCCCCCAGATCAAAGGGCACCCTCCACGGTTGGCGGGGCCTGGCTGAGTGCCTCCAGCACCCTTTGTGCCACCACCGGCGGTCCCAGGAGGGGCAGCAAGGTCAGGCCATTCATTTAAAGCCGTGGCCAGGCACAGGGCTGTGATCTGAAGGAGTGACAGGTATGTCACAACACTGCCTAAGGCTCTCCCTCTCAATGCTGGGACCCTCCCCCTACTCCCAGTAGCAGCCAAACCAGCAATATCCGACAGACACAGGCCCCCTAGGGGACAGTGTGGGCGCCCAGATACAAAATGGATATCCCCGCACCTGCAGTAAAGCATCTCAAAGCCAAATGCCCGATTGCATCCTGTCTGCCGCTGGGACCGTCAGAGGGTAATGGCTGGGCAGACAGCAAAGTGGTATCACCTTGGGGTGGCAGAGATGGCCATGCCTTGGTATTACCACTCATGCGACATAGCTACCCTTGCACAGCTGGGACAAATGTCAGGGCCAGAGCCATTGATCAGCTTCTCCAGAAGGTCCTGGCCCCAGGTCTTGGGGGGGGAGTCACATGAGTACACAGGTCAATATCTACCCCCCTTTATCCCTGAGCACCAGAAGGGGCTTTGCAACCTATGTCCCCAGGAATGGCCTTCCCCTTGCTGCCCAGGTCATACTTCCAGAAGGGAGAGGCCACTCATTCCACAAGGATTTCCCAACCACTCTACTCTGAAAGCAACACAGCTCTGGCCCAGTATCTAACTGGGTTTAGGTCCAAGAGAGGAGTCAAGTGGGGTGGGGGGCAGTAGGGATTCTCCCCCAGGGAAACCAAAGGTCCCCAGTTTCTATCACCTTCCCTGTGGGAAGGACCTTAGTTGCATGGAGATGAGAAGTGGGTGAGGTTCAGGTAGAAGCCACAGGGACAGGCATCCAGAATGAGCCTTCCCAGGAATCCTGAGTGCTGACCAGTGCCGGCAGAAATCACTTCTCCCCTGTGGTCCTGACACATCAGGGTAACACCAACTACAGCAGGCAGGAGCCATAGGAAGGAAGACATCATTCGATGGAGCCCGATATTCCCAGGTCAGATATTCCCACCCCGCCCCGGTGGCCAAGGTCTTCATTTGACCTCAGTGCATATGACCCTATACAGGGAATCTAGTGTGTATCACTCACCAGCCTCTTTCTGTGTCTGGGGAAACCAAGGCAGTGAGGTGACTTCCCTCACCTAGGAATAAAGTGGACTTTGGCGCCCTTGAGGGCACGTTCTCCTCTGAGGCAGAGAGCAGGTTCCTTGCTGAATGGCAGATGGTGGCAAGCATCTCCCTCACCTGTTTCCCTGGGCCAGTCTTTAGGGAGCCAAGGGACAAGGGCCCACCCTCCCCCTCCACATGTGCCAAATCAGCACCTGAAGTGAGGCATTTCCAGCAAGCACCTCCACAGACACAAGAAAGGGCTCCAGTGGAAGAGCTAGCATCTCACCACCCCAGGTTCCCCGGCCTGGTCCAGGGCAGCCAGCTGCATGTGACCATTCTGTTGCCAGCTCCCCCGACATCCCTCCTGTCACCCGGCCCCAAGACATTCGACCAACTGGACTAAAACTGCAGGCACCCAGCTTTGGGAGACCCTGTGCCACATCAGGGCTAAGCTCTCCTAGTGCCCTGGCAAAGTCTTTTTTTTTTTTTTCCCTCTCCTTATTCTACTTTGCAGTCTTTTCTTTGACAGTATTCCCAAACTAGGTTGACACAGCTCCAGTCCACACCAGCATACCAGGCTTCCTCCCCAGGGCAGTTTAGAGGAAGCTCCTTCTGGGTGCGGTCAGGCAGTCCTCCTTCCCTTTCCTTCCCCCTGGTCCTGGCCTCGACTGACTCTGGCTGTGGAAGGTGTGGAGGGTCCTTGGGCTTCCCTCCCCAACCCGGCCTCCACTAGCACCACTAACAGGAGGCCTGTGGAAGGCTCAGCCTCTCCTCCACACCCCTCCTCCTTCCTGCCTGTCGGAGGTAACCAGGGTCCCTGAGGTTGGCCTTGAATCTCATTCCTCACTTCATGGGAGGGGGCAGGAATCCAGAGGAGGACGAAGCCAGCGGGACCACATGGCTTGGTGGCTTGGACAAACAAGCTCAGGGAGGAAATGAGGAGGCGGTGGCTGCAGAAGAATGCAACCCTGTTGGGCACAGACCATGCAATCTGGGGCTGGCCCTGGGGCCCGCTGGGCCCTGCCCTCCACCTGCTCAACCGTGCTTCCACCAACCAGAGGAAACCCAGTTACTAGTTTTTCTAATAAATCAATAATGCTCCATATTTCTCTCAGTTTCTTGTTTGACTAGCCTCCTCTCCCTCTGAACAGGGTTTCAGAGGGCTGGCACCATGGAGACAGAGGGACAGCCAGGCTCTCTAGCTTGTCCCTCGGAGCCTTATGGGATGACTGCAAGCACCTGGGTCTGTGCTTCACTGCAAAGCCCGAAAAAAGCTTATTTTTGCACTTGAAGGCTTGCTGCAGGGCAAAATCATTTCCAAGCGATGATCAGCCCAGGACCTTCCCCACAGCGCTCAGGACAGGTCTCAGCACTCGCTGAACCACAGAATCCCCAGAATCTCTAAGGCTGGGATTCACCTCTAGAGGGAAGCTTCACTTGGTCTAGGGGGATGGAATGCAAGCACTGCCAGTTTCCAAAAGGCTCCCCAGATGATTCCAATGGGCAGCCAATGAGAACCACCAAACTGGTGCCAGGTTCCCAGACACACCTAGATGGCTATGTAAGGCCTGACTGGGAAAGGGGTTAACTACAACTTCCTGGGCCCCACGCTCTGAAGAGCCGCGGTTGGAATTTTGGGAAACAGCAAATCATCCATCTCTTTCGATTTATAGATGAGGAAAAAGCAACAGCTTAGGTGACCCAGCTAGTTAATGGCAAGGCTGGGATAAGACTCTGGGTCTTGACCAGGTACTGTGGCTCACACCTGTAATCCCAGCACTTTTAGAGGCCAAGGCAGGCAGATCACAAGGTCAGGAGTTCAAGATCAGCCTGGCCAACATGGCGAAACCCCATCTCTACTAAAAATACAAAAATTAGCAGGGCATGGTGATGCGTGCCTGTAGTCCCAGCTACTCAGGAGGCCGAGGCAGGAGAATTGCTTGAACCAGGGAGGCAGAGGTTACAGTGAGCCAAGATCATGTCATTGCATTCCAGCCTGGGGCAACAGAACAAGACTCCATTTCAGTGGGGGGCGGCTGGGGGGAAGAATCTGGGTCCCCTGACCCTCACACTGTCCAGTGCGCTTGTGGTTACTCAGCATCGTATCCTGAGACTGGCCTGGCAGGAGCCAGTGACTGTGGAAATGACCACAGAAGATTCAGGGCAGTTGGCAGATCTTCCCTTGACCTTGTAAGACTCAAGGGACCCATCTTCAGGTTGGGTCAGAAGGCCCACAGGAAGGGCTCTGACCCAGCAGCCCTGCCTGAACACTTGTCAGGGAGCTCCACCACCCAGGCCCTGCAGCCTCCGCTTCCCAGGCTCCAGCCAGAACAAATCGAGACAAACGAAGCTGGACCTCTGTGGAGAAAGGGCAGAAAACCCAACTGAAATAGGGAGGCATTCCTAACTTCTGAATCAGAGACACTTCTGAGAATGTGATAAAAAGAGGGGAATAAAAATGCACTTGTATTCCTCATCCAGCGCTACAGACACCTTTAGGACATTTCTAATCTCCAAGTTTGGATACCTTGCCTTCAGCCAGGCGTGGTGGCTCACACCTGGAATCCCAACACTTTGGGAGGCTGAGGTGGGTGGATCACTTGAGGTCAGGAGTTCGAGACCAGCCTGGTCAACATGGCGAAACCCCATCTCTACTAAAAATACAAAAAATTAGCCGGGCATGGTGGCACGCACCTGTAATCCCAGCTACTCAGGAGGCTGAGGTAGCAGAATCGCTTGAACCCGGGAGGCAGAGGTTGCAATGAGTCAAGATGGCACCATTGCACTCCAGCCTGGGCAACAAGAATAAAACTCTGTCTCAAAAAAAAAAAAAAAAAAAAAAATCCTTCCCTTCTAGGATGTTTCCTGGGAACTGGAGACAGGCATATAGGGCACCCACCAGATACTGGGAACGTCTGCTCATGAGAAAAACAGTCTCTCCACCTCACCACCTCCCTTTTTTAAGTCCAACTCTGGCCCTTGGGGAAAAGAGCAAAAGGCTGGCATGTGGGACCCCCTACCTCAGACAGGACAGCAGGCTGCTGCTAGACAGAGAAGCCCATGGGAGTCTAAGTGGCAGAGAGTAGGCTCCCACCCTCACATCCTTCTGTCCCACCTCCCTCACACTACCAGGGTGCCTTATGTTTCACGAGCCCGGGTGACCAATGCATGTGGAAGGAACGACTTCCAAGTCTCCATCTCCCTAAGACTTCCCTGGCCCACGCATAGCCTTCCCTACCCCAGCCAGGCCCAGGAAGCAGCTCTCACAGAGTGGGTTGGTCAGCAGTGGTTATTGCACCATTGGCAAATAATGAAATGTGTGTACATCAGCCACAACCACAGGGTCAGCACAACAACCCTCAAAAGTACCTGAACTGAATCCATTTCATTCTTGGCAGGAGGGGAATAAACCAGGGCCACACACTCACGCATACGCACATCATACCACAGAATGGAAAGCAATAAATTATCGGCTTCATTCCTGCCTGGACCCTAAGAAAAGGTACAGTTACAGAGCAAAGCGTCTCCAGGCCACTGCCTGAGTCTCCCCGGGGGTGGGCTCCTCTGTCTGGCCGTGGCTGTGGCCAGTCAATGCTGGAGGCCTGAGCACAGCTTGCTCTCTCTGGGCAGAGGTGAGCTTAAATATTTGGCTTCTTACTAGAGAAGAACTATTTACAAGGGAAGCGGTCACACAGGCCTCGCAGGTGAGTGGCTCATCTGGGCCTATGAAAGGTTGCCCTGAGCCCCAGGGGAGCACCAGCGTGTGGCATAGGCAGGAGAGCCCCTGCACACAGGACCATCCTTTCCAGAGGGCGTAGGGGACAGCCTTTCCACCCGCCCAAGGGTCTTGGGCAGGGGCTCCATGAGCCCAGGCTCAACGGGAAGGATGCCCAGGTTCTTCCTCAACCTCCAATGTGACTCCTCCCTCCCCCCGGAGTCAGCGTCAACCTACAGAGTTCAAGGCCTGGAATTTCTCTCTGAGGTTTCTCACTCTGCCCTGCTGGCTTAGGTCTGCTGGGTCCCTGGGACCCTCTTCTTTCGGCTGACACTCTGCAGACTCTTGGAAGTCCTGGCCCTGCCCTACCAGGGCCACCAGCAAGCTTGGTCCCTGGCCACTGCTCTCCTCCAGCCCCGCAGTGGGGCCGGGAAGGGGTCCCTTCTCCATGACAATCACCCGCCGGTCGTCCTCCAGGGTGAGGTCTGCAGTGACATACAGGGCCTCATCTCCGTCCAGCTTGCTCTGGGTCAGAGGCCCAGGGGACTGGGTGGCCTCTCCGCCTCCCCGGCCCCCCTTGGTGCTCAGGCTGCAGCAGCGGCCCACCCTGCCCGCCCTGCCCGACAGAGGCGGCTCCACCATGTTCTCTGGCACCGAGCGGCTCCTGTTGACGGGTGGGCCTCGGGGCCGGCCACCCCCTGCTCGGCGTGCCTCATCGTGCGAGGCATACTTGGAGCGGAGCTCGCGGACATCGGGCCAGATGAAGGTCTCCGTGTCAAACGGGCTGAGGGGGCTCCGGGCAGAGGGCCGCCCCCCTGGCGAGGTGGTCCCCTGGCTGACGGCAGACGGGCTGAAGGAGGAACGCCATGGCGATGTGTCCCCAGCCAAGGAGGGCTTGGGAGGGCTGTGCTCCTGGGCCATCTGCTGCTCACAGTCATGGAGAGACAGTGCCAGCTTCCTCTTACCTACAAGGAGAGAGTGAGCTGCCTGAAGCCCGGGGCGGGAGGGCCCCCAACTCACTTTCCAGGCAAGGCTGGCTGTTGGGGTTTTGGGTGTGACGGGAGAGAAATCTCATTTACCATCCACAGCCCCTTTCGTGAAGGACCATGGGAAGAATGAAGAATAGGCAGTGGAAAGGGTTGAGGAGTCAAAGGAAGAGGGGAGAGCTTCTGCTCCCATCCTGGTAAGCAGGGGCCTGAGGCTATGCTTCCTCCAGAAGCCTCTGCGGGACGGGAAGGGCCAGAGTAGAGGGCATTGGAAGGGCTCAACCAGGAGAGCAGGCTTGGCTTCAGAGCACTGGACTGGCTGCCAGGGCTCACCCTGTGCCCTTGGTGCCCAGGGTCCAGCTTCTCCCTTTGGTAGAAGCTCCTTAGAAGTCACTTTCTCCCAGGGGCCAACTGGCTCCTTCCTGGCTCTTCAGTCCCTACACCTGGGGAAGGGCCCACCTGCCACTCCAGTCATACCTTTGCCGCCCAGTGGCTCTCCAGCCTCCTCCCGTAGACAGGACACAGTGGGGCTCTTCCCATCCCTCTCAGGGACCGCCTTTTCCCACAGCAGTGGTGGCCTGGCCATCACTGGCTTGTTGCTCTTGATCCGGAGGCTGTACTGGCGGGCCAGCTGGTAGACCTTGTTCTTGACGCGCTCACTCGCGTGGCTGTCCATCACGTGGGAGAGCTGCATGATGCGGGGATGCAGTGGGGCCACCAGCTGTCCCTGGGCACTGCTGCTCAGCTCCTTCACCAGCTCTTTCAGCTCACGGGCCAGGTGGGCTGGGCTGCGTCCCTCAGTGGGAGAGGCGCTTTCCGGGGAGGCTGTGGCCGACTCCTCCGTGATGGCTCCCAGCTCGTGCTCCTCCAGGATAAAGAGCGGCTCATGCAGGTCAAAGCCATTGGCCTGGCCCTGGCCTGGTCCCTTCTCAGAGCTCCCCCCGGAAGACTCCATTCCCTCCCAGATCTTAACAATTTCTGAAGATGGACAGAACTCAGCATCTGTGATGGGAGGTGGGTCCCCTGTGCCCCCCTGGCTTGGTCCTGGGAGCTCAAACAGAGCCCACGAAGTTGGCCGGGAGCCCACCTGTCTCTTGCGCCCCACTGGAGCTATCGGCTCTGGGTCTGGCCGGGGCAGGCTGTTGAACCTGGAGACTGAGTTTCTCACCAGTCCTTTGGGGATGTAGGAGAGGCTCTCCCGGCGACGGACGCTGAAGCCCGCGTCGTGGTGCTCCGCATTTTCGTAATAGCTCTTAATCTTGTCCAACAACAGCCGGTCTCGGGTGGAGAGCGCCGATTCCTTCTTCTTGCAGGAAGACCGGTCAGGCTCCACTGGGCAGCCTGGGCTTGGGGACTCCACCCCATTGACAGAAGGGCTGTCCTCTGTGGCCACCCCCACACCGATGTCTACTTCCGGGGAGAGCTGACAGCTGAGGGAGTCTGTGGTACTGCCATGCCGGGCCAGGCCCTTCTCACTTCCCTCCAGGCTGAGCACGCTGCTGCTTCGGCTGACCAGCCGCGGGCTCCCAAAGCCACTGGACTTCCCGTCCTCCAGCGCCACGCTGCTCCGCCGGGAGAAGCTGCTGACAAACCGCTCTGCAATGACGCTGGCCTGGTCCAGCACAGAGGGTGGCAGGAGGCTCTCAGGCTCCTGGGAAGCACCCCCCATTTCTTCCTCCTCCTCACTGCTCAGGGCCTTAAGGTCCTCAGTGCTCTCAGCTGCCATGAAGTCTACCATGTCACCCGGGGTGTCCATCCCCAGAAGCCCCTGGTGGGAGTCAAGCTGTGTCTCCAGGACTTCTGGAGATTCTGTGTCTGAAGGCATCTCCTCGGCACTGGGCCCTTCCACAGCAGCAAATACCTCCTGCTCGCTCCCAGCCTCGGGGTCCGGCTCAACCTGAAACACAGCAGAAAAGGCTCACATGAATAAAAAAACTTCCTTCATGGGACCTAGGGGACAAGGGGACAGCTTGGCCTGCTCAAGGCCCAGTGACAGGGACCTGCAGTTTAGGGGACCCAAGGCAATCAGAACAAGCACATCTTAGGAGTCGGGTGATGGGTCCTTAGAGAGAAGAACATGCTTGCATCCTTTAGTCACCCTGCAGCGGGGGTGCTGGGCCCATGTCCTCAAAACCAAGGAAAACACGAAGAATGCAGATGGGGCAGGATGGAGATGCCGGGTGGCAGCCAGCCTGGGAACTACAGGGACAAGGTGGGAATACACAAGAGTGGGTTGCTCACCACCCCGGGTTCCCAGGGGCTGGTTCTCATGGTGCCATGGAACCGGCATGGCCGAGGGTGAGGTGAGGCAGCTTCCTGAAGCCCTAGAGTCTCCTCACTTGGAGGTTCTTGGGTTCAAACCCAGACCCATGCAACATGAGAGGCCATTTCTATTTTCCTCAAGGGACAGGCCCTCCCGTGTGGATTAGGGTCTAGAGAGCAACACAGCCACATACTGGAATCCTGTCAGAGGACGAAGACCAGGAATGTGGCTCCTCCCAGCACCTGTGGGCCCGGCACAACTGCATATGCCCAGGAAATGGGCAAGGAAGAAAGCAAACTTGACAATTCGCTCTTGACCACCTTGAAGGTAATTTGAACCAAAAAACTGGCTGACATGCGCAGCTTTCCAGAGTGGTCTTTAGGGAGATGATAAGAGCAAACACTAAATTCTGAGATCGGACCTAATGCCATCTGTTCTAGTCCAGAATCTGCAGAGCAACACCCACGCTCTAGACCTGCACTATTCAACATGGGAGCCACCAGCCACTGTGGCTTTCTGAGCACCTGAAATAGGGTTAGGCCAAATGGAAACCTGCTCTTGGGGTAAAATACATATCAGATTGCAAAGACTCTGTATGAGGCCGAGGCGGGTGGATCACGAGGTCAAGAGATCGAGACCATCCTGGTCAACATGGTGAAACCCCGTCTCTACTAAAAATACAAAAAAAATTAGCTGGGCATGGTGGCGCGTGCCTGTAATCCCAGCTACTCAGGAGGCTGAGGCAGGAGAATTGCCTGAACCTGGGAGGCGGAGGTTGTGGTGAGCCGAGATCGCGCCA
>NW_016107398.1:5954240-6003936 GCF_001604975.1 Cebus imitator | reverse complement strand
AAAAAAAAAAAAAAAATCCAACAAATAAATAAAATTGATATGTGGAGGCTAACACCCAGTGTGATGGTAATGAGGGGTGGGGCCTTTGGGAAATTAGATCATGAGGGCTCCATCCTCACGAATGGGGTCAGATCCCTTACACAAGAGGCTTGAGGGAGCTTCCTTGCCCCTTTACCACGTGAGGACACAGCAAGAAGCCACCATCTACAAAGCAGAGGGTGAGCCCTCAACAGAGTCTGCTGGCATCTTGACCTTAGAATTTCCAGCCTCCAAAACTGTGAGCAATAACTAAGCTACCCAGGTAGCAGTAAGGGCTTTTGTTACAGCAGCTGAAGCTAAGACATCATGCTACATTCCTATCCAGTATCAACCAGGCTTCTCAGTCTTGGCTGTGGGGTCCAACATGGGGTCCAGGCCATCGTTCATGATCTTTCCTTTATAACTGGGAAAGTGAAGGACTCTGCTTCCCACAACCCACAGACAGCATAGGGCAGGAGAAGGAGAGTGGGCCTCTGAGTCCGAGCCCCAGGTCTGATCTATGGCCCCGCCCCTCAGAAGCTGCTCAGCATCAGGCACACCATCAACCTCTCGCCATCAGCCCCTGGGAGCTTTCCTTCTAGAGTTGTGGTAAAGAGAAGGAAGAAATAACACATCATTTACAGAGGTGTTCAATAGATATCAATTTCCTACACTTTGCCCAGGTGACCACAGGTGTGATTTCAATGTCTGGCAGGCTGGCTGGGACAGGGCCTTATAACCCATACAAGGTGGCCCAGCCAAGGGAGCCTAATATCTGGTTCATTTCCACCAGCTGTGTGCCCTTGGCGTGGGACTGTACGTGCCTTTTTCTAATTAATTGAAAGGGGTGGTCAGCTCACCACACCACATACCCCCAGGCCAAATGGGCTTCCGGCAGGGCTGAGAGTCCTGTGAGGTGGGGAATCTCTGTTCCCATGGGCTCAATGGGAAGAGCCTATGCCTGAAAGCCCTACTTTCAGACTGGGAAATCTGGACTCCAAGCACTTCCTACTACCCCCATGCCACCTGCTGGTCGCTCACCTCTGGCAGGGAAGAAACGGACTCGAAGCTCATGCACTTCTCAGCACTGGTTGGAGACCGGTCACTGGGCCTTCTGCTGCTCCTGGAGCCTTCAGACTCCCTGCGCCCCTTTCCCTGCAGAGGCAGAGGTCAGTCATCAACTCCAAGATAACTGGAAGCTGATCCCGTCTGCATCCCAACATGGGCAGTGCCTCCCACACCCCAAGGGGTTAGGCTGAGCTAAGAGCCAGCCTTGGGCCCGAGCCATTCCAGAGCCAACCTGAACCGCCAGGCCTGGGGCTGCAGAAAGCCTTGTCAGGCATGTGGCTTCAGAAAAGCCCAGCCCACCTTTCTGTCCAGACAAAGTGGACTTGACCATTCCAGCCCCACTGTGAGCTGGCTTCTTCCCACCCCCATCACCCCACCCCACTTATCATGCTTGTTGGACGTTATACTGATTAGTGTCCAGTACTGGAACAGAGCATGCCAGGGGCTCACCAGGGTGTGACAGTGAGCGAGGGGATTAAGAAGTGCTGAGGGGTGGAGTAAAGCCAGGGCAGGGTAGGGTGTGGAGGGCAGTAGAGGGGGCCCTTGGGTGGGCATGCACATGCCAGGGAGCATGCAGGGAGGAAGGGAGCTCGAAGAGACACCTCACCATAGCGCCCCGGGAGAAAAGTAAAGCGTTGGCCCGATAGTGCCAGCAGTGGAGGGCGGCCAGCAGGGAGCTGGCAAAGTCGGCTACCTGCTCCGCCACTGCCAGGCTCTCCTCCTGCTCCTCCTCCTCCTCTGAGCCTGGGGGTTCCGGCCCAGACCCCTTCTCGTTGCCTTCATGCCCTGCCAGGTCCTCCAGAGAGACCTGAAAGGCCTGCTCTTCCTCCTCCTCCTCTTCCACCACCTCCTCCTCTTCCTCCTCCTGAGCAGCCCCTTCAGCCTCCGGCTGCAGGCCCCGACTACGGGAGGGCTGCCCAAAGTCCAGGAGGGTGCCAGCACTGCCTGCATGCTGTTCAGAGCACAAAAGCCCCTCGTGACCAGCATCTTGGGCAACCTCCCCTCCTCCTGCAGGCAGCTGGGGGTAGGGACGCTTCACACAGAAAGCCACATCTAGATGCCCAACTCAGGTCTCCAGTGGGGTCCAGGGAGGAGTGGGCATTATGGTGGAAAGGCTGGGATCTTGTAAAAAAAATTCAGAACCCAAAAAGGCCTGCCTGCCTGTCTACCCTAGAGAGAGGGAAATCTGAGCAGGTCCACCCTGGGCAGGATGTCAGCAGGGTGCTGTTCTAGGAAGAGGGTGCCAAAAGGTCCCCCGGGCAAGGCTCATGTCTTATTCATCTCTGTGGCCCTATGCCACAGAGCCTAGTACACAGTAGGTGATTAGTAGGCATTTGTTGAATGAATGAAGACAATGAAGGCTGACGGGGCCAGAGGGATGACCCGGGCAGTCCCACCCGCCTCTGTTAGCCAGTCCCCTCCTCCCACTGGCCTTTACCTTCATTCCTGCTGCTCGGGCTGCGGACATCACCACCAGGTCCCCAGCACATGGGCAAGGGGCAGGGAAGGGGAAGAGATCAGTAAGCAGGAGACAGACCTCTGTACAGCCCCGTGGGGAAGGCCTCCCTGGGGGCTCCTGCTCCTAGAACCCTCACCTAGTCTCTGGGGCTTTCAAAAGAATGAGACAGAGCAGGAGCCCAGGGTCGCAGAGCAGTGCAGGTCTGTGCCCCCTGTTTCCCGAGGAAAGGGCAAGAGGCCTGTGCATGGGGGAGAGCTCCAGCCCCTCTCCTCAGACAGTCAGGGGTGAGGCCCTCTTCCAGAGGGAACGGAGGCAGAGTCCCCGCTATACTATTATGACAATCCCCCCACCCCCAGGTCACATCCCAGGTGGTCAGCTGCTTCCACTCTTCCTCCCCCGCTCACCGGGAATGGCTGGCCACCCTCACACACTCACCTTTCTCTGTGAGTTGCCTGAGCAGGTGTTTGGTTGGTTCTGAGGAGGAAAGCATGGGCAGAGTCAGTGCAGGCCAGGAAACTGCTGTGCCTGACTGGGTAACAAGCTCACAGTGCCACCAGCCCATCACCAGCTCAAAGTCCACTCTGCCTTGGCCCCCGGCAGCCGTAAGGCCCCAGGGAGGCTGCCTTCCACAGTGTCACCGAGCCCCCTTGCACCTACTGGACAGGGAGATGGGCCCATCCAGCTCCGGGACCCCTGCTGTGACTGCCAGCCCTGCAGCGCTGCCCATGATGTAATGCATTAGCACACCTGGCCCAGGGCCCTCATGCAGGAGCCATAGGGAGGGGACAGAGCTCCATGCTGCTCCCTTCAGACCAACTAGCAACATCTCCGGAGGGAGGTTCCTGGCTCCACCTCAAGCCTCCTGCCTCCCTGGCAATAAGCTACCAGCACAGCAGCTACACCCATTGCCAAGCCCTCTCACAGCACCCCAGCTGGAAAGCAGAGGTCGCACCCGACTTTCTACGGCCCTTAAGGCCTGGCATCATGAAGCCTCGCTGCCCGCTGGGGAGAGTTGCCCGAATATACGGAGAGTGACCAGGCTCTGGGGACAGAATACAAAATAACATCTGTTAGGCTGATGGTGTCATCACCTTGTACCCAGCCTTTCTGGGGACACACATGAGACTGGAGGGCAGGCATAAGAGGACCTTGTCTCAAGGTCCAGCTCTACAGACCCTCAACCTTCGCCTATCTATATCCTTGCCCAGCCCGGCTGATGGTAAGTGTGAGGCCCAGGGATGGCCATGATTTGCTACACATTTGGAGTCAGAAGGAAAGCCTACCAAGGTTTCTTGCTGTTCCTCAGCAGGAGGGCCTACTGAAGAAACTCTTTTCTGCTGATACACACACACAACATGCAACACTATCTGTATCAATGTAAGTAAATGCCTAATTATTTTTAAAGTGAGAAGTAGAAAATATTCTTTCATTTCAAAACTTATCAAGAATATTGGATAAGTGCCACATCATTTAAATTAAACAATAGACCTTGATTATCCATAGAGTATACTTGTTAGCCCATCTCAGCTCTCTGAGTGGGAAGCAGAAGCGGAAAAGACCTCAAGGAAGTCAGAGCAGAGGGCTGAGCCCAGGCAGTAGAGCGCCCGCATGTGGCCCAAGCCCCTCCCCCGGGGCTTTGCTGGTCTTTTTGTGGTCTACAGTTTCCACAAGTTCAATAGATTGACTCATTGATTTCTTTCTTGCTTGCTTTCTTTCTTTTTTGAAACAAGGTCTTGTTCTGTCACCCAGTTTGGGTACAGGGGCACAATATCCACTCACTGCAACCTCTGCCTTCCAGGCTCAAGTGATCCTCCCACCTCAGCCTCTGGAGTAGCTAGGACTACAGGTGCATACCATCATGCCTAGCTAATTTTTTAATTTTGTAGAGACGAAGTCTCACTATGTTGTCCAGGCTGGTCTTGAACTCCTGGCCTCAAGTGATCCTCCCACCTCGGCCTCCCAAGGTGCTAGGATTACAGGAGTGAGCCACCATGCCCGGCCTGAACAATCACTTTCTAATAGACAGGAGGGGAAGAGGGGCTACTACAGACAAACATGCTTAGACTGATGAGAACAAACACTTCAGTGTTACAGAAGAATGGTGAAGAGGGGCATGGCATACCAAACACAGGCTGTCTCTATGGCAACCTACAGCTTCTGGGGCCCCTCAAGCATGTGGCAGTTCACATACCCTAAGTGATGCTGTAGCATCGACTCCAGAAAAGGAAAGGTTCAACTGCGGGCAGCACCCTTGGTTTAACATGCTTTAGAAAGATGTCTATTTCAACCAGGCGTGGTGGCTCACGCCTGTAATCCCAGCACTCTGGGAGGCCGAGGTGGGCGGATTACCTGAGGTCAGGAGTTCAAGACCAGCCTGGCCAACGTGGTGAAACCATTTCTACTAAAATACAAAGAAATTAGCTGGGTGTGGTGGTGTATGCCTGTAGTCCCAGTTACTCAGGAGGCTGAGGCAGGAGAATCACTTGAACCAGGAGGTGGAGGTTGCAGTGAACAAAGATTGCACCACTGCACTCCAGCCTGGGCGACAGAGCAAGACGCCATGAAAGAAAAGAAAAGGAAGAAAAGAAAAGATGTCTACTTCATAACAGTTAAAACAAAAAAATTTTAAATCTTTTTTTAAAAAATCCAACTCTTAGTATTTACAGGCTAAAAATCTCAGCCTTGTGGAAAGTTCAGCTCTCTAAAATGGCTCATTTCCTGAGTGCCTTAGACAACTAAAGTTTGGGGTTTTTTTGTAACAGCTTTATTGAGATATAATTCACATACAATTCACCTATTTAGAGTGTATAAGTTGATGGCTTTAAGTATATTCACAGAGTTGTACATCCGTAGCTAAAGTTTTGACATTGACATTAGGGTACAGCTACTGTCACTGTCACCAACATTATCAGTTGCTGAACACATCCATGTGATAGAAGCTTCCAATTTTAAGGTACAGCAAGTTAAGGAGGACAAGAAGAGAATTACAGGAGAAAAAAAAGAAAAGGAAATAAAGAAGGCTAGAGAGAAGAAGGCAACACCCCCATTTGGGGCTTTTAACCATAAAACTTTTGCAACCATAGCAAGGTGGCCTAGGGCTCAAGATCCATCCAGAGCAATACCAACAACGTAAAACCAGAAAAGCTTCCTATAAGCCACTGCTCCACCTTCTGGAAGGCTAACACCCACATATCAATCCACACACACGCTCGGGGGACCCATGGGTCATCACCAATCAAAACCCAACATACTTGTGGACCCAAGCCAAGACACTGCTCTCAGTCACTTTAGAATCCTTCTCTCCCGGGGTCTGAAAGACAATTCTCACCCCAACTCCCACCTTGGGGATGTTTGGCAGACAACTGGCTGAAGCCGGACCTGTCCTTGGGCCTTGAACTAAATAGCAGTGAAAAAACCAACATAGAAAACACACACACTCATCACCACAGAGCTAAGAATAAAAGCAAGGTTTTCTCCTTTCAAATAGACGATTCATTCCAATAATCCAAGAACACACTAGCAACTCCAGGAATGGAAGAAAACTCAGGAGAGGAAAATGGAACTTTTTCCTGAGACCCAAAGTAAATATTGCCTGTCTGGGTTTGGTGCCACTGAAGTCTAACTCGTTTTCCCCAGGTCCTGCTTCTGCTGGGTTGTTCCAGGACTGGGATGGGCCATGCGTGATGTCTTGGGGTTGGTATTCCCGAGCGGCAAATGAGGGAGGGGGTAAGAAGGGGTGCCAAGGCCCGAGGGAGCAAGTATTCCTAGGGCCTTGAAAAAGGTGGGCTGGACAGGTACAGTGGCTCACACCCATAATCTCAGTACCTTGGGAGGCCGACGCAGGCAGATCACCTGAGGCAAGGAGTTCGAAACCAACCTGGCCAACATATAGTGAAATCCCGTCTCTACTAAAAAATACCAAATTTAGCTGGGTGTGGTGATGCATGCTTGCAATCTCAGCTACTTGGGAAGCTGAGGCAGGAGAATTGCTTGAACCCAGGAGACAAAGGTTGCAGTGAGCCGATATCAAGCCACTGTACTCCAGCCTTGGTGACAGAGCAAGACTCCTGTCTCTCAAAAAAAAAAAGAAAAAAGAAAAAAGAAAAGGTTAGCTACCCAGACCGGTTGGGCAGCAAGGGCCTAGAGGCACCTGGTGTGGGCAGCACTAGCAAAGGGAAAGGATGCGCCCCAGGTGTGCGCCCAGCCCCCCTCTAGCCTTTCCCAGGGTTTCCGCAGAGGTGAGAGCCACCCCTGGACACTGCTGAAGACAGTCCTCAGCCTGGGCAAGGGTGCGAGAGAGAGGCTTCCTGCTTCCACAGCCCTTCTCTTACCAGATTGCCGGCGGCCCTGGCGCACGTGGGTGGACACCTCATCCTGGGAGGACCATGCCTTCTTCAGTCGCTCTGGGCTGTAGCGGTACCGATTGGGATCTGCACCCAGGAGAGAGACGATCAAGCTTTTGGCTCCCAACTGGCCTTGGCCTACTCCCGGCCCTGTCCATGCCCAGCAAGACCTCTGCACCCACCTAGCTCCAGGGCCAGAAGCCTCCAGAGCGCCTTCCATCTTCCATCTGGCAGCTTCAGGCACTGAGGGTCCCACCACTCAGCAGGAAAGCGTCCCTAATCATGTAGTTAAACCCCGCCCTTAATGGAAGACCCCCATCCTCCCCTTCCTGGAATAAAATGACCAGGTAAAGCTTCCCCAGAATGCAGCCTGACCTAGCAATGTGCACAATTAGGGACAAAACAGGCAGAAAAGGGCACACTTACAGTAGGAATCCATTTCCAGGATGGCTTCCTTGGCCTGAAGGAGAAGGCAATGCACCTGGTTATTACCTTGCCGTGGGTCAGCCTCCCCTGCCCACAGGACCCACCGTTGCTGTACAAGGAGGATGGCCTGCAGTGCTGAACCAAGGTCTGGGGCATCTGCCGTACTGACACCCACTGTCCCGTGGAGCCAAAGTCCAGAATGTGAGGCCCCAACGGACCCTGCAGAGCTGGCTCAGAGGAGCGCATTCTCCCTGCACCCAGTCAGAAGCTCGAGGAGCTCACCTTCTGGGGAATGGTGGCATGGTGGTTCTCCAGGATGAGCCTCTTGATGTGGTGAGTCCAGTTCCGTTTCTCTTCCACTGTCTTCGCCTAGGAGGATCCAAGGGAAAGGAACCCAGGGATTATCAATACAGGCCTGAAGCAGTCTAGCATGGACAGTGCTTCTGCCCAGGAAGAAAAAGTGGGGCCATGCTGGGGCCTCTGTGAGGTTAGCCTGACTCCTTGCTTCGACCCTGAGAGGTGCCTGCAAGATCCCTGCCTTACAGATGGAGACACTGGGGCTTGGGGCAGCTAGGTGAGCAGAGGAGCCAGGAGTCCCACACAGGTGTCCCCTGGGCATCTTGTTCCCTCACCCCTGCGCCCCACCTGCCCCTCACCTGGATGCTGTACTGCTGTTTGCTATGCTTGTAGTGGGTGACGGTGAAGCACAGGGAGTCTCTGGTGCTTTCGATCAGCATCAGGGAGGAGCACTGGGGGCAGAGGGAAAGGACAGTCAAGCACAATGTTGGGGGGCCCGTCCCCTCAAGACAGCCTGGGGAAGTAGGGAGGGAGACTCAGAAGGGTGGTGCAGGAGCCCCAAGAAGCAGACAAGGAGGGGAGCCCAGATCCTCTGGGAAGGAGAGAAGATTGCAGAGGAGATGGGCAGGGCCTGGTTACCGGGATGTTGCCCTTGTAGACAAAGTGATCGCCGCGCTTCTTGGTGATAAGCAGCATTTTGTCAAAGAGGAAGAAGGTCCTTTCATTGCGCACGCGATGCACGCGGAATGTGCCCTCCAGGACGAGCTCCCCATAGGTAGTCAGGTCGGGTCCCTTCCAGTTAATGAGGAGTGACTGAATCTCCTGCAGCAGAGGGGCCCCAACCCCTAGAGTCAGGCCACTAGGGCCTCAGGAGGCTCTGCAAACCCTGCCACAAAGGCTCCCCCAATGCCACCCCCCAGCTCATCAGAAGGGTTGCCACATGCCCTCTTTCCAGCCAAAGCCCGGCCCACTCAGCCCTGCCCCTCCCCCAGCCTCCCAGCCCCAGAGCACCTGGAGCCGGACTGCATGCTCATGCCTCCTCTTCATGTCGTTGATGTACCAGGCCACACAGGTCATGGTGTCAATGGCATCCTCCACCACGTCAAAGCCATCCTCTTCTTCATCAAAATGCTTGGCAATTTCCTGCGCAGAAGATAGGGGCTTAGGTACCCCTGACTCAAAGGCCTGCCCTCCCCAGACCCCAGATGTTTGGGAGGAAGGGGGAGGGGGCGATAGCTACCTGGAGCAGCAGGTGGTACTTGAGGATGCGCTGGACTGGCTTCAGCAGGTAGGAGCCCAGGGGCAGCGAGTGCTGCAGCAGCTCCTGCCGGTCCCGAAAGAACTTGGCCTGCTGCTTGTCCCGCATGCATTCCGTCAGGGCGGCCACGGAGCTGCGAGTGGGAGAAGGGCCTGTCACCGCCTGGGGAAGGCCTGGATGAGGAGGTGGTGGCTCTGGACTCACCAGATGGCTCTGCCTTCCCTCCCGCCCCAGTTACTCACTTGGGGTAGTTGTTGCAATACTGGGTGTAGATATCAAACTCTTGGCTCTAAGAAGAGATCAAAAATAGTGATTTCAGGGAGATTCCCATTTGACTGTAAAGATGGTGGTACCAGATAGGTCCCTAGCCCCAGAGCATACTCTGTCCCCTGTTCCCAAGTGCCTACAGAGCTATCTTTATACCTATTTGTCAAGAACATCCCATCCACCCAGCAGTCCTGGCTCCCTCCAGAACACCCTTCTCATTCAAGACAGAGCACCCGGGACTTTCACTGGAAAGGGATCCCCAAGACTTAAATGTCCGTTTATGCTGGTAGTTCTTGTCTCTCTGAGCTGTCAACAAGGTAGGACAGGGGCAAGGATCCAACCCTTCTTACCCTTTCTACAAAGCAGCTGGCCACAGCCACGGGGTCACTATTGCAGCTGTCCAGGTCTCTGAGGAGCTGGCTGGGTGAGGGGAGAGCAGCCACTGTACCCTCTGTAGTCAGAGGACAATGCCCCTCACTGCCCCCTCCCCAACCTCCCAAGCCCTGAGCCATGACTGACAGCCAGCCCTGTTGTCATGCTAAAGAGCTGGGGCTTCCAGCCTCCTGGGAGGCAGCCAAGGGCAGAGGGAGCCCTGCCCCATGCAGCAACCACAAAGTATCCAGCACCACCACGAAGCAGGAAGCCAGGGAGACCTATGGGCTCAGCAAGTGGGAGAGGAAAAGGGGACCCCTATACCCACCTCGGGAGGGGCCACAGCTCCTCCGTAGGCAGAAGGAGTCAAACACACAAAAAGCAGAGGATTAAAGGGAAAAGAAAAGAGAAAGGGGACTAGCAAAGGAGCCAGGGATATGGGGAGAGACAGGTGAGTCCTGGCACCCGTAGAAACATCACTCCTGGTCTCCTCCCTCTATGCTCCTCCTCTTTTCCCAACCCCTCACAGTTGGCCTAAGTGTTCCCTGCACCCTGCGCTCCCAGACCTCTCCAGCTTACACAGCCAGAGCTCCTTCTGCCAATCTTAAGGGGCCTGGGATATGATTCCTCCGGTCTTAGCACCGCTGTTCCCTCAAGCCCTGCCATTCCCAAGCAGTGCACTTTCCCTGGGGAGTCCATGGTCCCAGGCAACAGACCCACGCCCTTTGCCCTGTTCAGCCTCCCACATCTGTCTTGCGGGGGCTGTGCATTCCACTAATAGATCAGATCATCTCCAGGGAGCCCTTGGGGTCAGTAGGAAGGAGGATAAGAAATTAGGAGATGTGCAAGTGAAAAATGAAGATGAGAAGGACAGAGAAGCCACCCAGAAGGAAGAGAATTGGTGTGCAGGGAAGAGCCCAGCAGCCCCTTGAGGGGCGCCGGCCCAGGCTGGACCCAACACGCACACACCGTCCAATTACCTCCCTGTCTGCCCTTGAGAGAAAGCACGTCAGCCAGGGCACAGAGATGGACCACCCTTCCCTGTCCTCAGAGAACAGGCCCCGGGCCCACATGTCACAGCCCATGAGTCCAGGGCCATCCAGGGTCCCTTTCTAGGCCCTGAAGGGTGCGTCGCAGGCACAACATGGTGTCGGGCCCATTCACATACCTGTTGAGTTCGTAGATGTTCTCTATGTTCCCGAAAAGGGCGCTGACCTGTTCTGGCTTCAGCAGCCCGGGTGTGTCGATGATCTTCAAGAGGTAGTCCTGCGTGGGGAGAGGCGGTCAGAACCCAGCTCCCGGCACAACATGCCCACTACCCGCCCTAGCCACATCTCGTTTCGGCACTGCTGTGACACCTTCATAGTCCACCTACTGTGCTGGGTGAGACAGTGTCCACCTGGAACCCCAGAATGTGACTTTATTTGGATATAAGTTCTGTGTGGATGCCATTAGTTAAGGATCTCAAGATGACTTCAGATAGGATTCAGAGTGGGCCCCAAATCCAGTGGTTGCTGTCCTTATAAGAGGAGAGGACAGGAAAACACACAGAAAAGAAGGTAATGGGAAGGTTCTGGGCCACATCTCCCGTCAAAGACTGCCAGGGCCCAGGAAGCTGGATGAGAGGCATGGAACGCCTACTCCCTCAGAGGCTGCGGAGGGATCCCACCCGGCCAACACCGGCCAACACCTTGATTTTGGACTTTGGCCTCCTGAATTGAGAGAGAATATATCTGCTGTTTTAAGCCACTCAGTGTGTGGTCATTTGTTAATGCAGCCCTAGGAAACTAATCCACACCCTAAGCCAGCGGGCAGAGGGCTTCCTCAGTGGTGGCCACACAGCTCCCCTTCCGTGCCCTTTACCTACAGTGACCCTGCAAGGGAGGTGTGGCTTTTTCTTACAGAGGAGGAACCTGAGACCCCGCACAGCCAGGAAACAACAGGGCAGCGGATGCGGGGGGCCAGGCCCAGAGCCTGTGTCTTCACTGCATTCAGTCTCTGTGGCCCAGGCTCCCTATAGCCATCTTCCTAAGCAGGTTGGGGCCCCACCCTCCCTGTCAGCGATGCTTACTCCTGCCAGCCCAAGCTACTGATCTGGCCCAAGGTCCTAGGGAAGCCTGAGGAGTCCACAGCTTCCACAGGGTTGTGGGAGACCCCTGTCCTCCAACTACTCCACTGGAAGCATGTCTTCCGAGAGCTGCCCTCCCGGGTGAAGCAGGCTTCTGCTAGAACGCTGCGCCTGGGGCCCCGGCACGCACCTCCACGATGCTTCGCAGGTCCTGCACATACATGCGCTCCGTCTCCACGATCTCCCGCACCACTCGGCCCAGGTAGCTGAGCTTGTGGTGTGCAGACCCAGCCGCCGCCCGGCTGTTGAATGGGGAGAGGGGCCCCTTCACGTTCAGCCAGCTGCTGGAGTTGTTGTTGCTGTTGGGGAGATGCCGGCCTCTCGGGGAGCCTGCTCCATTCTCAGTGGGAGCCTCGGAGCCGCCGGGCTCCTCCATGGCACTGCGACTGTCACGGGAGGAGCCCGACGAGGAGGTAGTAGAGGTCAGGCTCACCGGCCGCTCCTGGCTGCCATCCTGGCGGAGAGAGGTGGACACGGGCATCCTGGCATTGCTGCCTGGGGAGGGCACCCCAGGGAGATTCTGCAACAAGACAGACAGATGAAGGGTCAACCTCAGAATGCCCAGAGAAAGAGAACAGGAGTGGTTGCCAGGGATAGGGACAAGTGGGGTGGGCATGTTTAGTGGGTCCAGAATTCAGTTTTAGAAGATGAAAGGTTCTGTGGAGAGACGGTGATGCTGGTTGCACAATGATATGAATGTACCTACTGTCATTGAACTGTACACTTAAAATGGTGAAGATGGTCCAACTTTATGCTATGTGTATTTATGTTTAACACAACAAAACAAAACTGAATCCCAAGAAAGACCGTGCCCTCAGACTCTATGAGCACTGATGAGAGTGCCCAAGTCCACTTGCCAGCGCAGTGGTCCAGGTACCTGCTGAGGAGCTCACAGCCCAGCCCCACTGCCGGGGCACAGTACTTAGTCTCTCAGAGCTGCAGCTCCTCACCTGTAAAATGGGGATGGACACAGCCTACCCCATGACTGTGTCCTCCTGGATGAGGCCATATCTGCTGTTTGTAAAGCTCTGAGCATGATGCCTGGCACAGGGTTCGTGCTCCATACGCCATCAATATGGTGATGATAATGGCAGTTGTCAAGAGGCACTTCCCAAGTGCTCACCTGTCTGTGGCCTGTGCTGGGGTCACTGTACAGGAATGGGCAAAGACCTGGTTTTTACAGTGTTAAGACAAGACACATACCAGGGGTGATATTCTCCCTAGGACTGCAAAACCTCAGGGGCACCAGTGGCTTCACCACGAACCTGAAATCTTCTGAATATTGACTGGTTGAGCCACCATTATCCCCCCACTCCCCAGCCCCACCCCAGCACCCGGTACAGGTTGCCCCTGACTCATCCCAGGCCCCGGGAAATTCCTCAGGGCTGAGCCATCAGTGAGTCTCTGTAAGCTCCTTTTAGCACAGCTGGGTGGGGGCAGCAGAGAAAGCAGTAAACTGCACCCAGGTGAGGCAAACACAGCCTCAGGTGGACTTTATTCCCTAAGCAGATGGTGTGGCTCACAGGCAGGCCCACCTGGAGCATCCGGGGAAGGAAGGGTGGAGTGGCCAGACTAATTCCAGGCTGTAGCCTTTGGGAAGGACAGGGACACCTATGCAACACCCATGCCCACCCCATAGAAGCAGAGCTCACCAATGCCACTTTCCAGAGTACACATCTAATTGCTATTTCACAGAAAAGCAGTAAGTTCCTGAGCATTCCTCTCATCCCTACTGACCCAAGTCTTCTACCCCTAGCTTTAGAGCTCAGAAGCAACTAGACCACAGACACAGCCAAAGGGTAGAGGCTTGAGCTCCATGGAGAAGGATCTAGAAGCTGCCATCACTCTGGGAACCCTTGGCACTGGCCCCTGGTTCTCTGTGCCTCTGCCTCAACCTAGAAACCCACACCCCTGGGTCTCTGGCTTTTGCAAATGTTCTCTCTGCTTCAGCACTACCTCCTCCCCCATCCACCCCATACGGTACCTTTCCCCAACCTATGTACATCCAATCTTTAGGTCTCCAATTACACGCTGCCCCCTCCAGGAACCTTCCAATATCCCCCAAAACTGGGGAACCTTTCCGTGTTCTCTTACCACCTCTCCGGTTTCTCCCACTATGGCACTCACCTGAGACAGTGTGACTAGTTTGAGACCCTCTGCCCTACACTATTAGTTATTTAAGAGCAGGAGTTATACAAAAATTAGCCGGGCATGGTGGCGGGTGCCTGGAATCCCCGCTACTCAGGAGGCTGAAGCAGCAGAACTGCTTGAACCTGGGAGGCAGAGGTTGCAGTGAGCCGACAGAGATCAAGCCATTGCATTCCAGCCTGGGGGACAGAGCAAGACTCCGTCTCAAAAAAAAAAAAAAAAAAAAAAAAAAGAGCACAGGTCTTAAGGGCCAACTTGACAAATGAACAATGATGGTGAACAAATTGATGCTTTTACTGAGGTACAGATCAAGCACCTCAAGACTGACTTACCACTCACTGCTAACCTAGCCGTGACCCTCTGGAGCACACAGCACTTTGTCACTGTGTCTCACTGGAGGGGGTCACCTCCTACAGAGGTAGGAGCCTCTCGTCTTGCAGATGGGGACTCAGTGGCAGGCCAGTGCTTTCCCTCCACAGCACAATGCAAGGAGGGCTAATTAACAAGATCATTTTGGTAAAGCTCTTTGAGCATCTCAGAGGAAAGCCCCCAGGGAATTGTAAGGCTGCTGCTTTTTCCTCCCTCCTCAAAAGAGCCTTTACAATTAATCAGCTATGCCTTTTACAGAACCAGCAGGCAGGGCAACGCCGTGGTGCTGGTGGTGTCATTCCAGCACCGACAGACAAAAACCCAAGCTCCACCCCAGCCCTTAACCCCCAGCCCTGTGGCACTCGGATGTTCTTCAGAGCGCACAGTCAGGCACTCCCCACCACCACCACCATCACAGCGGGAAACAAAGGGGCAGGGATTTATGGCCTAAGACTTTTCCCAGATCAGACCTGGGGTCAGCTTCTCTGGGGAAGCTAAATGGAAAAGGCCCCAGTCCCAAATGGATTTCACAGGCAGCCAGGTCACAGCCTTAACGCAAGATTACTCATAGCCCAACCCCTACGCCAACACACACACAATTAGGAAGATTTGTCTCTAATTGGGGTCCCTCTTTGGGGATCCTACTGCAAGAGGGTGGCAACAGAAGCATACTTCAAACCCAGAAACTAAAATGTCTTTTCTACTTGAAGAAGTTTTCTCTCTGATTGATCATAGGCTACCTGTCTGCAAACTAAGCTCATATTTTGAAAACAGAACCCGTGGCCCAAATCCTCCTAGCACTAAACAAAGCATAACGGCCAACTGCTAAAATGCTCTAAGTGCTATATACATATTAAAGTGACTAATCCCTTGCAACAACTCCAGGAGGTGGGTTCTCATTTTACACATGCAGGCACTGAGGCCACAGAAGTAGTAAGTGGTAGAGCCTGGACTCGAACTCAGGCACTGAGGCTCCAGAGTTCATGCTCTGCTGCCCACTGCCTCCCTAACAGACTACACACTAGCCAGGGCTATAAACAAAGGCTTGGTCACAGCCCTGGCTGCCATGGCTTTGCTTCAGCATAAGCTGCAGGAGACATGAAGACCTGAAGGATCGGGGCTTACGACATGATACTCTGAAGGACTGAGTCAAGATTCCTTAGGGTGGTTTTTGGACCTGCTACTATGTGACCTTTGGCCATTCACTCTCCGGCAGAACAACATGGTAAAATACAGATCCCCAGTCAAAGGATTGCAGGTCATGGGTAAGCAGAAAGGAAAACAGAAAAAGCATGAGGTCACCGGGATTAGACTATAAAGTTCTTGGATGATGACAGAAGCCCTGTAGTGACCAGGAGACCCAGGATCACAAGGCTCCCTCTCCTGGGCAGGAGGACTTGCTGGAAAAGAACCAAGAGCCCAAGAAAGGGAGGGCTGAAGAACAAACGAAGCACTGAGTACAAAGCAGGACACCAGTGCAGACTGTCAGGAGGCACTGTTTGATGGTGACGCATAAGAGACATGGCACTCAATCGGAGTGCGTTCTGAGTGCATCCCACTCAATCGGAGTGCATTCTGGCCCTAAGAGACCGGATTGGAGCCATTATGTGTGTGCAACTCAGACTCCCACAGAGGTGGCTAAAGTGCCTCCGCTGGTGCTCCCTGGGCGGGGCCAGTCTTTCCTCACTACCCGAAGAGCATCACTCCATACTGTAAGATTCCCCCAAGCCAGGATGAGAACTGGGGTCTCCATACTCACTCTAGAAGACCCCATCTGCTAGGGAAGGAGGAAGCCAGAGAAAGAGGCGATGAGGCAGACAGCAGCCAAACCCTCAAACCAAGTGCCCACGCCTACCCCATCCTATCACACACAGGTCTCCAGTTCTCCTAAGTATGCCCCAGCCATGACCTCTTTCATCTTGCAACACCAATCAATCCAGTCAGTCATCAGTGAATCAGTCTTCTAGAAAACTCACTTTCTCGGCCTGTAATCCCAGCACTTTGAGAGGCAGAGGTGGGAAGATCACTTGATGTCAGGAGTTCAAGACCATCCAGGCCAACAGGATAAAACCCTGTCTCTACTAAAAATACAAAAATTAGCTGTGTGTGGTGGCGGGCACCTGTAATCCCAGCTACTTGAGGGGCTGAGGCAGAAGAATCACTTGAACCTGGGAGGTGGAGGTTTCAGTGAGCTGAGATCGCACCACTGCACTCCAGCCTGGGTGACAGTGCAAGACTCTGTCTCAAAAAAGAAAAAAACAGAAAACTCTCTCAAGTCCTACACTTGTGAAGCCTTCTTTGGGCAGGTCCCCAAAGACTTATCTCTTTTTGAGACAGGGTCTCCCTCTGTCACCCAGGCTGGAGTGCAGTGATACAATCATAGCTCCTTGCAGCCTCGACCTCCAGGGCTCAAGCAATGCTCCTGCCTCAGCCTCCTAAAGTGATGGGATTAGCAGGTGTGAGCCACCACACCTAGCCAAGCTTCCTTTTTGATGGCCTAAGAAGCTCAGACATACACCTTTAAAGATCCATGGGCAGAAGAGGGAGAGAGAGGTTTGGTTTTTTTCCTCTAAATTTGAACCTAAACCACACCCTTCCTCCACCCACACCTGTCCTCTGGAGGAGCGTCTCTGAATACTGCAGGTGCCAAGGCAGGCAGGCTGCAGCAGGCCCTGGATTCCCAGCACAGCAGACTGGGGCCACATCCTTCCCTCCCCACTATGCCTCAGCACCATGCCCCATTCTGACCCAACAGGAAAAAACGGCCACACCCTCAGAACCCACAACAGCCTTGGAGTTCTGCCCTCAGGTCTCCTGTCACGGAGGCAATGGGACCCTGCTCCTTCCCCATCCCACAGGGGCACTCACGGAGAGCCTTCTGGAACTCTGTGTCTCTGGTCCTAGGGAATGCCCAGGGGTCAGCCCATACCCACTGGCCCTCCCTCCCAGGCCAGTGAGCTGAGGACAAGGCAGGAGAGGGGAAAGGACACTTGGGGGCGAACCCTCTGGTGAGCACATCAGAGATTCTCCAGAAAACATTCTGGTTCAGAGAGGCTGGTGTCATCCTTTCATCCACTGCCCTTCACCTCACACTCAAGCATTAGAAGCCGCTGCACCATAGCTGCTTTGGAGCCAGGCAGAAAAGAAGTGAGGGGGGTCCCCAGAGGCAGCTGCTCCAAAGGCCCCAGTAAGGGAGGAATCCACACAGCACCTGCACACAGGGAAAGTCCTCACTCAGGGGGGACGATGGCGCAGCCCTCCCGTGTGGCCTTCTTCATCCCTCAACTACACCAACTGCTAAACATTCCAAGGGCTCCCAAAGCCAGGGTGGCCCAGCAGCTTTTGTCCTTCCCCCAAACAATCCCCACAACGGCACTTTCGGAATCTCTTCAGAAAAAGTCCCAGAAGGAAGCAATAGAGAAAAGCTATAACTCTTCCAGAAAAAAAAACAGGATGAAAGCAATGTGAACTTCCAGAGAGATGTCAGCTAAGATGGTGAAATCACTCAGCTGTGCTCTTACCCGCAGCTTGTCACCACCCTGGGCCACCCTGCTCCCAAACTGTCCCCAGAGGCCCAGCTCTTGCCTGTCTGTTCCCATTGCTCCCCGCACGCTAGGGGCTCTCCTGGGGGAGGGGAGGACCCCCTCCTAGAGGGCGCTTGCCCCTTTCCTAGCAGTTTCCTCACTCTGACCCCTCCCAGCCCTCCTGGAGATTCAGCAGCCCTGAGCACCCTAATAAAGCACGAGAGAAGGCTCCCCGGGGAGTGACTCTGTGTTCATGTGAGCAACGTGACCGCCAGCAGAAGCTGTGCCAACAGTGTGACCAAGGTTTCTGGGGCACCCAAACCCAGCCCAGCTGGCTCAAATTCATTTTCCCTTGGGAATACATTTTCCCACCACCTAGGAGCAGCAGGGCCCATGCAGTCTGGCTGGGTCCCTGCAGCAGGACCACAGCTGCCAGGAAGGAAAAGGACTGTGCCTTGCCAGGGGAGCCCTCCCACATGGACTCCAGGAGAAAGTCTGGGCCTACAGCTGAAGTCCAGAAAGTTTCCTCAGCCTGGCATTTGAAGGAAAGGAAAGCCAGGCACCTTGCTCAGAGGGAGAGTCATTCACTCACACCACCCGGACCCCACCACCACGACATGTATCCACGTTGTGTCTCAAACCTGGAATGGGTCCCCAGATCCTCTGCCTATACAAATTCAGCCAATCACCTCCTTCAGAAAGGCCTCCTTGACCATTTCCCAGCATACACGCTAGTGCAGTCTGAATAATGCTCTCATATAAGGAAATCTACAGCCTGACCCTCAACCTGTGAATGTCACCTTATATGGCAAAAGGGACACAGAAGGCAGAGGTGATCAAATCCAGGATCTTGAGATGGGAGAGCAGCCTAGATTAGCCGGGTGGGCCTGATGTGATCATAAGGTTCCTCATAAGAGGAATCTGGCAGGAGTCAGGGTCAGACAAGTTTGACAATAAAAGCAGAGAGACAGAGAGAAGGGGACTAGAAGATGCTATGCTGCTGGCTTTGAAGAGGAGGAAGGGGCCACAAGCCAAGGAAATGGGCAGCCTGGGAAGCTGGGAAGGGCACAGAAACAAATTCTGCCCTGGATCCTGCAGAAGGAACGTGGCCCTGCAAACCCAGTCTGACGTCTCATCTCCAGAACTTTAGGACAACAAATGTGTGTTGATTTAAGCAACTAAGATTGCGGAATTTGTTACAGCAGCAATAGGAAGTAATCTGCTCCTCTGAACTTGAAACACCCTGAGTATCAGTTAAAGCATTGGTCTTGGGGCTTGATATATACAACCATTTCTTCTGGACAATACGGTAAAACCCAGTGGTCTGGGCCTTCTTTCCCATACCTTCCCTTCAGCCTTAGAGAGCAAGGCACATTTGGTGTTCAATGAATGCCTGCTGGAAGGACTGCGGGACGGTGTCTGGATCAGCTCCCATCACTCACACAGTCAAGAGAAAGGTAAACAGTGGGTGAGGTCAAGACCAAAGCCAGTTCCTCCTAGTCTAATGAGTTTCCACATTAGTCACTGCTAGCAAGTTTCCAATCAACCAAGAAGTGCCAGGATTGGTGACTGCTCATTCACCCTGGTAGTCCCATCCTACTTGGCCCCAGACAGGGAGCTAGAGCACGGCATGGCTACCCTGCTGGGCTACAGACTAGGTGACCAGCCACAAGAGACTAGGAGGAAGGGGAAGGTGGCCAAGTTTAGAAAGGAACTGTGATGGGTCAGGTGTGGTGGCTCATACCTGTAATCCCAGAACTTTGGCAGGCTGAGGCAGGCAGATCACCTGAGGTCAGGAGTTCAAGACCAGCCTGACCAACGTGGTGAAACCCCATCTCTACTAAAAATAAAAAAATTCACTGTGTGTGTTAATTAGCATGTGATATAATCCCAGCTACTCCAGAGGCTGAGGCAGGAGAATGGCTTAAACCCGGGAGGTGGAGGCTGCAGAGAGCCAAAACCATGACACTGAACTCCAGCCTGGGTGACAGAGTGAGAATCCGTCTCAAAAAAAAAAGAAAGAAAGAAAGAAAAGAAAAGGGACTGTGATGATCTGGTCTCCCTACAAATGTCCCAGGAAAAGCAGTCTATCAGGAAGTTTTGTGTAAACATATGCTAAAGCCAAATGAGGGCAATTACTGTTGATTATAATTTGCTCTTGTTCACAGCCAGGGTAGAGGTCACTTGGCTGCCAGCACAACTTGTCACTATGCAGTGTGCCCCAAAAACAGAACAGCCAAAGAAAGCCCTAAAAGGTGTCGCTAGAAATTACTCCCTGGAAATCACAGACAGATCCAAAGTTCCCAGAGGCCCCACCTCTCTCATCCTGAGGTCAAAAAGGCTCACAGGACCACTGCTACTTACCAGCAAAATTCAAGGACCCAGCCCTGTAGATTTGCCATCTCCACAGCCTCATCCCCACTTCAGTGGCTGCTTGTTTTGAGGCCTCTAGGCTGGAGGGGGTGGGCAGGTAGGAGGAAGCTGTATTTATTACTGTCTCAGATTCAAAGGCGCTGGAGAACCTTGGTGGGAATCAAGTGCGTGTGGAGGGGCTCCATTAGGTCCCCCAGCTTTCTCAGCAGAAGAGAATAGGCACAGATGCAGTGGGGCCCACACAGGTCAAATGCAGTCAACTCATCCACAGGCTTTGGAATCAGCCAGACCTAGTTTGAATTCCAGGTCCTCCATTTTTCCTGGCTGTATGTGGCCTTGGGCAAGTCACTTCACCTCACCAAGCTTCAAGTTCCTCATCAGGAAAATAGGCACAGTAATGGTGCCAACCTGACTGGGGTGTCTCCAGGGTTGAGATGATACAAGTAAGTAACCCGTACATCTGACACACAGGACACCCACCAAGAACAGTGGTGGTGATGATGATGGATAAATCACTTAACTGTTCCGTAGCCACCAAGACAATGAGATTTTTCTGACTTGTACCTAAAATGTTTGATCCACATCTCAAATTAATGATACAAGTTAAACTTGGTGAACCAGCATGACCTGACCTTCCCCCACCACCCATGTGTTTATCCATCTTCTATGATCTCAACATCAATACAGACCATTATTTTTTTGAGACGAAGTTTCTCTGTCACCAGGCAGGAATCCAATGGCACAATCTTAGCTCACTGTAACCTCAGCTTCTCGGGTTCAAGTGATTCTCCTGCCTCAGCCTCCCAAGCAGCTGGGACTATAGGTGCGCACCACCACGCCCAGCTAATTTTTGTATTTTTAGTAAAGATGCAGTTTCACCATGTTGGCCGGAAAGTAGACCGTGATCTTATAAAGGCAGACACACAGCAATTCAGCTGGAAAGTAAAGCAGGCTGATACCCATACCCAACAGGAGGTCAAACCAAGAAATGAAGTATAAATGAGTCCGAATCCCACCCCTACAGCAGACAGGGTGCATTCCTCAGGGATCCACACGGAGAGACGGCATGTACTACAGGGAGCTGGAGAGAAACATGGCCATGGGGCATGGCAGGCCTGAGCAACAGCAGAAGTGAAGGCAACTTGAGACAGCAAAAGCACAAATAAGTGATTAACAAAAACCATCCTTGACACTGGTCCCTGGGTTGTAAACCCAGCTGCAGGGTAGACACCTGGGAGGGCCAGGGCATAAGGCAAAATGGCAAGGTACTGGGAAAGGTTCTAGTGTGGATCCATTCCTAAGTCACGGGGAGTATCAAGAAAAGGAAAAGCAGAAGAATGTGTGTGAAAGAGCCTGGGGTCTGTAGCCAGCATGCCTCCAAACTACCCTAGCTCTGCCTAGCCACTGCACAATCAGGAGCAAGTCAGCATGCTCTTTGTGCCTTGATCTCTCTCCGATTTGAAGATGACCCTGGTAATCTTCCTACCCAAGCTGTCCAGAAAGACATCATGGCAGTCCTGTAGTTAGGACAAATCACACATAGACCCCACTCTTCAGAGCTTACATTATATAATGCAAAACAAGACAAGTGCATCTGTAAGAAAAGGAGGAGAGCATCCAGTCGTGAGCAGTATGGGAGTTCAAGACTGCTTCCAGTTTGGGAATTCATTCAACACTCCTGAACACGAATACCAGGCCCTGGGGATATGACATGAATAAGACCTTGTCCTATCTTTGAAGAACTTGAACTTCAGAAGGAAAAATGGCCAAATAAACAGAGTGTTCACAAAACAATGCCTTCAGTCCTAATACAAAAGCATGAATAAATAAACTGTGCTAACAGAAGAAGGAGTAGCTAGTGCTACCTAGGGGACCAGGAAGCTTTCTAGGAGGAGGTGACATCTTAGCTGAGTCATAAATGAGTAAGCTTTTGCCAGGTGAAGAAGAGATCTGAGTGCATTTGCTGCCAAGAGAGCAGCTGAGTCCTGAGAGGACCCAGACCACGCCAGGCCATCTGGGGCATCTGGCAACAAGAGGCCAGACTGCAAGGCAGGCCAAGGACAGACGGAAGGAATCCACATGACTTTGTGGGAAAGGACAGATCCAAGACAGGTATGGAAGAACAACTACCAAGACACGTGGAAGTGGGGCTCCATGAGACAAGGTGTAACAACGTGCCCTAAAAAGGTCCAAACCATGAAATGGGCTGTGGCTGCAGGTGTCCCTAGAGCCAAGGAGTTTTCAGGAAGAATGCAGAAGCCCAGGAAGGTGCTGGCTGTTCAGAGACAGCTTCAAGGAGGAGCGAGAGATCAAGAGAACATCGGCTAGAAAAAAGAATGAGACCCATTCCCACCCACATAAAGGGGGAGGAAATGAGACCCAACATAAACGTGAAGAGATGAAGCTACATATAAACTAACTGCTTCTAGGAGCAGGAAGAGAACATCTACTATAGAAAACTGAGATGCCAGTTCTTAAATGGAAGAAATCTCTCATTGGGATTTCAGGCCAGCAGCTCTCAACTGGACTGGAGAAGGAGTTTGTGTGCATCCTACTACCCAAGGGTTTTTTCCTTCCCTCAATTTTCACTTTCCCTTCCTAAGCACATCAGAACGGTGGCTTGGGGGCAAGGCTGCCAGGGCACTTCCCTGAAGCACAACTCCCTTCCCAATTCTAAGAATGAGTCCAGATTCAGAAAGTTATGTAAACAACCCCAGCCCTCCCCTCCCTCATTCCTCTTCCTCGCAGGTGATACAGCAAGAAAAGAGCTCCAACAAAACCCCCTTTGCCATGGGCTCTGACCTTGGGCTTGATGCCTGATCCAGAGAAGTTAGGAACGTGGATTTCCAAATCAGATCTTATGGACATGGACACACACACACACACACACACACACACTCGTGTAAATTCCCAAAGGTGGCCAGCCCTTTGGGAATTTACACGAGTAAATTCCCAAATTCAGCTAGCAGGGCCACACATACTTCCTCTATCCTACAGAACCCAGTGGGCCCCTCTCCACCCATAGCTCCTTCCCTATCAAGGGGCCTCACCGGAGAGGCCTAAGAAACTCATCCAACCAGTTCCTGGGTAGAGGAGGCGCACTTCCTGCCTCAGCTGGAAGGGTACCTGGACCAGAATTCAGACTGGTGGGGCAGTGTCACCCAATCCCAATTCTGGGGTGCACGCATGTGGAGACATAGCCCAGGCAGCATCTACTCCTGGAAAAGTGAGGCCTTGATTTGGGGTCAATCTGCCCCGATCTCCACGCTCCTGCTCCTCGGAGCTATGGAAGTGGTGGGTGCCAGGATCGGGTCTGGGTCAGCTGCCCCCGGGGAGGACACAGGGTAGGGAAAGAACCTCCTTTCACCTGCTCTACCAGCTGCCACGGTTTGATCCAAAACAACCACCCTCTATGGATTCTGGGAAAAGGAAACATCAGGAAGAAGTGGGAGATTAACTCTGCTTTTCTCTCTCTCTCTCTCTCTCTCTCTCTCCGTGTGTGTGTGTGTTTGCAGGGTCCTACATGACCTTCTCTAACCACCCAACTCCAAATGTTCAAGACAAGAAGTCCCCCTGAAGCCTCCGGCAGAAGCATTTACAGTCACCTCCAAAAGGAACACAGGATTGTCTTGCTGTCACCCAGCCACATGGAGTCCACTAAGAAGAGCAGCTCCCCTACACCTGCTCCCTTTATAGTTCTCAGTGTCTAACCCTCAAGGGAAGAACCTGTCTTTTGCCCTAAAGCCTGTGACTGGCTGGGTTTCCTGGGGGGAGTATGGCAAGGCTTAGAGGCCCAGAGTTGAGAAAGACTTATCCCACCCCATTCCCATCCCCTGGCCTGGCCCCGGCCGAGCACCTACCGCTTTCCTCAAGAGGGCTCCCATTCGGGCACCATGAGGGTGGCAAGGAGCCGGGCAGCCACATTGTCCCCAGCACCGGCAGCCCAGCAGTTAACAGGCTTGGGGCGAGCAGCGGGCTGCCACCAACAGCCTCGGGAATTAAAGCGCCCGCCGCCTCCTGCAAAACTTCGTCAATAAACGTTCTATTCAGAACCAGTTCCGCGTGTGGGTCATACTTTCTGCATTTCTCTCATTCCTGATTGCTGGGGGGCCCTAGCCCAGGAAACGCGACTTCCCAACACAATTCTGTAGGTCCCCACTGGGTGAGGACCCAGGCCACAGCTCTAAGAGGTGAGCGCCACAGGTCTGAGGACCTGCAAGTACCTCCAGCAATGAAGCACAGGGATACTAACCACAGGAAGTCCAATACTGAAGACTCCAGAACAAAGCCAGATCATTCACCAGCAGCACAACAATGCTCTGTTTATGCAGCACCGCCCCCACCCCAGGCCCTCCAGGCGAGAGGATAATTAACCCTTCTGCCCTCACAATAGTGGGGGCAGAGAGGAAGGGCAAGTGGCCATCCCTATTTTACAGGTCAGGAAACAGAGGCACAAGGCTCCCCAAATGCCTCACTGAAATAATCTCAGCCAGCATTTATTAGAGTGTACCACACCTCAGGCAAAACACATTCTCTCCATAATCTCACAACACTCAGGTACCCAGGGCCATATAGTCAGGGAAGTGACTATATGGGAGCCAGGGTTTGCTGGAATCCACAACCCCTGTGCCCTTCACCAGTCTCTACACGACCTGCCACAGAGCCTGAGTTGGAGCCAAGAAGGCCATCTCTCTCCCCACCTCATAGGAATGCTCTCAAGCCCTTTTTGCTTTTTAACATGTGACACTGTTTGCTCACAAGTTCCTAGAGTATGGGGCAACCTCAGAAAGGAGCCAAAATGGAGTCACCTGGGAATTCATAAGTCACCTGTAGATGCCTCCAGAAATGGTACATGACCATTTCTGGTCATGTAGGCAACCCCAAGACGGAGGCCTTCCTTCTCCACCCACACGCTCTCACAGCAGGGGCACCAACCTGCGCAGGGCTCAGTGAGTGGCAAGCATCCCACGCTGTTTTTTCTGAGTGTTCTGTTGCCTCAACTCAGTAACAACTTCCTAGAGGTAAGAACCAGATCTTCCAGCGTTTTGTGCTCTTTTTTCCCCCAGGTCCTCTGGTACTCAAATCCCTACTTCTCATTTTGGCCGTTGTGCAAAAATGTGCCAGAAGAAGGTGGAAACACACAGGATGGATGGTATTTTGGGGGCTGTTGTGCTGGGAGAAAAAGGCAGCCCCAGTAGGAGCACAGACATAAGTTTGGGAAGGGAAGGCCAAGCTGTTCACCTCCTCTCTGCTGCCCAGTCATACCCAATCCAGAGAAGAAGGCTTCAGAGTCATGGCTGGGACAACTTCCTGTGTGAAAAGAAGACTATTTAAATTCACTCACATTTATTGACAGTATAAACCAAGTGCCACGTGCTAGGGACACAGCAGTGGGTAAGACAAATCCTTGTTCTCATGGAGCTTACATTCCAATGAGGAAGATAGCCACAAAAAGGCAGACAAATAACTAATATATTTTTGGAGCAGGTAAGTGCTATGAAAAAGATAGAGGAGGGAAAACAGAGTATGACTGGAGGATGGGAATTTCTGCTGGCTAGGGAGGCCTGGGAAAGCATTAAAGAGCTGACTCTAGAGCAGAGACCTGTACTGTAAGAAGCAGCCAAACATGCGACGATCTGGGGATGAGCCTTTCAACAAACAGTCTTTTCCTCTAATCCACCATAGCCATCCACTCACACGTCTCATATGCCCTAGACCTCAACATCACCAATAAATGAACACTTTCAAAATCTTGCTTTGAAGTATCCCACCCTCTATATCCACTGAAGAGGAACCTGATACAGAAATTTCAAACCACGCAAGGAAACAAACCATCATAAGTCAGAAAATCAAACTGGCACTCAAAGAACTAGAAATTAACAAATAGGTCTACAATAGATATTCAAAGATGAATAGTTTAAATGACTGGGAATATAAAAGAGATAAAAATCATAATAAAAGAACATGATAGTAAGGAACAGGCCAATTAGAAAAAGCACTACATGAAAATAAAATATTCAATGTTAAAATTTAAAACTCAATAAATGGAAAACTAAACACAGCTAAAGGGACAATTAGTTAGGTGAAAGATAAACTGAAGAAATCATCCTGAATTTAGATGAAAGAAATAAGATAGGAAATATGAACATTAATAGACTTAGAGGTCCACAGAGAAACAAAAAGGAAATGGGGGAGATGCAAATTTCAGAGATAATGTATATGAATTTTCCAGAACTGAGGATAGACATTAGTCCTCAGATGGAAGAAGGCACACACCAAGTTAAATTCCAAATAAGCCCACGTTTAGACATACTGTATGTGGTATAAATGCAGAACACCAAAGACAAAAAATATCTTAAAGGATGATAAGGAAATGTCACGAACTATATGCCAATGAATTAGATAACTTTGGTGAAACAGACAAATTTCTGGAATGGCACAAACCACTGACAGATTTAGAAAGAAAAATTCTAAACAAGAGATTGAATTAGTAACTTTTAAACTTCCAATAAAGAAAAGCCCAGGACTAGATAGCTTCCCTGGTAAAGTCTACAAAACATTTAAAGAATAATTCATATCAATTCCTTACAAACTCTCTCCCCCCAAAAATAGAGCAGCAAATACTTCCCAACTCATTCTATGAGGCCAGTATTATCCTGCTACCAAGATCAGACAAGATATCAGAAAAAAGAAACCTACAATCCTACATTCCCTATGATCATAGACACAGAAATCCTCAACAAAATACTAACAAATTGAATCTGGCAACCATAAAAAGGAATACACACTATGACCAAGTGGCATTTATCCCAGAGATGCAAGATTAGGTTAACATCTAAAAATTAATTGATATAGTTCAAGTTGATAATAGGATGAAGTATAAAAATCACCTGATCATTTCAATACACCCAGAAAAAAAATTTGACAAAATCCAACAGTCTTCTATGATAAAAACACTCAACAATCTAGGAAGAGAAGAGAATATCCCCAACTTTACACAGAGCATCCATGAAAAACCCATAGGTACATCATACTTGAGAAAGACGATGCTTTCTCCCTAAGATTAGGAAGACGACAAGGATATCCAGTCTTGTCACTATGTTTTCTCTATTCATAGATAACCTGAACTTGTATATGGAAAATCCTAAGTCATCTACTATAAAACTATTAGAACCAATAAAAGTGTTCAGCAATGTACCAGAGTACAAGATCAATACACAAAAACCTATTTTATTCCTGTACACTAGCAATGAGCAATCATAAAAGGAATTAAGATACTTAGGAATATACTTAAAGAACGAAGTATAAGACTTGTATGCTGAAAACCACAAAACACTGTTGAAAGAAATTAAAGAAGACCTAAAAGACATTCCTTGTTCATGGAATGGAACACGTAACATTAAGACTCAACAAATCAATCTAAAGATGCAACATAATCTCTATCAAAATATAGTTGATTTTCTTTTTGCAGATATTGACAAGCTGATCCCAAAATTCATATGGAAAAGCAAGGGACCCAGAATAGCCAAAACAACCTTGAAAAAGAACCAAGTTGGAGGACTCATACTTCCTGATTTCAAAACTTACTACAAAGCCATAGTTATCGAGACTCTGTGGTACTGGCATAAGGAAAGACATATACATCAATGAAAGAGAATAGAGATTATAGAAATAAAACATCACATTTATTGGCAATTGATTTTCAACAAGGTGCCAAGGCAATTCAATAGGGAAAGAATAATCTTTTCAACAAAAGGTGCTAGGAGAACTGAATCTTCACGTGCAAGAGAATGAATCTGGACACCTATTTCACATCATATACAAAAAAGTCAAAATGTGTCATAGCTCTAAATGTAAGAGCTAAAACTATCAAATTCTAAGAAGAAAAGATAGGAGTAAACTTTTATGAACCTGTGTGAGCAATGGTTTCTTAGGTACAACACCAAAAACAGAAGAAAAAATAAACTGTACTTCATCATCGAAATTTTAAACTTTTGTGTTTCACAGTGCAGTACCAAGAAAGTGGAAAGACAAACCACAGAATGGAAAAAAAATATCTGTAAACTGTATATTTAAAAATGAACTTATATCAAGAATACATAAAGAACCCTTAGAATTCAATAATAAAAAGACAATTCAATATAAAAATGGGTAAGGAATCTGAAGACATTTCTCCAAAGATGATATACACATGCTCAATAAACACATGAAAAGGTGTTCAACATCATGACATTAGGGAAATGCCCCTGGAACTATAATTAATACTACTTCATACTGACCAGGATGGCTAAAATCAAATGATGGACAATAACAAGTATTGCTAAAGATCTGGAGAAATCAGAACATTGTACATTGCTGGTGGGAATGTAAAACAGTTAAGCCTACTTGGAAAACGACTTAGCAGTTCCTCAAAAAATTAAACATGACTTCATGACCCAGCAATCTAATGCTAGGTATACACCTTAGAGAACTGAAAACATATGTCCACACAAAACTTGTACATCAGTGTTCATATCAGCAGTATTCATAAGAGCCAAAGAGTGGAAATAACTCAACAGTACACCAGCTAAACGAAATGTACGATAAACAAAATGTATGATACCCATACAAAGGAACATCATTCAGCAGAAAAAAAGGAATGAAGTACTGATATATGCTACAAATGAGAACTTTGAAAACCTCAGGCTAAATGAAAAAAGACAATCACAGAAGATTACATTATTATATGATTCCATTTTTATGAAACATCCAGAATAGACAAGTTTGGAGCCAGAAAGGCTATTAGTGGTTGCCTATGACCAGGGGAAGAGGAAAATGGGAAATGACTGCTAATGGGCACAGGGTTTCTTTTGGGAGGTGACAAAAAGGTTTTAAACTTAGTCTGGTTCTGTGGCACAATGGATAGCGCACTGGACTTCTAAAAATGTTTTAAACTTAGATAGCGGTGATGATTGCACAACACTAAATATATTAAGAACCAGTGAAATATACACCTTACATGGGCGAATTTTAAAATATGTGAAATATATCTCAACAAAGCTCTAAAATAAAAAATAAATATATAAATAAATAATGAACATCATAAAATGAAACTGGTCCGTAGGAAATAATATAGACTATTAAATAACCAGTGCCGGAAAAAAAGAATGGCTATTTCTCTGGAAAAAATAAGATCAGTTCCATCTTACAAGGTTGAGTGGTTCTCAACCATGGCTATATATAAAAGTCATCAGGGGCATTTCATAACCATGCCTGGGCCCTACCCCCAAAGTATTTTTATTTTATTGATCCAATCTGGGTGAGACTCAGGTATCAGTATGTTTTTTAAGCTCCTCATGAGGTTTTATATGAACTAGTGTCATGTAAAAAAAATACGTTCTAGATAAATTTAAAAAGTACATGTGGGAAGCAGAAGTTAAATTAGAAGGTCAGATGTGGTGGCTCATGTCAGGAATCCCAACACTTTGGGAGGCTGAGGCGGGAGGATCTCTTGAGCCCAGGAGTTCAAGACCAGACTGAGCAACATAGTGAGCTCCTGTCTCTACCTAAATTAAAAAAAAAAAAAAAAAAATTAGTTGATCGTGGTGGCAGTGCCTATGGTCCCAGCTACTCAGGAGGCTGAAGTGGGAGGACTGCTTGAGGATGGGAGGTCGAGGCTATAGTGACGCATTATTGTGCCACCGTACTCCAGCCTGGGTGACAGAGTGAGACCCTGTCTCAACAAAAAGAAAGAGAAAATCAACACTTGCTAGATCTAGATGGTGGGAACATGGGGTAGGGGCTCCTATGCAGGCATGGGCCCCAGCCACCCTGGAGACCAGCTGGGGCAACAGGCACCTAGGCTGCACAGCACAGCATCCTTCCCCAGTTTCCAGGCCCAAACAAAGGAACAAACCTCCTGCGGAAAGAGCCCTGGGAGGTTTTAAATTGCAACTCCTCCCTGTCATTTTCTGGCTTCAGAAAGTGCTGTGTGACACCCAGGTAGGTGCTTACGATGTAAATGCATTAAAAGCACTCTTGTTTCAACTGAGACAAACACCCTTTGGGATAACTGGCAATCTGCTTGGGTGGAGCTGAATTAAGACTGGACACATCCAGCCTCTACTGTAACACAGCAAAACCTTTGCCAGCTGGAACCCCTGCAGGGAGAGGGCATCCAAAAAGCAGCGTTTGCAAGATTGTGCAGTTTCAAAACAGCGTTGGGTAGGGCTAACAGTGTGCTCCAAAAGTTCAAACCCCATCCCTGCCAGTATTAGCTGAGCGATCCTGAGCAAGTTACCCAACTCGTGGGGACTAGGTTTCCTCATCTGGGGGTGAGGGAAGGGGGTAAACCACCTATTTGGTCTTGTTGAAAGGATTAGTGTTATTATTACCTAAGTAACAACACTTAAAATTTTAGCCAACCTGACTGGGAATCTTTTAAAAATCTGTTATACACTTCCCTGCCTTCCTAAACAGAGTCAAGGGAATATAATTTAACCTTTTCTCGATGACTCTGGGTCACAATTACCAGCAAAGCCTCAATCATCAAACTGATGATCCCAAGCCACTCCCCCCAAAAAAAGACTCCCAGCTCTTCTGCTAGCACTTGCTTTTCCTGGAGTTTTTATCTCAGTCTGCTCTCACTGCCAACTCTGCACTGTAGTCATTTTTCCCCCCTCTATGCTGGTTTCTTTATTCTCTTTCATATTATGTATTTATTTTTAGGCGGAGTTTTGCTTTTGTCACCCAGGCTGCAGTGCAATGGCGAGAATCTCGGCTCACGGTAACCTCCGCCTCCTGGGTTCAAGTGAATCTCCTGCCTCCGCCTCCCGAGTAGCTGGGATTACAGGTGCCCACCACCACACCTGGCTAATATTTGTATTTTTAGTAGAGATGGGGTTTCACCATATTGGCCAGGCTGGTCTCAAACTCCCAACCTCAGGTTATCCACCGGCCTCAGCCTCCCAAAGTGCTAGCATTACAGGCGTGGGTCACCACACCTGGCCTTTATCCTCTTTCATTTGCTGCTTCTTCCAAACTTGAAAATAGGATGACACAGCTTATATGTAAGTTAAACAGGATCTGAGGTGGCTGCTATGAAGAAAAATGCAGGAACTTGAGTCCTCGACCTTCTTGGCTACATGCAAATAAGCAAGGCTGCTGGGTAGCTGAGTTCCAAATAAGACTTTAGGGTAGGAGAGATGTTATTGGATATTATGGAACATATTATAGGAAGAACTATATCCAACACTATAAGTACACCTTGCTGTCCATTTTGGGGCCAATCTGCAAGGTAGCAAAATGTGTAGCAAGCCTTGGAAGGCAGGTTCCAATGACTGCAGGTCTCCTTCCTACATGCTGCAGGAATACAGGGCTTCCTGCCCTAGTGTCAGAACAGCTGACTACAGGTTAACTTCTTAGAACCTTATGGACATTTTTTGTCAGGAACAGAACACTTATAAAGAGTGTGAATGTTTCCTTAATTCCTTAGATCTCATCACACAGTAGGCTTTTACTTATTAAACAAATGCTTATTGGAATCCTAGTATACAACAGGCCCTGGGGATGTAGCAATGAGCTGGAGGAACGGAAGCTGTATGAGAAGCCTGGTTCCTTTTCAATAAATACTTCACACACACACACACACACACACACACACACACACACACACACACAGTCTCACAGCCTGGGAAGTAAAGGATGTGAGTTTTTAAGAGCTTCCAGCACCTGTAGGACCCATCTCTCCTCTTGGGACCCTGTTCCCAAGGTAAAATAGACTTCACTCCTGCGTCTTTCCCTTCCAGTCCCAGCCCAGATTCTGGTGATAATCAGATCAACTTGTGGGACCCTCTGACTGTGTTTCATGAAAGGTCGCATGCACAGCTACCACTGTGCCCACGAGAAACCTATTCAGGCTGTGTTCAGCCCAAATCTGCTCAGCATGAGAGTTCAAGTCCTTAAAACTCCATTCCTTGAGCTTACATAAGGGCTCCCTTCCCGAAGGTCAGCCAAGATAACTGTAGAAAGCCCTATTCTCCCTAGCGCTTGCATTCCCTGATGGCAACAGCCCACCTAGGGCTGGACTCGACCCTGCCACTGCCTTCTTCCCCCTAATACCATGGGATTACCTAGGGGGAAGAAGGCAGTGGCAGGTCCCATGGATCAAAAGCTGCAGCAGATGAGACCACAAGCCCAGATCACTCTCAGGGTGGGACCCCAGCCCAAGCCCAGCACATCCTGCTGATCACACTTTGTACCATTCTCAATGCCATCTGGGCACAAAGATAGCCCAGCACCATTCCTGGCCTCAGACAGCAACCCAGTTAGCAAGGCCAACCTTTATCCCCAGGCAGCCGACACACAGTGGGGCTACCAGTGGCTCTAGATGGGCCCCCTTCGGGTCAGTTTAGTCCATGCCGCCATCCAGCTTTCTTTCTCCTGACTTCAGGTCACCCAACGCTAACATGCTTGGGGCTGTTCAGGGCCTTTGCAACTTCCTCTGTTATCAGATCATCTCGCTTTTACCCGTCTCCAGGCACCAACTGGCAGGCTCAGGAAGTTCCTTCATCACAGGGCCTGCCTGGCTGCCCTGAGTGTGCAGCCACACGCTTTGGGGGTGGGGCAGGGGGGTAGATCTCGCCATGACCACTTCCCTAGGCCTCACCCTCCACTGCCCATCCCTCACTTCCTGAGCTAGGGCAGGGTGCCCAGGAAGCCACTCACCACAGACTATGACAGCGGTACTTTAGATTACACCCCTCCCTTCGAGGCCATGGTACCAGCAGAGAGGGGCGGAGATCCATCAGATCAGCTGGGTGGAAGCAGCTAGGAGCTAGACTAGGAGCTAGGCAGACGATGCTGAGCTCTCATTGTGTCTGTCACTCTGTTACTTTAAATTCTGGTCCATGGTGAACCTTTATTGGAAGTCTTCCTAGCCTTCTCAGAGCCGCCACCAGAATCCTCTAGCTACTTTTTTGGGCTTTCCTAGGACAGGTCCACCCACCATCTGCACCCTCCCCCACTTTCCCTACTACCCCTGGTCCTCTCCCACCAGCTGGCATCGACCTCCAGGAATAATTTACCTACAGGAGGCTGGGGGAGGGGTAGACAGCTGTGAGGCAGAGTTGGGAGGCCAAGGAGGTGTGATTCACTGGGGCTGGCTGGAAGCAGGGGGAATTCCAGAGCAAGAGGGGGGTGGTCAGGGCTGCCCCAGTCATCCTATCTGTGGGGGCGCAGTGGGGGTGGCACATAGCACACACCTGGAAGTCCCACGTCTTCAGCCACCTGCAATCTAGGGTAGGGCAGGAAAGGCTCCCTAACTACAAAGTTTTTGCCAAGGTTTTCTATTTTCCCCTCCCTCTAATTCCCTACTCCTGTCCAATACCTAAAATGAAAAGCTTTGCACCTAGAGTCCTTAGCAATGGCATTAACTATCTCATGCTAGCCCTGCAGAATTTGGTTGGAGAAATAATTTATGGAACCTCTCTATTGTCTTTGCTAAGCATTCACCATGTCATCTCACTGTACGTGGTCATGATGCCGCATATGGTAGGTATGGTGACTAATTCCCTGCTATAGGTGAGAAACACCGCATGTGGTAGGTATGATGACTAATTCCCTGCTATAGGTGAGAGACACAGCTCAAAGAAATTTAGCACCACGTCAAAGTGCACAGGGCTGGTGAGCTGTCAAGCCAGGGATTTGAAACCAAACCCTGTTCCTCGATGCCACAGTGAGATGAACTGGGCTTCAGGGAAGAGAAGGCAGAGATGAAGGAAAATACCTCCTTCAGGCATTACCTCAAAAGTACCTTCCTCCCAGAAGCCTCCCTGGCCACCCTATCTAAACTGTCACCTCAGCCCTTCCCCATGACAATTCACACCTACCTTCCCTATCATATTTTTTATTTCTGATTATCACTAATGCACTCCTTATTTCAACCTTTATTGTCACTCCTGCTGAAGTCAGCTCTATGAGGTCAATAATTATTGTATATTTCCTTCACTGCTGTGTCTTCTGCGTCTAGCATTCATACAGAGTAGGTGCTAACTCCTTAACTGTTAAATGAATGAATAGGGTATTTTAAAATAGAACTAAGAGGCATGAGTATTGGCGGAAAAAGATGAACCGTCCATTCAGAGGAAGAAAGGAGACATGAGAAAAGATGGTGTGGGAACCTGGCCAGATGAGCTTGACAAGAGGAAACGAGGGTCTGCCAGGTCTGCTAGGGGCTCCAGTAGCCCCTTCCTGCTGGCAGTTGTGATTTCCAGCTGCCAGGGCCCCAGCGGGAGGGCTTCTGCTGGGGAGGGAGGGTGGAGTAGGGCGGGCTTGCAGCCACGGAACAAAGGCCTGTGGACATGCAGCTGGCCAGAGAGGCGGGACAGAGCAGTCGCCTGGGCCAGAGGGGCGGCCTGGGATGGGGGAGGGGGCACAGATGAGAAGCTGAAGACAGCCCTGAGTGCAGCTGCAAAAGCAACACCCTCCCAGAGTCCTTGCAACCCCCAACACAACAGAGAGTAGTCAGAGGGCTTCGCTTTTAACCCTCAGAGGCCAGGGCGGCCTGGGCCTGTGGCAGCACCCCCAGGCTTACAACTGGAGCCTTCACGAGGTTCTGGGAGCCAGCAGAAGAGAAGGGGCAAGGTATACATCCGCAATACAGGCGCCTTCCCCCTCCACCCGGGTCAACCCACAAGCCGTGGCCTTTGGCCTCCTCCGGTGCAAACAGTGACCCTGGGATAGCAGTGGATTTGGTAAGGCAAATGTTTACTCTGGAGCTGAGCTATTAAGACCAGGGTGTTTTATACATCCACCACTGGCTCCTAGTATCTAACACTTCCTTGTGGCACACACATGGGACATAGCCAGTAAATTCTAAAACCATTGGGAGACTCCCTTCCCATCCACTGTGAGCCCTTTATTTTTAACAGGAGTTAATGGAGCACTTTCCACAAATGAGGCTTCCTTTGATCCTCACCACAGCTCCTATGAGGAAGAGCGGGCAAGTAATCCCACTTTATTCATGTGGAAACTGAGTCAGAAAAGATAAGTGAATTGACCAGATTGTGTTGGAAAAAACACAGATCAGACAAGGAGGAAATCTGAGCTCTGGTTTCTACATGGCCAATAGGGTCCCAGGCTGAAATCACCTCACCCCTCTGGGCTCTGCCGCCTTCACGAGTAAATGGAGTAGGCTAATCGGAGGGGCCTTCCAGCCCAAGTGACTCTCAACCTTCAACTCCAACCATCTTCCATGCCATGCAGAAGAGCCAGGTTTAAAACTCAGGCATAAACCCGTGCTGGACTCCCAGTCCAGTGCTCTTTCCAATTTCCCTGCCATGCCACTTGTAATAAAAGGCAGTAGAAAAGCACCCCCCAAAGCAGCTCTTCCACACATCACTCCCTCAGCAGCTAGGACTTGGCCTCCGGGTACCTCTTCCCCCCAACTCCCTGCCCTATCCCCAGGGCAAGCTACCTAGGGAGCCAATGGGTAGTCCCATCTTCCAGGAAGGGAGTGGGGGACAGCAGGTGTCGAACGGGGAGGTGAGGCCATTCCATCCAGGGGGCCAGCCCAGAACCACAGGGGAGGGATGAATAACAGAGAGATAAATGTACACTTTTGGTTCTTCCTAGGTTTCCTCCGGGGGAACAGTTGGGGTTTAGTCACTTAGGATTCCATCCTTGTCCAACAAAGGAGAGCCCAGAAAGCCTCTTTGCTGAAGGTTAGGCGGCCCGAGGTGCTCAGCGCGTGCCCCTCCCCCGCTCTGGACTGTCATTACCCTCCCTGCTTATTATTTCTTGAGCAAGGGCCATGTGACTGGGCTGCGTGCAGAGGCACGGCTGGGGAGAAACTGGGAACCCGCAGTCCAGGGTTCCCCGTAAGGTGAATGCAGTGTGGGTCTCCTGCTGGGGGCCCCAGAGCAGGGTACAGGAGGCACCTACATCTGCCAACAGATTAGCGAGTGACCACGAGGATAAAACTCTTCGGGGGCCTCTAACACCAACCTCCCCCAAAACCATACCTCTCCACCTCCAACCATTCCATTTCCCCCTCCGTTCTTCCTTTTGTGTTCCAAAGTAGCCCCAAAGAGACAAGTAGCTACCTAGACAACGCCTTAAAAATTTAAGCTTGCAAGCCTTGTCCAGGCTTTCCAAACCAAAGGGCTGACAGAAGGGTGCGAAGAACCAAACGGACTTCAGGAGTGGGCGAGGTCGAGGCGGCCGGTGACCTCTGTGCTTTCCCCTCCCCGCTTCTGGCCCCCACTCCCCTCGCTCCCGGACAGGTAGCCAAGATTCCCAACAACAGCGCGTATCGCGCGGCACCAACCCGGAACAGGCTGCAGGCGCCTCCCGGGCAGGCAGGAGCAGAGCTCCGATCCCCGCGCAGAAGGGTCCGCCCGCCCGGCCCACAGCTCCAGCCAAACACCAGCCCTCCGGCGCACGCGGCCTCGCGGGCTTCCTGGATTTCAAACTGAGCCTCTCTGGAGCCACCCGGCGCATTTGCCCCTTTTGTTTCCGTAGTGGAGGGGAAAAAAGGACAGAAAACGCCTCCCCGCACGACCCTCCCGCGCTCGCGCCCTCTGCGGCAGGGTGGCTCGGGCAGGAGCCCACACAGTCCCAGGCCCTCCTCGGTCGCCCGGGTCCTCACCCCGCAGGCGGCTGGCACGGGCGCCGCGCGGGGACAGGAGCCCCGGCATGACTGCAGGCACCGCCGCTGGACGACTGCAGGCGGCAGAGCGAAGAAGGGAGAGGGGAGAATCCGGAGACACTCACCGAGCGGTCGCCGCTCCGCGGGCTCGGGACACGCACTGGGTGCGGGGCTACCCAGGTGCCGCCGCGACGCGGGCGCGAGTTTGAAAGTCGCTCTCTGAAGGGGCTGAGGCCGCCCGCCGCTCCCGCCCACCGCCAGCCCCTCCGCCCGCCCCTCAGCCCGCCCAGACGCGGCCCCCGGGGACCCCAGCCAGCGCGCCGCTTCCCAGCGCTGGGCAGGAAGTTGGGGAGCGGAGCCGGAGCTGCAGCGGGAGGGCGGGAGGGAATGAGGGAGCGAGGGAGGGGCGGGCCAGGAATTTTTCCTGTGGGTGGAGACTCCGGCCCGCGGCTGAGGTCCAGCAATTGGCGGCTCCGCGGGGGCCGGGGAACCTTTGGTACGCCGCGAGCCCGAGCCGGGGTGAGGCTGCGGCGGCGGCGGGGCCCGGGTGCGGCTAATGATTAACGCCCGCAGGGTGATGAGCGCGCGCCCCGGAGAGTCAGTCCCCCCGGCCGCTTGCCCCTCCCGGGCAGCCTAAATGCTCTAGGATTCCAAGACGCACGTGGTGGGGTCACCCTGGTGTCACAGACCTGCTACCACAGCCTCCCGAGAGCGCACGGATGGCCAGAGCGTCCCCCTTGCAAGGACAGGGAACACTGGGCCATGCGAAGGGGGCTGAGGGCTTCCCCAAGTGAGTCACCAGCTGGGATCGGATCTGGGGGTCCTGATCCTACCAAAGCAGGCCGTCTCCGCTTTTCCAAGTCAGAAAGGCAGGTCTTGAATTCCTCACCATAACTCCGTCCCTGTGACGCTTTACAGAGGTAAATCTAAACCTCCGAAAAGCTGACGGGGAAGAGATAAAGCAGATAACTAGAAGGCAGCTCAAGGACCTGTTAAATAGAAAAAATAAGACACAGAAACCTGGATGATAGAGGACCCCGTTTTTTTTTTTAAAACAAAGAGAACCGTTTGTCTTTATGTCTCTGTATATGACCGTGTGCGCATGGAAAGGTACACACCTGGAAACTGGGGCAAGGGGTGAGGATGGTGGACAGGGACATTCAATACAGGCATGTTGGATTTTGAGCAAGAGCATAAATCTAAAAACCTGTAATAATTCATCAATAAAGATCCCGAAAAAAACGAGGCTATTCCCTACAAGCCCGGAGGAGGGAAGCCCAGGCTGAGGCCCCAGAAGAGGAGCAACGCCCACTGGTAAGACTTTGTCTCTAGTTCCTTGGGAGGAGGAATGGGACGCTGATATCAGAACCACGGGGTGTATTTGTTATCCAGGTGCAGAACAAACGATTTCTAGAGGTCTCGTTTAAAATAAAACAAGCGCCCGCCCCAAACTGCTACTCTGAGCAAATGCAAGCTCCAGGTGATCTACTGCGAGGGGAGGGGCGGGGCTGGCGCGGAAGGAAATGGCTTTCAGGTGACTTTGAAACTGGATCCTGGCAGAGGGTGGGGTGAAGGCAGCGTCCAGGCTCCTGACTGCGGAGGAAGCGGTAGGCGCTCGGTCTGGCAGGCTCAGAAAGCGGGGCCCACATTCCTTAGGGAGGGAGGGTGTGTTGGAGGCTTGCAGAGCCCCAGACTCGCGGACCGCGAAGGTGAGAGCAGAGATTCCTCGGAGATAAATCAATTTCCATTAGGGCTCCACTAGGCCCCGCCGGCTAGGGGAAAAGTGACAAGTCCCCCTCCTGGCCTTCCAGCATTTGTTCTTACCCCTTCCAACATTAGGCTTTCGCCTTTTTTTGTTTCTGCCTTCTTATCACCTGAATCTTACGAATGCCTTCTGGTCCGCTTCAAATTCCAGCTTCCAGAGAAGCCCCTGACTAATTAACTAAGCCACTTGTGAGGGACTCTTCACGCCTTAGCTAGGGCACGTTACAGTGTTAGTAACAGTAATAACTGTCCTCCAGTGAATGCGCACCATGCAGAGGGCCTGTGCTATACTCTTCACAAACTGTGCCCCGGGATCTTCACAGCCACCTTGCGAGGTAGGAGGTATCCTAATTCCCATCTTACAGACTGAACACTGAGGCTTAGAGGCATGGAGCAACTTGGCAAAGATTTTATAACCAGCAAAAGCAGTGTCAGGCAAGTGCCTAGGTGGGTCCACCATGAGACTACTTACTACGTATTAGCCATTCTTCGAAGTGCTTTACAAAAACAATTGCAGTAACAGAAAAAGAAACCGAGGCAAGGTCAAAGTCACACAGCTAATGGGTGGTAGACCTGGAAGTTATAACAGGGAATTCTGCTCTTAACCACCACTGCTCCCAGTTTCTTTCTGACACTTGTTCTACCCAATTCACTTGATTATAATATCTTGTATTGTTTCTATTAATAATTGTTTTAGTTTTACTTTATATCACCTACTTCCTAAAAAGATTGTAATCTCCCTTTGGTAGAAGTCATATAGGAAGCAGTAAAACTGCTGAATTCAGCTGAAAGAGCCCAAAGAGCTTGTGAGAAATTGAAGTCTCACCTCCAAGAATAAAACCCTGTGTCCAGGGCCAGGGACTTCAGTCTGCAGCCCCTCCACGGCTCAGAGCCTCTTCCTTCCTACCAGTTCTTGTTGCAATGGCCTCACCCTGCTATTAAATCATTTATTGTTATAATAATACCTTGTGTCTCAGTAATGCCTTTAATCCAAGATCTCAAGGTGTTCTAATAAATACAGGTGAATTCACTTTCACAGTACCCCAGTGAGATGGGGAGATGGAGGTATGTGCCTCACTGTATGAGTGAGAAAACCAAGACAACAGAGAATTGAGGTGACTCACTATGGAAATCAGTGGCAGCGTTTACTCCCCCATCTCTTTCCCTCCTCCTTCCTAATTCTTGGCTGCCAACACTTGCATGAAAATTTCAAATCCCAGAGATAAAAGCCTTTGAGTTTTCACAATAAAGGACATTTCCAGACTGTCATTTCAGCTGTTCTATTGTGGCAGACCTCAGGAGAGGGAGGGAATGTAAACCCAGTAAAGGTTCCCTGGGGCTCTATGCTCCTGGCTCAGAGGAGCCATGCCTGGCTGAGATGGAGGAATGAAACCTCAAACATGGAGAAAATTCCCCTCAAAGGTGACCTGAAAAGCCCCACCAAGCTCTGAGATCTCAAGGCTTCCAGGGTTCCGAGCTGCGTTTTAGAAACGTTTCTCAAAAATATGAGCCACATATAGCAAAGGAAAAAAATAAATTGAACACGAAAATTTAAAACTTGTATGCATCAAAGGACATCAAGAAACTGAAAAGACAACCCAAAGAATGGGGGGGAAATTTTGCAATTCACATATCTGATAAGAAACTTAATGGAATACATAAAGAACTCCTACAATTTAATAAAGGCAAATAACCCAGTTTAAAAATGGACAAAGGCTCTGAACAGACATTTCTCCAAAGAAAACATACAAATGGCCAATAAGCACAAGAAAAGATGCCCAATAGTGTTCGCTATCAGGAAAATGCAAATTAAAAACATAGTGAAATACCATTTCACACCCACTAGGATGCCAATAACCAAAGGCAGGTAATAATAAATGTTGGCCAGGATTTGAAGAAATTGAAACCCTCTTGTGCTCCTGACAGAAATGTAAAGTGGTGTAGCTGCTTTGAAAAACAGTCTGCAGTTTCTCAAAAGGTATTTTTTGTTTTTTTGAGACAGGGTCTCACTGTGTCACTCAGACTGGAGTGCAGTGGCACAGTTCAAAAGGTTAAACATAGATTTACGATTTGACTCCACAGTTTCACTCCTAGCTATACACCCAGGAGAAATGAAAACACCTGTTCATATAAAAAGTTGTACACAGCTGTTCATGGCCACATTAATTCATGGCTAACACATAGTAACCAAAAAGTAAAAACAACCAGGTCAGGAGTGGTGGCTCACACCTGTAATCCCAGCACTTTAGGAAGCCAAGGTGGGTGGATCACTTGAGCCCACGAGTTTGAGACCAGCCTAGTTAACATAGAAAGACCGTCCCCCTCACCTCTACAAACAATTTTTTTTTTAATTAGCTGGGTGTGGTGCTGCCTTCCTGCATTCCCAGCTGCTTGGGAGGCTGAGGCAGAAAGATCACTTGAGCCAAGGTGAAAGATGCAGTGAGCTATGATATGCCACTGCGCTCTAGCCTGGGTGACAAAGCAAGACTCTATCTCCGAAAAAAAGAAAAAGAAACAATCTAAATGTTCATCAACTGATGAATGAATAAGCAATGGTATATCTGTACAGTGGAATATTAGCCATAAAAAGTAATGAAGTATTGATGCAGGGATGAATCCTGAAAACATTATAGTAAGTGAAAGAAGTCAGTTACGAAGGACCAAATGTATATATTTTCATTTATATGAACTAACCAGAATAGGCAAATCCATACAAACAGGTAGTAGAGTCCTGGTTTCCTGGGGCTGGGGCGGGGATTGAGGAAAGTTGGAAGAAATAGACAGTGACTGCTCACAGGTTTGGGATTCTTTTTAAGAGTGATACAAATGTTGTAGGCCGGGCGCGGTGGCTCACGCCTGTAATCCCAGCACTGTGGGAGGCCGAGGCGGGTGGATCACGAGGTCAAGAGATCGAGACCATCCTGGTCAACATGGTGAAACCCCATCTCTACTAAAAATACAAAAAATTAGCTGGGCATGGTGGCTCGTGCCTGTAATCCCAGCACTTTGGGAGACCAACGCAGGCAGATCTTGAGGTCAAAAGATCGAGACCAGCCTGGCCAACATGGTGAAACCCCCATCTCTACTACAAGTACAAAAATAAGTGGTGGTGCATGCCTGTAGTCCCAGTTACTTGGGAGGCCGAGGCAGGAGAATCGCTTGAACCCAGGAGGTGGAGGTTGCATTGAGCTGAGATGATGCCACTGCACTCCAGCATGGTGACAGAGCAAGACTCCGTCTAAAAAAAAAAAAAAAAGAGCTGTAAGAGCTGTGGCCTCTGGGGGAAGGGATCCCTTCCTGAGGTTCTGTATTAATAGCTTCTTTCCCCTAGTCTGGACTTCTTAGCGTCAGAAAAATCTGACATCAGAAAGGGGAAGAAGCTATGGGGGAAGGGAAAAGAAGACTTCTCCCCTCCTTCCCTATATTGTTTACAGCCACTGCAGTGGGGAGCTCTTGAGGAAATGAAGTGTTTGTGCTTGGGTCTACAGTAGAAGCATTTGTCAATCTCTTGTGGTTTTTCAAGAACCTGAGAGCCCCATGTGAACCATTTCTGGAGATTGCTTGTGTTCACCTTCGTTATCAGTAGATAAACCGGCAGTAGTCAGCATTTACAACACCAGAGACTAGGGAGTTGGCAGCGGACGTCTGCCTTTGATGATCTGGGGGTTGATTTCTACACAGGGATGCTGTTTCTCCTCTGGCTGCGGGCTGTTGGGCTGCTTTTCTGTTTGCATCTCCACCTATAGGGAGATGAGGTACAAACATGGAACTGTTTAATGCTAAATAAAAGATGTCTGGGGTAGGTGTAGACACTATTGGCTGCAGTGGTGTTTGGATTGGTCTGTGTGCTTCACAGATCAATGTTAATATCCCCAGAAGACTTTCCACCCCTGCCTGAGATTTTCAGACCTGGATGTTCTAAAGAATCACGTGGAAAATTTCTGACTGGGGACTGATGTGGACCCAGGAATCTGCATTCATAATGGGCAGGCAATTCAGATGCAAAAGAGATGATTCCACAGTCCAAACTCTGACAAACACTGCTGTGTGTATTCTGCATGTCTATTCCCATCTTGGTGCTTTCTCTTCCCCCACCCCCACCCCCAGATACAGAGGACTCAAACGCCCTGCAATCCCTTCCAGTGCTCCAACTATTTAAAGGGCATTGCTTTTAAGACCTCATGATGTTGAAATAAATCAGGCTATTATATTTAATCAGATGGAAGAATTCCATCTTGATTCATGTGAAATGCTTCATCTTCAACACCTTGGTGACAAGCAGGGCAGGGCACATCTACCAAGTACTACACTGTAAGCCTCAGAAAACAAACAGAGCTTCATTAGCAGGTAATTGCCCAGTCACTTGCAGAAGGAGGCACTTCTTCCTGACTATAATTTTGGTTGTTGATGTTTTCCTTTTAAACAGACCTCTCTAGCTTGTTCAAAGAGGACAGGACAGCTGTGCCCCCCAGATCTGCACACCCTTCTTTTGGTTTCTAAGCCAGGCCATACAGGAAACATGGGTTGGTTATAACCAGATTAGGGCAACTGGGACCCATCCCATTGGGTTTCCTAAGTCACCAGCAACTCCTCCTGGAAAAATGAGGAACTGGTCCAAGGAAGAATAAGATAGCTTTCTTTCACTTGAGCAGTAACTGAGCTCACAGACCCCACACAGTCCCATCCTATTCTTGGCCTCCTGGCACTCCCATCGAAACCTCAATTGCCATCATGAGCCGTACTTCATGGAGGTCACGCTGGTCCACTATTTGTCCCACTTTCCTGCAATGAAGCTGCCATCTTCTCAGTCTTACAGGATTTCCAGGATCTCTTCTAATCCTGCAAGTCTTGGATTCTACATCTTAAGAAACTTCAAACTGGACTTTCTGCTATAAGATCTCTTTATCCTTCACCTCCAAGTTTGTCTAGGGATGGTTCCCTAGCTTCATCATCTGGGTCCCTGGCTTCACAGCCCCTCCTTCAGATACCCTCATCCCAGACCTGTGGCTATCTTAGGCCTGCTAAGAGAATTAGAGGATAAAATGGTGACAGGAACAGGGCTAAGCGCTTTGTAAGTATTCTCACCCCATCTTCACAACAATCCTTTGAGGCAGGTGCTCATTCTCTCCCATTTTACAGATGAGAACATTGAGGCTTAGAGAGGTCAAGTCACAGGTCCCAAGTCATGTGGTCCTTAATGGCAGAGTCAGGACATGACGCAGGACCCTCTGCAGCCTAAACCTATGCTCTTAGCCAGCATTCTACTACCAAAATACCCAACCCCAGCTCCCAAGGAGCCAGCCACTAGGCCAGAGCAGAGAAGCCTGGAGTAACTGAAGCAAAATAAACCCAAAAAAGAAATGCCCCGACTCTGCTCTGCCCAACCAATCAGGTTTGAAATACCTTAAATCTCTTCAGGAAGCCTTCTAGACTCACAAGTGAGTTACAAACTCGGTCCCGGGACTGGTAAATGCGTGGCAGAAAGAGAAGAAAGAATGCGTTTAGGGTCATAAAGTTGATGAGTGGAGAAAAAAAGCAAAAGTCTCTAAATACTTTTGACGTCTCAAACTAGCTGGCTATAAAAGGTTGTGCCTGGCAACCACAGACTTTTATGCCCTAATCACAGCTCTGCTGTCTAATAGTCCTGCTGCTAGAACTCAAAGAACATCCTGTCCTACCTTTCTGGGAGCAAAGCTGACGTTTACCAAGTGCTGCTAGGTTGGATGGGGAGTTGGCTTCCTACTGGGCTCACAGACTCCAGCAGACCTAGAGAGGCTGGATGCCCCCGAATTGTCTCCAGAAACTTCCTCAGCACCAGCTGCCCCATGTGCCACCCCTCCTCATAGAGGATCCTGCTGTTTCTATGACAACGCTCCCTCCTCCCCCTCCCCTGTATCTCTGCGGCTCAGTGGAAAGGCAACTTCTCAAATATGGAGGGATTTGCTGTCTCTTGGGGAGCATGGTGGTTAAGACACCATAGCCGTGGATGCTAGCACTGCTTCTTAGAGTAGCCACTTAATTTCCTCGTGCCTCACTCTCCTCTTCTAAAACTGGGGTTAGCAGTAGGACCTAACGTATAGTGTTGTTGTTTGGGAATAAATAAGAAAATATGTTTAAGATACTTAGAAAGAGGTTGTTAATAATACTATTTTTATTTCTGCTTCTAAGTGTTAGGTTCCAAAGCCCCACCTCAATAGCCTAGTTTTCCTAATGCCACATGAAGTCAGCACATCTTCTAGCTGAAAGAAGCCATAGAAGTCACCCTAATATAATTGTTTTCTTCCCTATGTGATTTTCACACATACACATCTCTAAGAATGAAATAATAGCAGTAAAGTACTTAGCGTGTGCCTTGGATATAGTAAGTGCCTAATAAATGTTAGGGAGTTTTGTTGTTTGTTTGTCTAGGTAAGTATGCACTCATCCAGTCGTCATTTACTGAGCATCCTGGTGGCTGGGAGATGTACACTTAGTATAAGACATAGCATTTCCCCAGGAGAGACATTTATAACCAAATCAGAAAGAGAAGAGCCAGAAAACAATTAGAGAACAGTTTAGGGCCTGACTGTGCCATTTCCAGGTGTGACTATTACCATACCTGAAAGGAGGAGAGAGATTCTCTCCCTTTTTAACAGTGACCCAGAATCCATACCTTCAAATAGTATTGTTTTCGAAGAATGAGGATATATGCTTATCTCAAGAGTCTTCTTGTCACTCAAAAGTTCTTTACATTATTTTTAATGGCTTCAATGCTGGCAAATCCTGGACTTCTTAATGTTGGGGCAGGATGTATGGGAAACAGCAGAATGCCATTCAGACCCACGTCTGGTGGAAATGTCATCTCTAGCTGTTTAAACTGGATCCAGAATGAGGAGTGACAGTGGAATGAGGATTCCAATTTCTCCAGCATGCCCCTGAGCCAGTTCCTGAGCTCCAAAGAGGAGCTGATTCAGAGTCACTCCCACCCTCCCCCTTCCCCACTCCTGCCCTTCCTCCATCCTCACTCCCTGATATGAAAGAGTTCTTTGGTAAGAGACCAGATAGCTTTAATAGAGGAATGCAACCCACTGTCATCCTGGGTGCTTAAATTGAGTGCTTATCTCTCAACTAAAAAGAGCTGTATACACATTGCAATACCGCTCACATGATGACATCCCGGCTGTTTTCTACCTTAAAAACATGTTTTGGCCAGGCGTAGTGGCTCATGCCTGTAATCCCAGGACTTTGGGAGGCCAACACAGGCAGATCACGATGTCAGGAGATCGAGACCATCTGGCCAGCATGGTGAAATCTCATCTCTACTAAAGATACAAAAATTAGCTGGGGGTGGTGGCGCAAGCCTGTAATCCCAGCTACTTGGGGGGCTGAGGCAGGAGAATCCCTTGAACCCAGAAGACGGAGGCTTCAGTGAGCTGAGATTGCGCCAATGTACTCCAGCCTGGTGACAGAGCAAGACTCCCTCTCAAACAACAAAACAAAACAAAACCCAACAAACAAAAAACATGTTTTCACGCATTTTCTAACCCCCAAACATTCAACAAGGTCCGTTATATGCCAGACATTATGCTGGCTCCTGCCAGGAACACAAAAGCATCAGACCCTGTCTCTGATGTTGGACTGGTGGGAGAGAGTAGCAAACTGTAAACAGTAAAATCATTAAAGTGCCATGCTACACAATGAAAGCAGACATCTATAAGGCAGTTCACAATTCTTTGATAATCATACTTTGATCATCATAATTCGTAATAGAAGGCAAAGGGTAGAGAGTTCATTGCAGGCTGAGGTGGTCAGAGAACGCTTTGGAGGGGAAGGAATCTAACCAGGGAGGATTTGGGGAGTTGAAGAGGAGAAGGAAATATCCCGAGCAGAAGACAGTTTCAGGAAGGCAAACCTGTGAGTAAGATTGGCCTCTGGGTCACTTGTAATTTCAGTCTGGCCATAACCTGAACTTGATCTTCAAACAGAGGTATCCTCCCCCAAAATTTTCTGGCCTGGTGACCCTATTACTTTCGTGGCAAATAACAGAGACTCAACTCAAACTAACTTAAGCAGAAAGGCATTGATTTTCTCTTATAACTGCAAGTGCAGGCATGGATGTCTATTCATTTGCAAAGTATTAAAACACCGTTGGTGTTAGAAGCCCTGAAAATATTTCAGGGCTCTCTTTTCTCTCCCTTTTTCCACTCTACTGAGATCTGCTTCACAGGCTGGCTCTCCTGGTAAGGCAAAGAGGATGGCTGCTGGCAACCCTACACTCAGTCTCTGAGCTTAGCAACCTGGTAGAAAGAGAAGAAGTTTCTCTCTGGCTTCCCTTCGTAGCTCCTTCTCAATGTCCTGGACAAAGCAGGTAAAATGGATTCCCCGGTGAGGCCTGAAGCTAGCTGTCCTATGGGGAATAATTGGAGCCATGGGGGGTAGATCCAAAAGACTAAAAGGACAACCTCTGGCTGGTCTGGGGAAGAAAGCAAGCCTGTGATATCGCCACAACCTCTGCCTCCTGGGTTCAAGCGATTCTCCTGCCTCAGCCTCCAGAGTAGCTGGGATTACATACATGTCCGGCTAATTTTATATTTTTAGTAGAGATGAGGTTTCTCCATGTAGGCCAGGCTGGTCTTGAACTCTCAACCTCAGGTAATCTACCTGCCTCGGCCTCCCAAAGCTCAGGGATTCCAGGCATGAGCCACCACACGTGGCCAAGGTTGTAACATCTTACTCTGGAAAACCTCATCCCTGTTACAGACTCCCCATAAAGACACAGGTCCCTGCTTCCTCCCAACCCCAGTGGCCAGAACCTTTTCACAGAGTAACAAGGATTGCCAGCAGATCCTGTGTATAGACAGCAGCTGCCTACCACAAGGCACTGCAGCAGGGGTAGCACCAGGATAAACATCCAAGGTCATGTGATGTTTTAGAAAAGGAACCGAGATCAGAAGACCAGGTTAGGCTGTCACACCCTCATAGCCCAGAAAATGCCTTAAATGGATTTGGTGATGAGCAGGTAAGCAAAACAGAATCCCTGCTGTAGGCCAGAACTCAAAAGGCTTGGGGGACAGCTTTCAGACTGTAGATGTCACAGTCAGAAGACTTCAGAGCCTAACGCTGCCCTGGACTGAATATTAAGTGGCTATTGGAGGCATTTCCACTCTGCTCATTCTCTGCTTTTGAATTCTCAATCGGCAGCGAGTTCTGGGGCCCACAGCCTAATGGAGTAGCAACTTTCAATTCTCCAGGTCACAATCATAGAGGAGAAAAAGGAGCAGACACTCAGGGCAGCAGTGTCCTCCAGAACTTTCTGTGATGGTAAAATGTTCTACATCTGCAATGTCCCTTGCCACGTGTGGCTATTGAGCACTTGAAACACAGCTAGTGCAACTGAGGAATGGAATTTTTCATTCTATTTAATTGAAACTGCAATAGCCACATGCAGCTAGTGACACTAAGCCTCAGCGAACATCCTTCCTCCACCTACCTCCAGGGCTTGGAAGGGAAAAAGACAGGATAAATTAGAACAGAACATCCCCATCAGTGATCAAGCCAGGAAAAGCAGATGGTGTAGCATGGGAAGCAGGGGAGACCCCAGTGTCAACCTTCTTCCTAGACACAGACAACAGCTGCTTGAACTCTGGCAAGCATTACCCAGCTCTGAGAGTCACTACCTCAGAAAAGGACTTCAAACAAGGTCATCTGAGGCTACCAGGTGGCCCCAAAACCATGGTCCAGTGAGGAAGGAAATACCTTCCACACTTTTCAATAGCCCCACAGGAAATCTCCCCCATGATTTTGGAGACCCCACTTCCCGTACTCTTCCTCCTCTATGGAAAGCATCTCACACTGTGCCTGAGGACCCAAGGTCACACATCCATGTCCATCAATGGTCAGGTCCCTCCAGGATTTCAGTTACACGTGTGTTAACTGAGTGCCTCCCAGATCATCAGAGGAAAAGCTGAACTTAAATAATTTCCTGTCCAGGAACAAGCTGTCACTTAACAGTGGGAAACCATCCAAGCTAGATAGTAGGAGTGACGCTGGGCTCCACCCACAGCCTCCAGCCTAGAAAGGGGCTTGTTCGGGCAGGACAGCCAGGGACTAGATGAATGGGTTCTGCTAACCCAAGAAAGACCTAAAATAGTCCTGAAAAGACTAAACCAAACAGTGAATGAACAAGCAAATAAGATGGTTATTTCCATTAAACTCAGATCCCAGTTGCTTACAGCCACCTGAAGCCAGACCAGGACACTAGGCTGGTGTGGGCAGGGCTGGGAGAACCCAACTGTGGACAATACTGCAGAGGCTGATGGACAACAAAAAGGACCATGTGCCAGGCTGATGCCTACTTGGCTCCTTCCTGTGCTCCTTCCCTGTCTCACTTTTCCTCCAGCTCACAGGATCAACCATACCAGGAGGTAGGACCTTGACCAACTCCCAGCTGTCAGGAGGGTGAAGGCAGGAACTGAGCTCATGGCTGGGCTTGCCCTGGCCCAGGAGGGACTTACTTACACAAGTTCTGAGCTTTCTCTGATCATAGTTTCCACACCTATTTGGGGGTGTTCTTTTTTAAAAATAAATTAAGCTTTCATGCCCATATTCATTGCAGCGTTATTCACAATAACCAATAAGAGGAAAACCTCAAACATCCATGAATGGTAAAATGGATAAAGAAAATATGGGCCGGGGCAGTGACTCATGCCTGTAATCCCAGCACTTTTGGAGGCCGAGGTAGGAGGATCACAAGGTCAGTAGTTCAAGACCAGCCTGGCCAACATAGTGAAACCCAGTCTCTACTAAAAATGCAAAAATTAGCTGGGCAAGGTGGCACACACCTGTAGTCCCAGCTACTCAGGAGGCTGAGGCAGAAGAATCACTTGAAACTGGGAGGTGGAGGTTTCAGTGAGCCGAGATTGCACCACTACACTCTAGCCTGGGCAACAGAGCAAGACTGTCTCAAAAACAAAATTAAAATTAAAAAACTTTTTAGGCCGGGTATGGTGGCTCACACCTGTAATCTCAGTACTTTAAGAGACCGAGGCAGGTGGATCACGAGGTCAGGAGTTTGAGACCAGCCTGACCAACATGGTGAAACCCTGTCTCTACTAAAATTACAAAAATTAGCTGGGCTTGGTGGCGCATGCCTGTAATCCCAGCTACTCTGGAGGCTGAGGCTGGAGAATTGCTTGAATCTAGGAGGCAGAGGTTGCAGTGAGCTGAGATGGCACCACTGCACTCCAGTCTGGGAAACAGAATGAGGCTCTGTCTCA
>NW_016107398.1:5936581-5954024 GCF_001604975.1 Cebus imitator | reverse complement strand
GTGATCTTCCTGCCTCAGCCTCCCAAAGTGCTGGGATTACAGGTATGAGCCACTGGGCCTGGCCTACAATGAAATATTATTCCGCAATATTATTCGGGAAGAATATTCCTGAAACATTATTCAGGAAGAAAATCCTGTCAATGCTACAGCACAGATAAAACTTGAGGACAATATGTAAGTGAAATAAGCCAGTCACAAAAGACAAATACTGCAGCATTCCATACTTTATGTATAAAGTATGTAAAGTAGTCAAACTCATCGAAACAGAAGGTAGAATGGTGGTTTCCAGAGGCTGAGGGGAAGGGGGAACAGGCAGTTAGTGTTTAGTGGATACAGTTTCAGTTTTACCAGATGAAAAAATTCCAGAAATCTTTACATAACAATGTGCATATGGTCAACACTACTGAACTGGAGACTTAAAAACTGGTAAGATGGTAAGTTTTACATTTTATCACAATTTAAATTTTTTTAAATAAAAAATCCAGCTTGGGCAACACGGTGAAAACCTGCCTGTACAAAGAATACAAATATTGGCGGGGTATGGTGGTGCCCATCCATAGTCCCAGCTACTCGGGAGGCCAAGGTGGGAGAATGGCTTGAGCCAGAGGGGCAGAGGTTGCAGTGAGCCTCCATCGCACCACCGCACTCCAGCCTAGGTGACAGAACGAGACCCCATCTCAAAAAAAAAAAAAGAAAAAGAAAATTCATTAAGCTTTTCATATATTCTCTCCCTTTTTTTTTCTTGAGATGGAGTCTTGCTCTGTCACCCAGGCTGGAGTACAGTGGTACCATCTCAGCTCGCTGCAACCTCTGCCTCCCAGGTTCAAGCGATTTTCCTGCCTCAGCCTTCCGAGTAGCTGGGACTACAGGTGCACGCCACCATACCCAGCTAATTTTTGTATTTTTTGTAGAGACAGGGTTTCACCATGATGGTCAGGCTGGTCTCAAACTCCTGACCTTGTGATCCACACACCGCAGCCTCCCAAAGTGCTGGGATTACAGGTGTGAGCCATCTGGCCCAGGCTGCTTTTCATATATTCTCTCATCATATATGCCCATTATGAAAAATGTGGAAAATTGGAAAAGTACTTCTTGCAAGTTTTATGAATATAAAACCTGCCCATAATTTAAACATGATATAATAAGAATAGAAAACAGTCACAATTTCCTGCCCTACTCAGGGCTTCCTCTCCAGAGACAATCAGTTTTACATTTTTCTACTTTTAGATGGTCATCTCCTTAACACAAAGTAATTTGCTACTAAATTTTTATTTGTCAACTTCAGATATCTTTGACTCCTGCCTAAGAAAGATGAGGATTTTTAAAATTAATTAATTGTATATTTATTTATTTATTTTGAGACAGGGTCTCACTCTGTCACCCAGGCTAGAGTACAGTGGTGCCATCTCAGCTCACTGCAACCTCTGCCTCCTGGGCTCAAGCGATCCTCCCACCTCAGCCTCTCAAGTAGCTGGGACTATCAGTACACACTACCACACTCAGCTAATTAAATTTGTTTTTTTTGTAGAGACAAGGTCTCACTATATTGCCCAGGCTGGTCTCGAACTCCTTGCCTCAAAGCAATACACCCGCCTCAGCCTCTAAAGTGTTGGGATTATAGGCATGCGCCACTGCGCCCAGCCTAAAATGAGTTTTTAGATCACCCACCCAACCCCCACCTCTTGTTTTTAATCATTTACAATTTTAGTTATTCTATTGGTTATCTTTGTAACATTTAACAATGTACTTAAAGCTCGCTTGATTTCTGGTTTGGTCAAATTTCAATAGTCTTCTCTTGTAAAATAAATTAACTTGGACTGTTACCTGCCTTTCTACTAAGACATTCCCTCCTGCCCCCAACTTCTGTTAGTTTTACTTCTCTATTTATATCATTGTGGTTGATAACATTTATTTGTTTTGTTTTCTGAGACAGAGTTTCGTTCTTGTTGCCTAGGCTAGAGTGCAATGGCATGATCTTGGCTCACTGCAACTTCTGCCTCCCGGGTTCAAATGATTCTCCTGCCTCAGCCTTCCGAGTAACTAGGATTACAGGTGTGTGCCACCACATTGAGCTAATTTTTTTTTTTTTTTTGTATTTGTAGTAGAGATGGGGTTTCACCGTGTTGGCCAGGCTAGTCTTGAATTCCTGGTCTCAGGTGATCCTCCTGCCTTGGCCTCCCAAAGTGCTGGGATTACAGTCGTGAGCCACCACACCCAGCAGGTTGATAACATTTAATTCAATCGTTCTTATTTTACCATAGATTGATTCTAGAGGTTGAAAACCTATACACTATATTTACACGATTATGACTTTGTCACATTGTTCACTCAGTGTGACAGCACCGAAGTTCCCTCTCTATGGCTCCACTGTCATAAGGGAGATGACCTTTGATCAGCTGTGGGGAACACCAGGTTATAAAGGTGTTTGATGAATATGAGGGCTCAGAATCTTCCACACTTAAGCAAATGTTTAATTTCTACAACTTTCTCACAGTTAAAACAACAATAATATCAGGGCACAGACTATGAAGAATATCACCCTAAATGAAGTTAGCTGTTGCCAGTATGGGAAGGTCCCCTGTGATCCACCCAAATAAAGTCTTCCCACCTGTCTGACTTGCCTCTGTAATCAGTAATTCACTCCTTTGCAGTCAAGCAAAGCCCTCCACAGATATTCCTGGGAGGGCTGGCACATTAAGCAGCTGAACCTTGGCACAACCCATTTTATCAGATCGCTGCCTTCCTCTATGTCAGGAAGGGTGAGCCAGCTCCGATAAGCACAGGACTCCAAGCAGGTGGAGCTGCTGCATGGTCAGACTCGGAAGGCAGCTCTTCCCTGACTTCCCAGTCACCAGCCAGCCCTGGCTGGGAAGGGCAGTGAGTAGCAGCCAAAGCTATCCTCGCTTCCAGCTCCCACTCTCACTGCTGACTAAGGCTTGCTGAGGCTGATGTCAGCAGCACTGCATGAGGCTGAGAAGCCGCTGCAGCTCCAGAAGTGCCGGGCTGGTAGCAGCCACCTCCCCAACCCAGTACTGCTAGCTCCCACCTACCCAGAGCAAGCAAGAAAAATGATGTGAGGAGATCAAAAGAAAACCAGAGCAAAAGACCCTAGGGAAAGAGCCATAGGCTCTAGGGAAAACCTGAAGGAGCTTCAGGAAAGAGAGTTGAGAGGTGCCCTCTTCTGCCTCCAAATGCTGGGGTTGACCTAAGTCGAGGAATGTTCTTTCTCCTCCTGCTTTCCCGTCACAACTCGTATCATCTGTGAATTGTCTGCTCTGTGCCTGTCTCTGCCATATGAGGGCAGAACCTGCCCCGTCTTGTCTTCACTGCATCCTCATGCCCAGCACGGTGCCTGGAAGACCGCAGGTGACTGAAGAACTGGGCACATGCAGAACTGCTATGCTCTTTGGTTTGCAAATGCCCTTTTCCTCAGCAGGTCTGTAACTCCCACACACAGGCAGCGTCAGCTCATTCATTACATGTAGACTCAATCCAACTGAAATGCTCAGAATCAAAGGAAAGGATTGTCTCTTCAGCCAAAGCAAGGGCCTTTTGGGTTGGTTTAAAGAACTGGGACAACCCAGGGCCCTCCAGTGTATGTATTAGGTTGGTGTCAAAAGTAATTGTGATTTCTGTCCTTTGTTTTTTTTAAGTAATGGTAAAAACCGCCGTGACATTTGCACCAACCTAGTAATGCCCACCAGACTTCTTGCAGCCCAAGGTTGTACAAGTGAGTGCCTACTAAGGAGAAAGACTCAGACACCAAGAAAAGCAGCTTTTGTGTCCATTTTATATGTTTACAATATTAGTGCATGCACTCACATCTGTGAGAAAGGATATCCATCCAGGGGTTTTCCCTGCAGCTTTGTTTGAAATAGCAAAATGTTGGAAACACCCTAAATGTCCCATTTATTGAGAAATGGGTTAAATAAATGATGGTACTTCTATACAATGGAATTCACTGTGGCTGTAAAAAAATGCAGAAGCTCTTCATGTACTGATGCAGAAGACTCTCCAAGATGTACAGTGTTTTTGTGTTTTTTTTAAAGATAGAGTCTTGCTCTGTCACCCAGGCTGGAGTGCAGTGGCGTGATCTCAGCCCACTGCAACCTCCACCTTCTGGGTTCAAGCAATTCTCATGCCTCAGCCTCCCCAGTAGCTGGGATTACAGGTGTGTGCCACCATGCCCAGTTAATTTTTGTATTTTTTAGTACATATAGGGTTTCACCATGTTGGCCAGGCTGGTCTCGAATTCCTGGCCCCAAATGAGCCACCTGCCTCAGCCTCCCAAATTGCCGGGATTACAGGTGTGAGCCACCGTGCCCAGCGAAGGTGTACTGTTAAGTGAGAAAAGTAAGGCACAGACAGTGTGTATGTACATATCATTTGTGAAAAAAAAGGAAGAAGAGTACATACATATGCAGTTATTTGTACATGTAAAATTCTCTCCTGGTAGGAATAGAGGAATTTGGTAACACTGATTGTGGGGAAGAGAACTACGTGATTTGGAGACACGTAGTAGGGAAACTTCACTTTTCTACTTTTTGTTTTCTTGAGACAGGGTCTCGCTCTGCCACCCAGGCTGGAGTGCAGTGTTGCTGTCACAGCTCACTGCAGCCTCAGACTCCTGGCCTCAAGCAATCCTCCCATCTCAGCCTCCTGAGTAGCTGGAACTACAGGCATGTGCCACCACACCTACCTTTTGCGTTTTGAATCATGTGACTATGTGATTTATTTATTTATTTATTTTGAGATGGAGTCTCACTCCATCACCCACGCTAGAGTGCAGTGGCGTGATCTCGGCTCACTGCAGCCTCTGCCTCCAGGTTCAAGTGATTATCTTGTCTCAGCCCCCCAAGTAGCCAGGACTACGGGCATACGCCACCACACCTGGCTAATTTTTTTTGTATTTTTAGTAAAGACAGGGTTTCACCATGTTGGCCAGTCTAGTCTTGAACTCCTGACCTCCGGTGATCTTCCTGCCTCAGCCTCCCAAAGTGCTGGAATTACAGGCATGAGCCACCGCATCCGACTATATTTTTTAATGTAAATAAAAATGAATTTTGAAATAAATAATAACAAATGCCTCATTTATGCCAGCCAATATCTTCCAAATCACTTACTCAGTTTAGCAACTCTGTGAAATGGGTATGGGAAAATGAATTATCCTCATGTTTCAACTAAGAAAGCAGACTTAGACAAATAAGCCAAGTACCTAAGTGAATGTGTGCATATGTGTGAGCATGCAAGCCTGTGTGAGAGTGTGTGAACATGTGACTGTGTGACTGTGTAAAGCACGTGTGTGTGAACATGCATTGTGAGACTGTAGAGCATGTGTGTAAATGAGTGTGTGACACAGATGAGTGTTAACATTGCGTGTATGACTGTGTGAAGTGTGCGTGGGTGTGTATGAGCATGTATGTGCGGTTGTGTAAGGCACATGTGTATGAATGTGTGTGAACATGTATGTGTGTGACCGTGTGAAATAAAGCATGTGTGGATGTGCCCCGGAGACCTGGGAGGCCTGGCCTGGAAGAAACCAGTCGCAGAGGTGGAGGAGCCCCTGAGGAGACAGAAAGCTGTGGCCCAGGAGCAGTGGGAGGGGCGGAGGCTGGGGCGGAGGCTGGGGCAGGCCTGGGGTGCAGCTGGGGCTACAGCTTGGAGAGAAGGCCCCAGGTGCTGGTCACTGGAGGAGCACCGCCGCCTGGGGCTGAAGTCCTCAGGGCCAGTACCCACAGGCCCAGGGCCTAGAAGCCGCATGTCTACCCCCGGAGGAGGGCTTTCCTGGCCCCACCCACAGCAGAGAGTAACGGCTGGTCCGGTGAGACCCAGCAGGAGCAGTCACTGACCACGGAAGCTGACTCGGTGTAGCTGGTGGTGGAGATGGAAGCATCCGAGTCGCGCTGGCAAGCTGCTGCCCTCTGTGCTGCATGCTCCACAAGTAATCACTCCTCGCCAGACTCTAAAGCTGCAGACACCGCCCCCAGCCTCAGCAATATTTCAAGAGTGGGTTTAGTGAGGTCTTATGCAAACTGCTGTGCCATGAGGGCGAGTGTCTACACTGCTGGCAGTTTCCTCTCCATCCTGCTGGAGCACCTGGCACCCTCCAGGCCTCATCTTGACCAGATGTTCTGCTGTCTCCATGGAGTCCAGATGTTAATGTGGCAGTTCAGCTTCTGTCCTGAGCATTGATGTCCTTGCCAGGCTGCTGGACCTCTGTGTGTGAGTGCACGTGAGTGTGAGTGTATGTGTGTGTGTGCATACCGTGTGAACAAGTGCAAGGAAAGGGACTTATCACCCTTGGAGCTGAGGGTAGCGCCATTTCCTCTTTTTTATTTTTCTCCAAGACAGAGTCTTGCTCTGTCGCCCAGGCTAGAGTGCAGTGGTGCAATCTCAGCTCACTGCAAGCTCAGCCTCCTGGGTTGAAGTGATTCTCCTGCCTCAGCCTCCCAAGTAGTTGGGATTACAGGCGTGCACTACCACGCCTGGCTAATTTTTGTATTTTTAGTAGAAAGGGGGTTTCACCATGTTGGCCAGGCTGGTCTTGAAACTCCTGACCTCAGGTGATCTGCCCACCTCGGCCTCCCAAAGTGCTGGGATTACAGGCATGAGCCACCACGCCCGGCCGCACCACTTCCTCTTAATGCTCCTAAGAAAGCCCAAGCCACAAAAGTACAAAGCATGGAAGGGCCCTATTGTGGGTTGAATTGTACCCCCAAAAGATACTGAAGTTCTAACTCCCAGAACCTGTGAGTGTGACTTTATTTAGAAATAGGGTCTTTGCTGATGGTCAAGTTAAAATGCAGTTGTTAGGGTGGGCCCTGATCCAGTATGATTGATGTCCTAATTACAGGGGGAAGTTTTGACTTAGAGAGACAGGCACATGGGGAGGACACCTGGTGAAGAAAAGGGTAGATATGGGGTGAGGCATCTGCAAGCCACAGAGCAGCAAAGATGGCCATCAAGCGCCAAAGCTAGGGCAGAGCATGTATGTGTGCTTGTGTGAGCACATGTGTATGACTGTGTATGAACATGTATGTGTGTGACTATGTGACATAAAACATGGTGAATGTATGCCTGTGGCCTGGGTCAGATTCTCCCTCACAGCCCTTAGAAGGAACCAAGCCTGCCAACACCTTGATCTCAGACTTCAAGCCTCCAGTACTATGGGACAGTAAATGTTCTAAGCCACACAGTGTTGGTGCCTTGTTTGGACATCCCTGGGAAAGTAATGCAGGCATGATAGCACACCAGTCAAGAGCAGGGGACTGGTTCTGAATCCAGCTTCACCACCCAGCTTCGCCACCCTGGGCAAGTCATTCAAGTGCTAGGAGCCTCTGTTTCTTCTTCTTTCTTTCTTTTTTTTGACACAAGCCTCGCTGGAGTGCAATGGTGTGATCTCGGCTCACTACAACCTCTCCCTCCCACGTTCAACCAGTTGTCTGCCTCAGCCTCCTGAATACCTGGGATTACAGGTACCTGCCACCACGCCTAGTTAATTTTTGTATTTTTAGTAGAGACTGGGTTTCACCATCTTGGCCAGGCTGGTCTTGAACTCCTGACCTCGTGGTCTACATGCCTCGGCCTCCTAAAGTGCTGGGATTACAGGCATAACCCACCGCACCCGGCCAGAGCCTCTGTTTCTTAAAGTGGGACTGGGAAGAGCATTGCCCTCCCAGGCCTGTTGTGAGGATTCCATGGCTTTGGTCCGTTGCCAGGCACATGCTAAGGGCTTAGTGAACTGTGGCTGTTATTGTTATTAAGAACACAGCTGTTTTCAGGGTCTCTGTTGAAATTCCTGATGACAAAATCATCTCCAACCTGCACAAAGTCCAAACATGAGAAGCCAGAAGAGGAAAGCAGAAGAGAAAGCCCTGTTGTGGAGGGCACATCGTGCCAGGCATGGTGCTGTGTGCTTTCCCAGAGGAAGTTAAATTCTAGGCCCGGCGCGGTGGCTCATGCCTGTAATCCCAGCACTTTGGGAGGCCAAAACAGGAGAATCAATTGAGGTCAGGAGTTCGAGACCAGCCTGGCCAACATGGTGAAACTCCATCTCTACTAAAAATACAAAAATTAGCTGAGTGTGGTGGCATATGCCTGTAGTCCCAGCTATTCGGGAGGCTGAGGCACAAGAATGACTTGAACCCAGGAGACAGAGGTTGCAGGGAGCCAAGATTATGCCACTGCCCTCCAGCCTGGGTGACAGAGCCAGACCCTGTCATAAATAAATAAATAAATAAATAAATAAATAAATAAATAAATAAATTCTAGCACCAAAAGCCTCAGGAGAGGGAGACCTGGGGCCTCATGGAAGGACCTACAGGTGGGGATAAGGGGTTAGGGACAGGTCTGATATAGGAAGTGAGGCAGGAACCTCCAAGAGAAGGGACACCCAGGCCCTGAGTGCTCCTGTGCTCCCTCCCTGTCCAGCCCTGGCCATGCCCACCATCATGGGGAGGTGACTTGTGGGAGATGTGCAGACCACAAACATCACGGCCAGTGAAGCCAGAGTCACCCGACCTGCGATAATGAGCCTTTCTGCCCCAGCGGAGACAGAGGGCATTGTGTGTGAGGCTGTGGGCTGAGACTTCAGCACAGCTTGCTTCTCAGAAAGGCATGATTGTCTTAGGCAACCTCTGCAGACTGGGGCTGCCGACCAGTACGTCACAACAAACCCAGAGCAGGCGAAGGGACAGCCACTCTCCAGGGACAGAGCCCCTTTGAGACTCCAGCCTCAGAGGCCTCAAGGAGCCAGGGCAGAAACAGGAAGCAGGCCGAGGTAGGAGCTTTGGGACAAACTGGGTAATTCAGAGCAGTGGAACCCTTTTAAAGACCCTGGAGTAGAGCGTCATGGAATCTACAGCCAGGATTTGTCAGGAAAATCAGTGGTTATGAGTTGAGGGTGTGTAGTCAGAGTGCCTGGGTTCAAATCCCCACTGGGGCATTCACTGGCTGGATGATTTAGAGCAAAATTGCAGATAAGGCATAGTTTCCCTCAACCCATAGATAGGGAGCTTTAGGAGAATTAAAGGAATTGATGTCTGATCCCTGGTAGGCACTCAAGAAATATTAGCTGTCATAATGATGATTAATCTATATTTTTCCAAATAAATTAGAAAAGCAAAATGTTTAGCACAGAGCCTGGTATCTAGTAGTTGCCTAATAAATATTAGCCCGTGCTCTGTATCCCTGACTTCTGTCCAAGAACCTGCAGTTTTGGGGAAGCTAGCAGACTGGCCTCTTTTCTTTTATTATTTTATTTATTTATTTATTTATTTTGAGAAGGAGTCTCGCATTGTTACCTGGGCTGGAGTGCAATGGCACGATCTCCGCTCACTGCAACTTCCACCTCCCAGGTTCAAGCGATTCTCCTGCCTTAGCCTCCTGAGTAGCTGGGATTACAGGCACCTGCCACTACGCCTGGCTAATTTTTTGTATTTTTAGTAGATATGGGGTTTCACTATATTGGCCAGGCTAGTCTCAAACTCCTGACCTCGTGATCTGCCTGCCTCAGCCTCCCAAAGTGCTGGGATTACAGGCATGAGGCACCGTGCCTGGAGTGGCCTCTTTTCTTTAGTGGCATCCTTTCTCCAGCAGAGAAAGGTGTTTGGTGAACCTGCTGACAGTCACTCTAGGCGAATAATCCTATTCAGTTTCCTCCTCGGGCCTGGGCCCCAGCCGGCCAGGTGGTAGCTTCTGCTTTGCAGGTGGTGGAGGTAGCCAGGTGCAAACAAGGAGGCCTTCGTTTGCCTGCCTCTGTGGTGCCTCCCTGTGAATTCACATCCTGTGTTCTGCCTGAGCCTCAGCCTGGCCCAGTTCTTGGGAGATTATCTTTCCTCTATCTCATGTCCAGGCATCTGGAAGCGCCAACGCCCTCACCCCAGTCAGCAATCAAATGAGCTTCCAGAGCTCTGGCCAGCCCTGCCCTGCCCATGGCTCAGGACCTTGCAGGAATTAGGAGGGCAGGAGCCTCCTGGGCCCATGCCCAGCTCTGACTGAGGCTGGGCCCAGGGCCTCTCCTTGTCCCTCCCCCACAGACACACAGGGCTTTATAGTCAGATTATGCCATGGAAACTATGCACACAGCCTGCCCCGTTCACATGGCCTCAGAAGAAAAAATAACAGTGCCTCCTCTCTCTGCCAAGACCCACAGTCCTCACAGGCCTGAACTACCAAAGCAGACCTCTTATGTGAAATGGGTCTCCATAAAAATCTCAGGAGGTCGTGCCATTGCACTCCAGCCTGAGTGACAGAGCGAGACTCCATCTCAAAAATATATATGTATATCAGGAGGACTTATTTAGGGGTGCCCTTAAATCATTCCCCCTCCCCCAGCCCCCTGGCCCTCAGCCTCTCTCTACTCAGACATCTGGAGGACTCCTCCCGCCGGGAACAGAGCCTTATATGGCAGTGTCCTTCTGAGACTGGCTCAGATCTTCCTTCCCTCTCTAGTATCTTCCTTAGGCCCTGGGAGCCCCACTCTGATCCGCCCTCAACCGTCCTCCTCCTCTTGGGATGAAGTCAGCAGAGCAAACGGGGTGTGTCGATTTGAGCCTCCCCCACCTCCTAGACCTATGCTGTCTTATACGGCAGCCACTAGCCACATTTGGCAATTTATTCTTTATTTTTATTTATTTATTTATTTTGAGAGTCTCACTCTGTCGTCCGGGCTGGAGTGCAGTGGCGAGATCACGACTTGACTTCTCCAGCTTAAGCGATCCTCCCACCTCAGCCTCCTGGGTAGCTGACACTACAGGGGCAAGCCACCACACCCAGCTAATTTATTCTATTTTTTGGTGGAGGTAGGGTCTCACTATGTTGCCCTGGCTGGTCTCAAACTGCTGAGCTGAAGTGATCTTCCTACCTCAGCCTCACGAAGTGCTGGGATTACAGGCATGAGCCACTGTGCTGGCTTCTTTTCTACTCAAGATAGTGCTTTACGCATGTGGCAATTTAAACTTATATGTTCATTACAAATTTTTAAATTAAAAATCCAATTCCTGGCCAGGCACGGAGGCTCACCCTGTAATTCCAGCACTTTGGGAGGCCAAGGCAGGCAGATCACTTGAGCCTGGGAGTTCAAGACCAGCCTGGGCGACATGACAAAACCCCATCTCTACTAAAAAATACAAAAATTAGCTGGGCATGGTGGTGCACACCTGTGGTCCCAGCTACTCAAAAGGCTGAGGTGGGAGGACCACTTGAGCCTGGAAGGGAAAGTTGCAGTAAGTAGCGATCGGGCCAATCCTCTCTAGCCTGGGTGACACAGTGAGAGCCTGTCTCAAAAAAAAAAAAAGAAAAAAAAAAAGAAAGCAGCCTGGCGAACATAGTGAAACCCGTCTCTACTAAAAATACAAAAAATTAGTTGGGTGTGGTGGTACATGCCTGTAATCCCAGCTACTCAGGAGGCTGAGGCAGGAGAATCACTTGAACCTAGGAGGCAGAGGTTGCAGTGAGCTGAGATGGCAGCATTGCACTCCAGCTTGGGCAACAAGAGTGAAACTCCATCTCAAAAAAAAAGAGAGAGAGAGAGAGAGAGACAGGATTTCACTAGGTTGCCCAGGCTGATCTCAAACTCCTGGGCTCAACCGATCCTCCCGCCTGAGCTAGGAGCACTGGCTCAGAGTTCCAGAAGCTGAATTTCTAGACACAGTTATCGCCATGGTGTGGGCAGTGGAAAGGCAGTGAATTCTCCATTACGGAGCACTCCACTAAGGGCCTGGAGGACACTCTGCCTGGATGCTGCAGTGTGGCTTCTTGCTTCAGATAAGGGAAGAGCCAGCCCAGATGTGCTCTAATGTCTCTTTTATTTCTGGAATCCAGATCCTGGGCCTGAAACTGCCACAGACAGAGGGGTTTCTACAAGGCACAGAAGCAGGACGCACGGATCTTTGCTGTCTTGGTTTTCAACTTAACGTTGCAAGATTCTGGCTCCTTTTCTAGATTCAGAGTCTGGCCCCGGGGCCCTGCCCCAGGCTGCCTCCCTCTACCTGTTCCAGGGCTGGGGGCTGGGGGCTTGGGCCTCTGAGAACACAGGGGCATCAGAATGGGGAAAGTGACTGGGGCTGCATTAGCCTCGAGAGCCTAGCTATTGAGCTGGGACTAATGAACCCAAGAAAGAACAGGTCCAAACAGGCCCCAGGGAGGCTCCAGGAGCCAGGGCCCAGGCCACAGAGCTGAACAAAGCACCATGAGTCAGGCCGGGCAGGAGATCACACTGCCCTGTCCCTGGGCTGGGCTTTCACTCGTGACTCCTGGGATTTAAGCATGAGGGCTGGAGGTATAAGCAGAGGCCTGCTAGGACTGTGGCTCCATTTAAGGGGCCAAAAAGAGTAAAAATGTGGTGACTCCTGGGACAAGCTAGAATTTACTCATCATTGGCTGTACAGAGAAAAGGGAGGACTTGGTTTCTTCAGATTTCTCATCAACTGCTGCAGGGTACAGCTGAAGGGCCAAGGCTAAGGTGTTGTGTATCCACCAGCGGGACGCACAGAATTGGGCTCCCCTGGAAGGGGAAGAAGAAAGGAACTTGCATGTGTTTAACACCTGGCGCCATGGTCCGTGTTTCTCCAGCTTACACTACGGTAATGTTGACTCTGTGCCTGGCATTGTCCAAGTGCCACACACACTAGTAAAGGAAGCTGCGACGCAGAGAGGATTTGTCACCTGTCTGAGGTCATGCATCTGGCAAGGAGTGGAACAAGAATTCAAACACAGGTGCTCTGGTTCCAGAACCACGCTTTACCTGCTCTGCTGGCTGTTTCTCTAGGGCTCATCTTTGTTCCCAGAACAACCACAGGGAAGAGTATCACAACCTCCATTCTTACAAACGCAAAGCCCAGGCTCAGCGCAGTTAAATGGCTTGCCCGCGATTGTGCCATTAGCCAGCTGCAGAGCCAAGATTCAGCCCTGGGTGGGTGTGACCCCAGTGCTCTTTCTGCCACCCAACACTGAGTCTCCAGAAAGGAATAAGATGAAGATTTAATTAGCACAACTACTTTTGAAGTCACAACATACAAATTTTGTTTTTAAAGAAACAAAAGCGGCTAGGTGCTATGGCTCACGCCTGTAATCCCAACACTTTGTGAGGCCAAGACAGGTAGATCACCTGAGGTCAGGAGTTTGAGACCAGCCTGGCCAACATGGCGAAACCCCGTCTCTACTGAAAAAACAAAAAATTAGCTGGGCATGGTGGCACATGCCTGTAGTCCTGGTTACTTGGGAGGCTGAGGCAGGAAAATCACTTGAACTTGGGAGGCAGAGGTTGCAGTGAGCCTAGATCATGCCACTGCACTCCACCCTGGGCAACAGAGTGGAACTCTGCCAGAAAGAAAGAAAGAGAGAGAGAGATAGAGAGAAGGAAGGGAAAGAAGGGAAGAAAGGGAAGGAAAAGGAAAGAAAAAGAAAGAAAGAAAAAAGAAAGAAAGAAAGAAAGAAAGAAAGAAAGAAAGAAAGAAAGAAAGAAAGAAAGAAAGAAAGAAGGAAAGAAAGAAAGAAAACAAAGCAATAAAATCTCTGAGAATGCTTGTGTAATCAGGCTAGATGAATTGTCTGAGCCTCAAACAAATATCAGTAAAAAGAAGTAAGGCTTTTATTGAAATTGATTCCACACCATTGCTATTGTAACTTCAGGTGTCAGCTGCTCCTGTTGACATAGAGTGCATCATCCCAGTGGCACAGGTGAGAGGAACAGGGTTTGACAGAAAGAATCCTTTGTGGACGTGACCCATTTTCCAGCTTGAGAATAAGTTCAATCAGCTCCGAGTTAAGTTTCTGCCTCTGGTGTCTTCTCACCGCCCCCTGCCCTTAGCCTGGCTTCCCACCACTCCCCCTACCTACCTCATCCCTCTCTATCCCTCTCTTGTGTCTAGAGGTCAGGGTGGTAGAAAGAGCTCTGCACTTGGAGTCAAAGGACCAGGTCTAGTTGTGTGTGTGTGTGTGTGTGTGTGTGTGTGTGTGTGTGTGTGTGTGTGTGTTTTGAAACAGAGTTTTGCTCTGTTGCTCAGGCTGGAGTGCGATCTCAGCTCACTGCAACCTCTGCCTCCTCACTGCAATCTCTGCCTCCCAAGTTCAAGTGATTCTCCTGCCTCAGCCTCCCAAGTGCCTGGAACTACAGGCACCTGCCACCATGCCCGGCTAATTTTTGTATTTTTAGTAGAGACAGGGTTTCACCATGTTGGATGGCTGGTCTCGAGCTCCTGACCTCTGGTGATCTGCCCACCTCAACCTCCCAAAGTGCTGGGATTACAGGCATGGGCCACTGTGCCTGGCGCAGATCCAGTTTTGTCACCAAATAGCTGTGTGAGGTTGACTGAGTCACGTAACTTCTCTGAGACTCTCTGGAAAGTTGGAACCCAGTGACCTCCAAGTTCCTGACGGGCTCCAGGGCAAGTGCTCATCATTATTCATTCACTGGACTGGCTTGATCCAGGCATTGTGCTAAATGCTGAGGAAACTGAGGTTACTAGTGTCTATCTCTGGCTCCAAGGAGCTCACAGCCTAGCACTGTGACACAATTCCGCATAGCAAGCATCCTAATGGAGGCAAGCTGGGACTATGCTGACCCAAAGCACAGCCTTCTTGCTGGGAGGGATCAGAAAGGCCCCAGGGAGAAGGCGATCTCTGTGCTGAATGTCAAATGATAAGAAGGTGATCAGGAACATCAGAGCTGGAGGAATAGCATGCACAAAGGCACAGAGCTGTGGACCAGCACAGCATGACTGGCCCCTGCTAGTCACGTGGTGTGGCTGGGGCAGAGAAGGCATGTAAAGGAGGAGTTGAGTCTTCAGAGATGGGCAGGAGCCACATCATACAGGCACAGGGACCTACAGAGGGTTTTAAACAAAAGATCGGCAGTCTGATCTGTTTGGAAACCACACCAGTGGCAAGAAGGATGAGCAGTGGTAACTTCTGGGGTAGAAGATCAATTAGAAAATCATCCCAAAAGCCCAGGCCGGAAAGACTGAAGGCCTCCACAAAGGCAGTAGCAGTCAGCATGTGAGAGAAGGCAGAGAGAATTGTTCTCATTTAAAGAGGAAGAATGTACAGTCAAAGAGTGGGGGCCAATGTCAAATAAAACAAGGGGTCCCAATTTCTGGCATTGGTGTCTGGGTGGATTAGAAGCACAGAAGGAAGAACAGGCTTGAGGGAAAAGATAATTAAATGTGTGTCATATGTCCGAATGGATGAAATTCCTCTAGTTTAGAAAACTTGTATTATTTTAAAGGGCACTTAGAAATGACTACCTTGGCCAGATGTGGTGGCTCATGCCTGTAACCCCAGCAGTTCAAGAGGCCACGGAGGGACGATTGTTTGAGCCCAGGGTTTGGACCCCAGCCTGGGCAACATGGTGAAACCTCATCACTACAAAAAATAGAAAAATTAGCCTGGCATGGTGCCACATGCCTGTAGTCCCAGCTACTCAGACAGCTGAGGCAGGAGGATTATTTGAGCCAAGGAGGTTGAGGCTACACTGAGCCATGATTGCACCATAGAATTCCAGCCTGGGCAACAGAGCAAGACCCTGTCTCAAGAAGAAAAACAAAAGCAAAACAACAAAAAAAATGACTACCTTATTCTTAAAACCCTACAGTAATGGAGATACTGTTTTGAGCCACTTTCAAATGCATTTTCACTATCAGTAAGGCGTACTCTGTCATTGCACCAGCACAGCTTGTGGGCCGAGGGAAGGAGAAAGGTAGATACCATCTAGAAAAATCCATAGGGCAGGGAAGAAGAAAGATATAATGGAAAGGAAGTCTCTGAAAAACAGAAAGAGGAAGTGTGAACCCTCTGGAGCTTGAAGGGGGCTGGGTGGGGATGGAGCTCAGATGCCAGTGTTCTCTCACCCTTGTCAAACCTTGTCAGTGGCATGTACAGCAATAGAAAACTGCACAGAAGTCAAGAGCATGTCAGAGACATGCCTGTAATCTCCACACTTTGGGAGGCCAAGCCAGGAGGATTGCTTGAGCCCAGGAATTCAAGACCAGTCTGGGCAACATAGTAAGACTCTGTCTCTACTAGAAATAAAAATATTAGCTGGTTGTGGTGGCTTACATCTGTGGTCTCAGCTACTCAAGAGGCTGAGGCTGGAGGATTGCTTGAGCCCAGGAAGTTGAGGCTGCAGTGAGCCATGATTGTGCCACTACACTCCAGCCTGAGTGGCAGAGACCCTTTCCCTTTCCCACAAAAAAACCATGTGTGTCCCACTTTTCTTTTCTTTTTTTTAAATTTGGAGTCTCACTCTGTCACCCAGGCTGGAGTGCAATGGCATGACCTTGGCTCACTGCAACCTCGGCCTCCCAGGTTCAAGCAATTCTCCTGCCTCGGCCTCCTGAGTAGCTGGGACAACAGGTGTGCGCCACCACGCCCAGCTACTTTTTGTATTTTTAGTAGAGATGGGATTTCACCATGTAGGCCAGGCTGGTCTCAAACCCCTGGCCTCGAGTGATCCACCCGCCTTGGCCTCCCAAAGTGTTGGGATTACAGGTGTGAGCCACTGCGCCCGGCCTTGCCCCACTTTTTGATTGGAGCCCTGGAGCAGTCAGTCCCCTTCCAGAGTGTCCCTATGTCCATCTGGAGTAGCTCCAGTAAAGTAGAGACAACTGCACGGTGCGCTGAATCTTGGAGCGGGACCTTAGCTGTTCTACCCCTTCCACACGGCCCCACCTCAATTCCCCTTGGCTTGAGTGCGGCCCGGGAGAAACCCACAAGTTCCTGAGAGGCCCAAGGAAATGCGCAGGTGGTGGAGAGCTGAGAGCCTGTGGACCTGCCTCAGGCTGAAGCCAGGAGGTAAATGGAAAGCATTGGGGACATGGGAGGGATTCCGGTTTGTATCTCCAGGACCAGCAGAGCTGGCACGGGGCCCAGGAGCAGGGTGAACCACAAGCTCTCCCCAGCCAGAACCCCGGCCGTGGACGTCAGCAGGTGTAAAGGCCACTGAGGACCAGAAGACAGCACAGGGCCCCGCACCCAGAGTTATCCACAGGGTAAGGCTGGGAGCGGAGAGGCAGGAAGGGGACACACCCAGAGAGGAGATGACATTCCAGGCAGGGATTTGGCTGAACTTTTATCCCAGAGAGGCTGAACTAACTTCATACAACTAATTTACAGTGGAAGAGACTGGTTTTCCTTAATTGTCAGGTATGTGTTCTCCCAACTAATATTCATGGGAATGAGAATTTGTGAAGTTTACCTCTGTTCTAGAGAATAAGGGGGCACCTTCTTCTCTTTTTTTACACAGCTGAGTTATAGTATATAATTTTGACACCTGTCGAATCTTTATTTTTAAGTCAGGTTTATGAGATAATTTACATACAGTAAAATTCACCCTTAAAATGGAACTTTCAGTCGGCCGGGTGCGGTGGCTCAAGCCTGTAATCCCAGCACTGTGGGAGGCCGAGGCGGGTGGATCACGAGGTCAAGAGATCGAGACCATCCTGGT
>NW_016107398.1:5933456-5936041 GCF_001604975.1 Cebus imitator | reverse complement strand
CACCATGTTGACCAGGATGGTCTCGATCTCTTGACCTCGTGATCCACCCGCCTCGGCCTCCCAAAGTGCTGGGATTACAGGCTTGAGCCACCGCGCCCGGCCCAGATTTTTATATGAATAAAATCATGTAAAATGCAGCCATTTGTGCTAAATTTTTTTTTTTTTTGAGACAAGGTCTCAATCCTGTTGCCCAGGCTGGAGCGCAGTGACACAATCTCAGCTCACTGCAACCTTGACTTCCTAGGCTCAGGTGATCCTCCCACCTCAGCCTCCCAAGTAGCTGGGACTACAGGCATGCCCTGCCACACCCAGCTAATGTTCTGTATTTTTATAGAGACAGGATTTTACCATGTTGCCCAGGCTGGTCTTGAGCTCCTAGACTCAAGCAATTCACCCACATCGGCTTCCCAAAATGCTAGGATTGCAGGTGTGAGCCACCGTGCCCAGCCTGTGCTAAACTTTTAAACATATTTCCTTAACTACCTCTGCTTCCTCCTCCTCGACTCAGCCTTCTCTGCAAATTGCTTTATATGGACAAAGCAGCGACCTCTGCAGCCGCCCCAACCCCACCACCAGACCCTGTGTGACAACAGTCCCCGGGGTCGTGGGTCTGGATCATTGACATTCTAATCTTATTGGTTCTCTGCAACGCTTGCTTTGCTTTGGGTTCTCTTTTCTTCTTTTCTTTTTCCCACCTCTTAAGACACAGAAGCTCCTTCCTCAGAGCCCTCCCCACTTCTAGCCCCTCCTCCTCTCCTCACCTGTTGGTCCTCTTCCCTGGCTCCTGGTTCCCTGGGAAATCCACGCACAAGGGCCTCCTTCCCTTCCATGCACTCCTCCCCTCTGCACGGTCTTCCTCCTCTCCTCTGATCCTCTGTCTTCTGTCACCTTGTTCTCTGTGCCCAGGCCCTCTCGTGATCTCATTCACCACAGATACACCCTGCTACTCAGCTGCCGCCCGCAGGCATCGTTTGATTGGTGGGTTTGAGGTTTGTTGACAGTTGGGGTTTTTCTCTCTCAATGAGGAAGAAGCAAGAAACCTCAACACTGCAATTTCCTCCTCAACTCCCAGTGATGGTGACAGATTCTGAGGCTCCAGGGCTGGGGCTGTGTCTTCACATGCCCTGTGGAGTGTTGTCCTCACAGTGGCAAAGAAAGAGGGAGGTGAAAAGGTAAGACGAGAGGGAGTGGCATCTGTGCTTAGGGGCAGGGCTCAATTTGTCTGATGTGGGAGGGCCTCAAAGGTGTCTCTCTTCTCACCTGAGCCAGACATTTGCAAGCTGACTGCCCTCAAGGAGCTGTGCACACCTTCTTCATCCACCATGAGCCTTAGCAAACGGTCACGCCCAGGGAACTGAAGCTCTCCCTGTGTCTCAAGGGGTGGGAAGGTGGTGTCTGTGGTCTTCCAACTCCCTTCAGAGCCAAGTGAGTTCAGACTGCTGGGTTCTAGTCCTAAACTCCTTCACCAACTACCCTTGAGACCTTGAGCAAATGACCTAACCTCCTCGTGCTTCCGTTTCCCCATCTGTACAATGACATTCGCCATGGGAACAAATTCACTGGGTTGTAGTACAGATGGAGTGAGATGGAAGAAAAGAATCCATGTAAAGCCGTTGCATAGAAGACAGGCTCAACAAATAGAAACCACTACTCTCATCATCATTCTTATCATCTCCATTTAGGAAACAAGGATCCCGACTTCGCAAGCTATTCCAGGTGAAGCTAAAATGAAGATCATCCCAAGTCTCAGGGTAAAGAAACTCATTTCCACCCTCAATCAAATCAAAGCCAGATTCCCTGACGTTGGTAGGGAAGAGGAAGTCCCCCCAGGGGTGGGGTGCAGTGAGGTGTGGCTTTCCTTACACACTGGTGGTACCAGTGACACTAGGGAGAAATCTCTAGGGAAAGCGGAGTTATGGAGTGCAAAACACAGCCAAGAGATCTAACCACTTCTCCCACGTGGAGAGTCTCCTGCCAGCCAGAGCCAATCGCAGGGAATATGAGTTCCATTTTATTAAGGAAACCTACACGTTTTCTTCTATCCCATGTAGCCTCTATGTTGTTCGCATTGTTGGCTCCCAGGATATGAAATGTCATCCTGGTACAGAAGCCAGAAAAGAGTGGGCTGAATGTTTCTTTAGCTAGCTATTAAAAAAAGTGGAGGCTACCTTCCTAACAGAGTTGATAATCACATAATAGTTGTGGTAATAATAACAGCTGACTTTTTTTTTAGCAGTTGCAATATAAGGTTCATAACCATCCTGTTAGGCTGGTATTATTGACAGTCATCCCTCAGTATCTTGCTGGGACTGGCTCCAGGACCCCCTTGGATACCCAAATCCACAGATACTCAAGTTTCTAATATAACATGGTATAGTATTTGCATATAACCTAGGCAATTCCTTCCCTATACTTGTTCATTTGTTTGAAAGAGCGTCTTGCTCATTCACCCAGGCCGGAGTGCAGGGTTATGATCATAGCTCACTGCATCCTCAAACTCCTGTGCTAAAGCAATCCTCCTGCCTCAGCCTCCTGAGTAGCTGAGACTACAGGTGCACCACAGCACCAGGCTAATTTTTTTTTAA
>NW_016107398.1:5917495-5932761 GCF_001604975.1 Cebus imitator | reverse complement strand
ACACTGCAACCTCCAGCTCCCGGGTTCAAGTGATTCTCCTGCCTCAGCCTCCTTAGTAGCTGGGATTACAAGTGCCCACCATCACGCCTGGCTAATTTTTGTATTTTTAGTAAAGATGGGGTTTCATCATGTTGGACCAAACTGGTCTCAAACTCCTGGCCTCAGGTGATCCCCCTGCCTAGGCCTCCCAAAGTGCTGGGACTACAGGTGTGAGCCACTGTGCCCAGCAATATATTGTTTTTGTTCCTATTATTTTTGTTGTATTGTTGTTGGGATTTTTTTCAATATTTTCTATCCATGGTTAGTTGAATCCACAGATGTGGAACCGTGGATATGGAAAGCTGACTATATTAGAATTTTATAGCACAAGAAACTGAGACTTCATTGATTTAAATAGCCCGCTAGGATCATAAAGATGGGAGGCATGCTTCCTTCAAACCCATGTTTGATTCTGGATTTGAACTTGGGTCAGTTTGGAATTCAATGCAAGACTGCCTAATGGTATTTTGTCTCTTAGAGGATTCTAGATTGCAATTGCATTTCAACCTAGTAAGAAAAACATTTCAACCTGCTTTCTTTCTGATCCCCTCTGGGTATGTATTTTCTTATGGAAGTCAGAAAGTCTCAAAGCTCAGCCCCAAAGAATGAACAAGTGGCTCATTTCTGCCCCCTGGAGGACACAGCCTACATGGTTGAGAATAAAGGCAAGGAAGGTCATGGTTAAAATGAGTGTTCAGAATCCCAATAGATCCAGCCCTGCAATAAAGTTAAACCTAAAAAAAAGTACTTTCAGTTCATGAAAGGGAGGTGATAATGGATTGGGGATTACCTGGATCAAGAGTGAGAACAGTGGATCAGGGTCCTGCCTGAAAATATACTGGATATGCATATATACACACACACACACACTATATATATATATGCATGTGTGTGTGTGTGTGTGTGTGTGTGTATATATATATGTATGTATATATTTCTATCAGGGTCCTGAACAGACTCATTCTAGCCTAGTATTCAGACTTGAACTTTCATCTTTAACATGTGCCCCAAATGATTCTTTCACTAGGGCCATTTAAGGAACAGGTGCACATGATTTATTCATCCAGCAAGGGCTTGAATAACCTCTTCCATCCACAACCCACTGTTGCTAAGGCATTTGGTGGACCCCAAGGGAGTGGCGTCCATGTCCCTGTTCCAAAGAAGCTTGGTCAATTACACTATCTCTCAGGGCCTTGCCTTGCTTATTGAGAAAATGGCTCATTTCTAATTGGTGTGAGAGCCGGGAGACCCATGTAGGACCTGCAGACAGGATGCGCTTTACTTAATCTCCTTGGCCCTCAGTTTCCCCGTCTACAACCTCAGAGGGTGAATACTCATCCAGCTTCTTCCTGTGTCAAGATTCTGAAGTCTCCTTCTGCCTCTGGCAGATCCCAGGCCCTGTGGAGAGGCTACAGGGGAACCTTGCTTGGGTGACTGACTTAGGAGGCTGGTCTCCATGACTGTGTAGGGCCACCTCCTGCCAAATGGCTCATGACAATTCCAGGAGTAGGCTGTGGTCTCCCTAATCCTGAGGTTTGGAGCTTTGGGTGTTCCCGTCATTGGCATTCACACCACACTGTTAGGAGCCTTCTTTCCACTGATGCATGCAGTATAAAGTAAACCCTGTTCACAGAAAGGGTCTGGGGAAAATAAAGCTGATTTGGAAAAAGAAAGTTCTCTAGAAACCCAAATAAGTCTTCTTATTTCTAGAAACCCCCAAACAAGGCTTTCTGAACTCTGGAATCACATGAACCAGGCTTTAAAGAACAGCGCTGTTACTCAATAGCTGTGTGATTTGAAGTAAGTTATCCATTTTATTTATTCGTTTGTTATTTTTTGAGATGGAGTCTTACTCTGTCACCCAGTCTGGAGTGCAGTGGCGCAATATTGGCTCACTGCAACCTCCATCTCCTGGATTCAAGCAATTATCTGCCTCAGCCCCCCAAGTAGCTGGGATCACAGGCACCCGCCACCACCTCCAGCTAATTTTTTTGCATTTTTAGTAGAGATTGGGGTTTTACCATCTTGGCCAGGCTTGTCTTGAACTCCTGATCTTGCGATCCACCTGCCTTGGCCTCCCAAAATGCTGTGATTACAGGCATGAGCCACTGCACCTGGCCTAAGTTATCCATTTTAAACTTGGTTTCTTCATCTGTGGAATGGACGTGAGAAGTGCACAAAAGCCAGGCGTGGTGGGCGTGCACCTGTGTTCCCAGCTACTTGGGAGGCTGAGGGAGGAAGATGACTTGAGCCCAAAAGTTTGAGACTTAGTGCACTGTGATCATGCCTGTGAATTGCCACTGCACTCCAACTTGGGCAACGTAGTGAGTCCTCATCTCTAAAAATATGTATGTATAATAGAATAGTGTGTATATCACTGAGTCATTGTGAAGATTAAATGAGACTAGACTGATACCTGGTACATAATCAGCATTCTGAAATATTTCCTAATATTATTACTATTAATACTGCTGATGCTAGTTTTACCTTCAGAGACTGTTACAATTGGAAAATAAAGAAGCAGTTCACAGTCAGGCTCCCACCCAAGGATTTAGCACCCAAATCACTCCAGAGAACTCCAGCTTGACCTCAGCAATCATCCAGGATGCCACATGTCCCCTTACTCTTGTTTAAAGATGTCTTAATGAAGCCAAACTTCTTTTCCCAAATTTCTCAAAATGATTCCTTTAGTGGGTCCTTGGGTTCACAGTACCACTACCACATCATCCGAGGGGCACGGCCCTCTGGGTTTCAGGTTACAGGAAAAGAGAGGGGCCTAGGACCAGGACCAAGACAGGCTCATAGACACTCCTTGCAGGAGCAAGGTCAACAAGCAAGACCTATGAGGGCTGAAACAGGCTCTGCTTGACACTAGATTGACTGCATTTGGAAAGTCAATAATCACTGCCTTTGCCCTTATGATAAGCTACTGTTTTTTTTTTTGTTTGTTTTTGGTTTTTTTGTTTGTTTTTTGAGGTGGAGTTTTGCTTTTGTTGCCCAGGTTGGGTGCAATGACACTATCTCGGCTCACTGCAACCTCCACCTCCCAGGTTCAAGAGATTCTCCTGCCCCAGCCTCAGGAGTAGCTGGGATTACAGGCATGCACCACCACACCCAGCTCATTTTGTATTTTTAGTAAAGACAGGGTTTTTCCATGTTGGTCAGGCTGGTCTCAAACTCCCGACCTCTGGTGATCCGCCTGCCTCAGCCTCCCAAAGTGCTGGGATTACAGGCATGAGCCACCACGCCCGGCCCCAGCTACTTGTTTTGAAGAAAATTTAAAAACAAAATAAAATTCACAAAAACACCCAGGCATTGCTGGGCAGCAGCAAACAAACATATTGGATTGTTCAGAAAGACTGCTAAGATCTTAAGTGCAAGTTATTTATTGACTGTAGAGAAAAGTTGTAATAGGAACTGGCTTCAGCACAAAAACATAGCTTTTGATTTTCCACCATCTCATTCCAACCCAAGAGAACAGCAGCAGCTATTGGGTGTAGGGGCCTCTGAGCCTATTCAGGGGTGAGGGTAAGATATAGAGAAGCACGGGCTCTAGTCTCACAATTCACAAGGGGCCCCACATTCTGGCTTTTGACATTAGTTACAGATGACAGGACGGAAAGAAACAATGTTTAGGATAGAACTCAAAACTTGGCCAGGTGCAGTGGCTCACGCCTGTAATCCCAGCTCTTTGGGAGGCCAAGGTGGACAGATCACAAGGTCAAGAGAGCAAGACCATTCTGGCCAAAGTGGTGAAACCCCATCTGTACTAAAAATACAGAAAGTAGCTGGGCATGGTGGTACACGCCTGTAGTCCCAGCTACTGAGGAAGCTGAGGCAGGAGAATTGCTTGAACCTGGGTGGCAGAGGTTACAGTAAATCAACATCATAGTACTGCACCCCAGCCTGGGGAACAGAGCGAGACTCTGTCTCAAAAAAAAAAGCAGTAAGTGTGGGCCAGTCTTGTCCTCTGAGAAGCCCTGGCCCAGACCTGGGGATGGGAGTGAAGAATCAGGGCTGCCCTGGATGTAACTGTTTTCTGCAGAAGTTGTTGCTCCCTAGTCCAACAGGTTTTAATCAGAATCTCTTTACCTCTCCATAAGAGGTGATGATGTGGTAAGGATCAGTCCTCACCATCTCATTCACCCACGGAAGAGACATATTATTGCAAGGACAAGCTCTGAAAACGCTGCTTGTCCAACCAAACTGACAGGGCCCCTGAGTATATCCACAGGAGAAGTGCCTGGCCCCGGCACTCCACCCATCCTAGCAGTGTGTAAACCACAGACAGCGCTTTTGTTGGGGGAGGGATTCTTGACTGTTCTACACTATGTCCCAGAGAACACCAACAAGTTTTCTGTAAACTTCCAAAGCCTATGATAAATCAAAATTCTAACCCAAGCATTCACCATCTGCCCCATCACCATATAATTAAAATTATGTACTTTGCCTTGAAATACAGAACTTTTTTGGCCAGGTGCGGTGGCTCATGCCTGTAATCCTAGCACTTTGGGAGGCCAAGGCAGGCAGATCACTTGAGGTCAGGAATTCAAAATCAGCCTGGCAAACATGGTAAAGCCCCATCTCAACTAAAAATACAAAACAATTAGCTGGTCATGGTGGTGCATGCCTATAATCCCAGGTACTTGGGAGGCTGAGGCCGGAGAACTGCTTGAACCTGGGAGGTGGAGGTTGCAGTGAGCAGAGATTGCACCTCTGCACTCCAGCTGGGGTGACAGAGCAAAACTCTGTCTAAAAAAAAAAAAAAAAAAAAAAATGCAGAGTTTTTTTGTTAACCTGTCACAAAAGGTGAAGTTTCCCTCTCTGGCTTTGATATGGTTTGGATATTTGGCTCCTCCAAATCTCATATTGAAATGTGATCTCCAGTGATGAAGGTGGGACCTAGTGGGAGGTGTTTGGGTCATGGGGGTGGATCTCTTACGAATGGCTTGGTGCCCTCCCCATGGTAATGAGTCCTCACTCTATGAATTTCCAGAAGATCTGATTGCTTAAGAGAATGTGGCACCCCGCACGCACCTTGCTCCCTCTCTCACCAGGTGACAGGCCTACTCCCTCTTTGCCTTCCACCCATGACTGTAATCTTCCTGAGGCCCTCCCCAGGAGCAGATGCCAGCATCATGCTTCCTGTGCAGCCTGCAGAACCATGAGCCAAAAGAAACCTCTTTTCTTTTTAAATGAGCCAGTCCCAGGTATTCCTTTATAGCAACACAAATGGACCAACACAGACTTCCTCTCTTGACGTTAATAAAAAGGGGTGTTGGACACAATCCAGCCAGAGTGCTGGCAACCAACACCCAGTCACAGATAAATCACAGCTACGCCCTTTTCTCACACAGGGTGCCAACATTGCAACCTTTGGATGCAAACTTTCTTCATGAACTGTAACCTGCAGGAACATCCAGGAAGAATTATAGAGTTGATCCAGAGCTCCCTGAGTTTGCGTCTTTTTCAGGGATGAATCACTCACTCAATAAATATATTTTTAAGGCAACATTTAAAAAATTGAGGTATAATATACATAACATAAAATTCACCTTTTTTTTTTTTTTTTTAAAGACGGAATCTTGCTCTGTCACCAGGCTGAAATGCAGTGGCATGATCTCAGCTCACTGCAACCTCTGCCTCCCAGGTTCAAGCAATTCTTCTGCCTCAGCCTCCTGAGTAGCTGGACTACAGGCACACGCCACCACACCCAGCTAATTTTTATATTTTTAATAGAGATGGGGTTTCACCATGTTGGCCAGGATGGTCTTGATCTCTTGACCTCATGATCCACATGCCTTGGCCTCCCAAAGTGCTGGGATTACAGGCATGAGCCACCATGCCCAGCCCAAAATTCACCTTTTTAAAGTTTACAACTTAATGTTTTATCTGTGTGTGCGTGTGTGCATGTGTGTGTGTGTACGTGTATGTGTGTTTAGACAGGGTATCACTCTGTCTTCCAGGCTGTAGTGTAGTGATGCGATCATGGCTTACTGCAGCCTCAACTTCCCAGGCTCAGGTGATTCTCTCACTTCAGCCTCATGAGTAGCTGGGACTATAGGTCCATGCCACCACCTCTGGATAATTTTTTTGTATTTTTTGTACAGGCTGGTACTTTTTGGTTCTTAGACTAGTCTCCAACACCTAGGCTCAAGCGATCCTCCTGCCTTGGTCTCCCAAAGTGCTGGGATTATAGGCATGAGCCACTGCACCAGGCCTAGGTGTTCTAATATATTCACTATCTTGTGAATATATCGCCACTCCAATACCAAAGCATATCCATTATCATGAAATGAAACCCCATACCCACTATAGTTACTCCCTATTTCTTCCTCCTCTTAGTTTCTGGTGAACCATCAATCCACTTTCTGTCTTTATGGATTTGCCTATTCTGAACATTTTGTGTTAATGGAATCATGTGATACGTGACCTTTATTTTGTTTTATTTAAGACAGAGTCTGGCTCTGTCACCCAGGCTGGAGTGCAGTGTGTGATCTCGGCTCACTGCAACCTTCGCCTCCCGGGTTCAAGCAATTCTCCTGCCTCAGCCTCCAGAGTAGCTGGGATTACAGGTGCATGCCACCATGCCTGGTTAATTTTTGTAGAGACGGGGTTTCATCATATTGTCCAGGCTGGTCTCGAACTCCTGACCTCAGGTGACCCACCCGCCTCAACCTCCCAAAGTGCTGGGATTATAGGCGTGAGCCATCGTGCCTGGCCGATAAGTGACCTTTAGTGTCTGGCTTACCTCCTTAATGTCTTCAAGGTTCATCCATGTCATAGCACGTGTCAGTACTTCATTCCTTTTTATTGTCAAATAATATTCCATTGTATGGATATACAACATTTTATTTATCCTTTCATGAGTTGATGGACACTTTGGGTTGTTTCCATTTTGGGGCTATTATGAGCAATGTTGAGATCAATATTCATGTGCATGTTTTGGAGTAAACACATGCTTTCAGTTCTGCTGGATATATACCTAGGAATGGAGTTGCTGTGTCTTATGGAATTGCTGGGTCTACTTGGTGTATGGACAAGGTCACAGGACAAGAGCAAAGATACTCTGAAAACATAAAATCCAGGGCCAATGATATAAAAACACACACTCCAATAAACTAAAATGAAATACTTGTAATTTAGTGGATTTCTTAAAGTTCTCACCATTTAGGGGCAGAGAAACTGCATACAGGGGTTCTGGTGGTCTTTGAAATAATTTATTGAATATTTAGGCTTGGAAATGTGAGTAGGTCATAAAGTTTGAAGATAATAATAATTTTTTTTTTTTTTTGAGACAGAGTCTTGGCCTGTTCAGGCTGAAGTGCAATGGCATGATCTCGGCTCGCTGCAACCTCTGCCTCCCGAGTTTAAGTGATTCTCCTGCCTCAGCCTCCCGAATATCTAGGATTACGGGCACCCACCACCACGCCTGGTTATTTTTTTGTATTTTTAGTAGAGATGGGGTTTCACTATGTTAGCCAGGCTGGTCTCAAACTCCTGACCTTGTGATCTGCCTGCCTTCACCTCCCACAGTGCTGGGATTACAGGCATGAGCCACCGTGCCTGGCTGAGGACAATAATAATTTTTGATGACTCTCTTTAACTATAGTCATGGGCCAAATAGCAACATTCTGGTCAGTAATGAACCGCATACATGACAGTATTATGACGAAGCCGAAGAATTCCTATTGCTTAGCGACATCATTACATCTTAGTACCACACGTTGCTCACATGTTTGTGGTGATGCTGGTGTAAACAAACCTATTGCACTGCCAGTCATGTGAAAGTACAGCACATGCAATTATGTACAGTCCATCCTACTTGATAATGAACACCTGTGGTACTTGTTAATGTATTTATTATGCCATACTTTTTCGATTATTTTAGAGTGTACCCCTACTTATAAAAAAAAGTTAACTTTGAAATCATGTCAGGCAGGTTTTTCAGGATATATTCCAGAAGGCACTGTTGTCACAGGAGATGACAGCTCCATGCATGTTCTTGCCCCTGAAGACCTTCCAGTGGCACAAGGTGTGGTGGAGGGAGGCGGTGATACAGATGATCCTGGCCCTAGGCAGGCCTAGGCTCATGTGTGTGCGTGTCTTCATTTTTAACATGAAAAAAATTTTTTTGAGATGGAGTCTCACTCTGTTTCCTAGGCTGGAGTGCAGTGGCACAATCTCAGATCACTGCAACCTCTGCTGCCTGGGTACAAGCGATTCTCCTGTCTCAGCCTCCCAAGTAGCTGGGATTACAGGCACCTGCCACCGCACCTGGCTAAGTTTTGTAGTTTTTAGTAGAGGTAGGGTTTCACCATCTTGGGAAGGCTAGTCTTGAATTCCTGACCTCGTGATCCACCCACCTCTGCCTCTCAAAGTTCTGGGCTTACAGGTGTAAGCCCATGCCCAGCCCAAAACATGTTTGAAGTAAAAAAATTATAAAAATGGAAAAAAGCTATTTTTATATTAGGATATAAAGAAAAAAGCAGCTGTACAATATGTTTATGTTTTAAGCTATTATTACATAAGTCAAAAATCTTTTAAAATTAAAAAGTTTATAAAGTAAAAAAGTCACAGAATGCTAAGGTTAATTTATTACTGAAGAAATAAATTTTAAAAATAATTTAGTATAGCCTAAGTGTCTACAGCAGTGGAATGTCCTGAGCCTTCACATTCATTCACCATGAACTCACTGACTCACCCCAAGCAACTCTAGTCCCACGAGCTCCAGTCATGGTAAGTGCCCTGTATACGTGGACTATTTTTTATCTTTCATGCTGTATTTTCCTGCACCTTTTCTAGGTTTAGCGTGTGTGTGTGGTGGTGGTGGGGTTTGTTGTTTTTGTTTTTTGAGACAGAGTCTCACTCTGTTGCTCAGGCTGGGATGCAGTGGCATGATCTCTGTTCACTGCAGCCTCCACCTCCTGGGTTCAAGCAATTCTCCTGCCTCAGCCTCCTAAAAGCTGCCATTACAGGTGCACACCCCACACCCAGCTAATTTTTGTACTTTTAGTAGAGACGGGGTTTCACCACGTTGGTCAGTCTGGTCTTGAATTCTGATCTCAGGTAATCCACCCCCCTTGGCCTGGCAAAGTACTGGGATTACAGGTGTGAGCCACAGTGCCTGGCCCGGTTTAGATGTTTTTGGATATACGAATACTTGCCACTGTGTTACACTGGCCTACAGTATTTAGTACCGTAACATGCTGTGCAGTTTTGTGGCCTAGGAGTAATAGGCTACATTAGCCAGCCTAGGTGTGTAGTAGGCTATGCCATCTAGGTTCATGCAAGTGCACTCAATGATATTCATACAAGGAAAATTCGCCTTTTGGGGGACACATTTCTCAGAATATATCCCCATCGTTAAGCGACACGTGACCGTAGTTGAAGAAACTCTCAGGCTGGCTTCCTCCTTCTTGAGAGGGATTCGGGTCCATGCCTCTTTAAGACCCAAGAGAATTGACTCCCTTCTCCACCTGCCCTCTTGCCTTCCTGACTCAGACCTTTGCAGCCTTTCCTCCCCCGCAGCTGTTCCAACGTTTACTGTAAAAAAAAAAAAAAAAGAATGTGCTATTGTTTAAAGTGGCAATTAATTGTTCAGCTGCCCATGGGAAAGAGGGAAGCTCTGAAAATGTTAGTCATTAATTCCCAGTGATGGGAAAGTTCAGTTTGACCTCGGGAGGTTACAGGCACCATATTTCAAGTGGCAGAATTTGTTAAGTTTCATTCCTGTTCTACTTTGATTAAGGTACTGGGCTAGGTGCTACTTGGAGGTACATAGAAACACAAAGGCACCCAGCCCCATTTATCCCTGTCCTTAAGAAAATATCTAGGGAGGAGAATAATCTTACACAAAGGTAGCCTGTGATCCTGTAGCACTCAAGAGTCTGTGTCCCAGCATGAGACAGAATTATGTCGGGGAGAAGAGAATTCTCCTTGGGCTGGACTGGGCTGGGGGCTCCAGGCTTCATGATGGAAGAGGGGCTGAGGATGGGCAGGCTTCCAGCAGGGGGGATGGTATTCTAGAAAAGGCAAGTGACAAGTGCAAAGGCCCAGGGGCAGGACTTTAAAAGATACAGTGGGTCTGGGCTGGGCATGGTGGCTCACACTTGTAATCCCAGCATTTTGGGAGGCCAAGGTGGGTGGATCACCTGAGGTCAGGAGTTTGAGACATCCGGACCAATATGGTGAAACCCCATCTCTACTAAAAATACAAAAATTAGCCAGGCATGGTGGTGCACGCCTGTAATCCTAGCTACTCAGGAGGCCGAGACAGGAGAATTGCTTGAACCCAGGAGGCAGAGGTTACAGGGAGGCAGAGGTTGCAGTGAGCCGAGGTCATACCACTGCACTCCAGCCTGGCTGACAGAGCAAGACTCCATCTCAAAAAAATACATAAATTAAATGAAATTAAAGATATATTAGGTCTGAAATACAGTTTCCTGAATGAGCCTTTGTTTTTTTTTTTTTTTTTTTTTTTTAATAAGAGCACTTTGAAGTTTCTAGTTTTTGTTGAATTGCCCCAGTAAAGTCTGAGATTTATCTGTCATCCCTAACTAAGGAGAGGCCCAATTATTGGGGTGCAATGATTAAAATGGGAACAACATAGTGCCCTCAAGTTCTTTTTCTATGCATCACCCTTGGTGTGGGAAACACCCTACCAGCCAAGAGCCCCATGACTAAGATGACTGTAGACGTGTTAAAAAGGGTTCTCCTTTGACTGACCCTGATAGGTGCTGGATTCCTGCACGAGCAGGTTGCGGCCTCAGCTGAGGTCTCTGGGGTGGGTAGAACCCCTTTCTCCTCCACACACAACGATCCTACCTATCACAGGTAGCATGGGTTTTTGCCTTGCACATACCATTTTGTCATTGGGGATTCACTTCTTTACTTGTCAGACCTTCTCTGTTTTCTCCACAGGAATCTTTGGAATTTCTCTGTTCCCGTGGCAGCTGTGGTTCTCTGTAGCTAGGCTACTGCCCTCCAGGAGGTGTTCTAAAAATCTGTAGAAATTTTTAGTTGTCTCGGCGATGGAGAGGGCACTATTGGCTTTAGTGGGAAGAGACCAGGACAGCCAGAAATCCTCCTGCAATGGGCAAAAAAGTTTCACGAGAATTGTCCCATGCCCTATAGGACTTTTATATATCTAATTATAATACCTTGAGCCTTGAAACCTAACGCCAATTAACATGGAAGCACGATGTGCCTTTTGCATAGTTTTAGATATCCAGATTTTTCCCACAGGAATGCAGCAGAGGGAACACTGTAACCAGAACAATGTAAACAGAGGGAACATTGTACTTTGTCTTATGTAGAGCTTTATTTGGGAAATCACGCCACCCGTAGTAACTCCACTCCTGCTTTTTGAGTTGCCAGCATAACACACCTGTGATCTGTCTGCATTTCTAGTGCTCGTATTCAGACTGATTCTGTGTACAGGTGCAAGACATCTGACTTCTTTGCAGAAGTGTAGCCATGCCCAAGAACTTACATTCAAAGGACAGATGTAGGTTTACATTTGTTATAAATTGTTTCCTTTCCCTAAGTTGAGCATTTGCAACAAATTGTAATTTCCAAAGATGCCACACCAACATATATCCCATTCTGCGTGCTCTTCTTACAACACGATGTTGACATTCTTCCATGAATAGGGGGATCTGTGTTCCTTCACCCTGAACTTGGGTGGATATTCATAATTGCCCCCACCAATATAATGTGGCAGAATCATACTGTGCAACTGCTGAAACTGGGTGAGACATTTCATTTTATGCATCAACTTGGCTGAGTCATGGTGCCCAGATACATGGTCAAACATTCTTCTGGATGTTTCTGTGATGGTGTTTTTGGATGAAATTAACTTTAAATCTGTGGACTCTGAATAAAGCAGATTGCCCTCCATAATGTGTGTGGGCTTCAAACAATGAGTGGAAGGTCTGAAGAGAACAAAAGACTCCCATCTTTTGAACAACATCTCCCATGAGCAAGGAGGTATTCTACCAGCAGATGGCCTTGGGGCTTAAACTGCAGCATGGACTCTTCCCTGCATCGCCAGCCTACCAGACCATCCTGTAGGTTTTTAGATTTGCCAGCCTTCATAATTGTGTGAACCAGTTCCTTAAAATCTCTCTCCCTGTCTGCACATACACATAGGTACACACACACACACACACACACACACACACACACACACACACAAACACACACTTTGTTGTTTCCATGGAGAGCTCTAATACAACTAGTACATAAAAGGATAATATGGCCTCCACCTGGTTCACTCTTTTTTCTCTGGATACTTATCTCTGGAAACAAGCCACCATGCCATGAGAAAGCTCATGCCATGTGAGGAAGCCATGTGTGGATGTGTGAGGCCCCGCAGGTGTAGGAGCCTCTAAAAGACCAGCCCCCGACTTCACTATATCTGCCACCTGGAACTCCCAACATCATGGAGTGAGGATAGCCATCCTTAGTGTTCTGTCTGAATTCCTAAATCACTAGTAATAAATAATTAGGTAATTTTGCTTCAAGACAGTTAAGCATTTTTTAATCTAAATGATTCAATACTTAAAAGACCAAGGTGAATAGTGTTGCTAACGAGGGTGAAGATGAAAATCACCATGAAGGCTTTGCTAGCAAATCTCTGAAAACTGAGCAGACCCTATCTAATCTAGGGACACGTCTGCCCTTGATAATTCCCGGGACATGTGCTATCGATGATGGGGCAGAGTAGGGCACAAACCCAGCCTCCAGTGTCTGGCTTGGACAGATGTCACTTCTCCTCTTAGTGGTAACTACCCAGCCCCTCAGGGTTCTGCCTCCAGAACTTTTGCCTCCAATCCCAGCCTGCCCACATCTCAAGGAACTGATGGGCAGCTTTGAGGAAGAGGCGTAACTGGATGCTTTCCAGGTCCTCTGGAATGAGGAGATTTAGATGGGCCACCTCTGGGTCCAGAGTCATGCCCTTAGGAGGCTGAAGGGAAATCCAGTCAGGCCCCAGGCTGTTCAGGAAGAGATAGAAGCTGGTACCAGCAAGCCACCACATGGAACAGGAACAGAAAACCCAGATTGTGAAGCAAGAGCTAAGAGCCCTTCATACTTCAATATTTTAACCTGGGAATCTGAATTCAGGCCAAAGAAAATATTTCTGCCCAGTGGCTATTCCCAAAAACAACAATGCCCACGATGATGGTGACATAGTCTCAAAGCAGAGCATCTGGGAAGGGACTTGGGAAGGTCCCAGGACAAAGCTGCAAATCCAGAGTTTTTTTTTTTTTTTTTTTGAGACAGAGTTTTGTTCTTGTTGCCCAGGCTAGAGTGCAATGGCACAATCTCGGCTCGCTGCAACCTCCACCTCCCAGGTTCAAGCGAGATTCTCCTGCCTCAGCCTCCTGAGTAGCTGGGACTACTGGTGTGTGCCAACATGCCCAGCTAATTTTTGTATTTTTAGTAGAGATGGGGTTGGCAGTGCTGGTCTCGAATTCCTGACCTCAAGTGATCTGCCTGCCTCGGCCTCCCAAAGTACTGGGATTACAGGTGTGAGCCACTGCATCTGGCCAGTTTTTTATAATGGAAGTTCATATCCCCTTCAAGCCATGGGGGTGGCTTGCACATGGGAGGCTTGCTGCATTCTCACCAAATTCTTAATACATCCTCTGAAATAGGTACATTATTAGCTCCACTTTTCAGATAAGGAAACTGAGAATTGGCCTTTCATGCTAGCCCAAGCATATTGGATTTCTTTTGTTTTTTCTTTTTCTTGAGATGGAGTTTGGCTTTCGTTGCCCAGGCTGGAGTGCAATGGCACGATCCTGGCTCACTGCAACCTCTGCCTCCTGGGTTCAAGCTATTCTCCTTCCTCAGCCTCTCGAATAGCTAGGATTACACTTTGTGTAATGTGCCACCATGCCTGGCTAATTTTGTATTTTTAGTAGAGACGGGGTTTCTCCATGTTGATCAGGCTGGTCTCGAACTGACCTCGGTTCCATCCAGTGATCCATCCACCTCGGCCTCCCACACCTGCTGGTCTTACAGGTGTGGGGCACCACACCCAGCTGCCTATTGGATTTCAAAGCCCTTCCTCTTACTGTGTTGTTATCCTGGATTCAAAGGCAGAGAGGCTTTCTCCCACTTAATATTTGAGTGTCACACGTTCCTACTTACAGCCACAGCATAACCATAACAATTAGGAAATTGACACTGATTCAATAGTACCGTCGAATCCACAGACCCCACTTTATAGGTCCAGCATCCAGACTAGGATCACAGGTTGCATTTAGTTGTCACGTCTCATTCGCCTCCGTCAGTCTGGAATAGTTCCTCAGACTTTCCTTATCTTGCATGACCTTGACATTGTGAAGCATCCGTCTCTTTGGATTCACCTGATTGCTTCCTCACGATGTATATGTTTTTGGCAGGAACACCACAGCAGTGATGCCGTGCTCTTTTCAGCGCATCATATGAGGAGGCTCACAACAGAGGGGCTTTTCACAAAGGACTCAGAATCATATATTGGGGGGAAAAAAACAACAATGGGGAATTCTGTGCAGCTCAACCAACCCTCTAATAATAATACACCATGAGCAATGGGCCACCTAGCAGTGGCCAGAGCCTGGTCCACAGACGAGTAACAGTATCACTGGAAGGGTATTAGGACAGAACCTCTCCCAGGGAGAGAACTTGAGTGGTTAGAAGGAATTCTTCAACAAGCCACCTGGAGAAGAGGGTAGGCCCTCAGAGGGCATTCTCAAATAGGTGGGAGAGTAAGGAGGCAGATGTAGGGTAAGAACCAAAGGCAGCTGACATGAAAGGGAGGAAGAAAACAGGGAAGGCAGGAAAAACGGGCTGAGGACGAGAGAATAATTGAAGAAAGCAGCGGCATCCAAAGACCTCAAAGTTTCTGCTTCATTCACTTCACAGGGGTTTAAAAAAGAAGTGTAAGCAGAGCACAGGGGCTCGCTCCTGTAGTCCCAGCATTTTAGAGGCTGAGGTGGAAGGGCCACTTGAGCTCAGGAGTTCGAGACCAGTGTGGGCAACACAGCGAGCCCGTTTCTACAAAAATTTAAAACTTATCTGAGTGTGCTGGTGTGTGCCTGTAGTCCCAGCTACTCAGGAGGCTGAGGCTGGAGGAGTGCTTGAGCCCAGGAGATCAAGGCTGCAGTGAGCCATGATTGTGCCAATGCACTCCAGCCTGGGTGGCAGAGTGAGATTCTGTTAAAAAAGTTTTTTTT
>NW_016107398.1:5912661-5917309 GCF_001604975.1 Cebus imitator | reverse complement strand
AAAAAAAAAAAAAAAAAAGGAGAAAAGGCACGATATGGTGGCTCATGCCTGTAATCTCAGCACTTTGGGAGGCTGCGGTGGATCATTTGAGTCTTTGAGTTCAAGACCAGGTTAGGCAACATGTCGAGACCCTGTCTCTACAAAAAATTTAAAAGAAAAGGAGAGAAATCCCTTTCAGAATGCTTCTAAGGACTCGATGAGACAACACCTAGTCATTTAGTCAGCTAACACAGATTGCATGTCTACTGCGTGGCTCCACTGTTCCTCATGCTGGGGATACAGCAGAGGACAAAACAGAAAAGAATCCCTGTCCCCATGAGGCCCACATTCTGGTGAGGCAGCCTACCAAAGTATCCCCTGAGCTGTCAAGCACTGTGCATATTTGAGGAATTACTCTATTCACAGGTAACATGAGTGTGACCCGTGAAAATGGAGAAATTAAGTCACAGAAGTTACAATGGTAGCAGTAAGAAGAGCGAGGAGGTCATCTAATTCCGGAAGAAATGTGCCCATTTGAAAACTACCCTGATCGATAAGAGCAGAGAGCCCCAGAAGAATATTCACCGGACTTCTCTAGGGGAAGGATTACCGGTGAACTTTCACTCTTCTGTACTGTGTGAATATTTTTAAATTAATGCTTATTATTAGCATAATTTTTCCGATTTGATAAACGGTAAGACATAGATTGAAATAGAGTCACAGGGCTGGGCCTGGTGGCTCATGCCTGTAATCCCAGCACTTTGGGAGGCGGAGGCAGTGGAACACTTGAGGTCAGGAGTTCAAGACCAGCCTGGCCAACATGGTGAAACCTCGTTTCTACTACAAATAGAAAAAATAGCCAGTTGTGGTGGTGGGCAGGAGAGATGTTTGAACTCGGGGGGCAGAGGAGCCGAGATGGCGCCACCTGTACTCCAGCCTGGACAACAGAGTGAGACTCTGTCTCAAAAAAAAAAAAAAAAAAAAAAAAAAAAAAAATAGAACCTCAGCCTCTCAGTCAAGAGCAAATTGCGTTTTTGATTAATTTCGGAAGCCTGGAGATAGAAAATCTGTTAGGGGAAAAGTCACTCCCTGCATTTGGTCTTTGGTTCCCTCTTGCCTTTCTGGTTGTCTCTGCCTTTTTCATAAATCCAAAGCCTCCTCAAGTCTTCCCGAACTCACCCAACTGCTGACACACACATGCAATTCTTCCCATCAGGATTTCCGTCAGATTTCATTATTATGTAATACTTCCCTGCTCATTTTCTCACCTTTCTCTTTCACATCCCAGACAGCCAATTTACACGCACACAAACAAAAGTTTCAACAGAAGCACAAAAAACAAGCAACCTACTTAAAATTTTTATTGTAATAAAATATTACATGATATTTATCATTTTAACCTTCACAATTCAATGGCATTAAATACATTCACAATGTTGTATAACCATCTCCACTATCTATACCAAAACCTTTTTCATTATTTTCAACAAAAATTCTATACTCATTAAATAATAACCTTCTCTTTTCCCCTCCCTCCAGCCCATGGTAACCTCTATTTTTTTGTTTGTTTGTTTGTTTTTTCTGAGACAGAGTCTCGCTCTTGTTGCCCAGGCTGGAGTGCAATGGCGAGATCTCAGCTCACTGCAACCTCCACCTCCCAGGTTCAAGTGATTCTCTTGCCTCAGCCTCCTGAGTAGCTGGGATTACAGGCACGTGCCACCATGCCCAGCTAATTTTTTGTGTTTTTAGTAAAGATGGAGTTTCACCATGTTGGCCAGGCTGGGTTGGAACTCCTGAACTCAGGTGATCCACCCTCCTTGGCCTCCCAGAGTGCTGGAATTACGGACGTGAGACAGCCCCGGGCTTTCTATCTTATTCTCTATCTCTACAAATTGGCTTATTCTGGGTACCTCATAAGTGGAATTGTGCAATACTTGTTTTTCTGTGTTTGGATTATTTCACTAAGCATAATGCCTTTAAGGTCTATCCATGTTTTAGCATATATCAACTTTCATTTCTTTATGGCCGAATATTTCATTGTACGAATATAGCACATTTTGTTTATCCATTCTTCTGTTGAGGAACAGCTGGGTGGTTGTTTTCGCCTTTTGGCTGTTGTGAATAATGCTGCTATGAACATTGTGTACAAATATCTGTTCAGGTCCCTCCTTTCAGTTCTCTTGGGAATATATCCAGAAGTTGGATTGCCGGGTCATACAGTAGTTCTGTGATTAGCCTACAGAAACAATTCACTTTGGAGGATTCAAAAAAATATATCTTTATACTCTCACTTCATTTCATACCTTATGAAATCTTTTTGAGGTGCTTAGAAAAATACACTCAGTAGGCTGGATGTGGAGGCTCACACCTGTAACCCCAGCACTTTGGGAGGCCGAGGCAGTTGGATCATGAGGTCAGGAGTTCAAGACCAGTCTGGCCAACATGCTGAAACTCTGTTTCTACTAAAAATTCAAAAATTAGCCGGACATCGTGGGGCGCACCTGTAGTCCCAGCTTCTCAGGAGGCAGAGGCAGGAGAATTACTTGAACCTGTGAGGCAGAGGTTGCAGTGAGCCGAGACCACACCACTGCACTCCAGCCTGGGTGACAGAGGGAGACTCTGTCAAAGGAAGAAAAGAAAGAAAGAAGGAAAGAAAGACACAATAAAAAGAGATAAAGAGTTAAAGGAATTGGGACAAAGGGGAAATAAGGGTAAGAGCTTCCCAGTAACTGCTTGGGCAGGGCAGATCAGCTCCATCAGAAAACAAGCGCTTGGGGCGCGCTGCTAGCACTTTCAAAAGGCAGCTTCCTTTGCAGGTGATTCCAATTCTACACATTGGCTAAGCTGCCTCTCCAAATGGAGTACAGCACGTGGGCTTCACTCTATACACGGACCATGTGGAAGCTGACGCCATAACCTTACCACAGCACGTTTCTCAAACACTCACAGACCTCCCGCTGGGCCGGTCCTTAGAGTTATCTAGGGCAACCCTCTCGATTTCCAGATGAGGAAAGTGAGGCTCAAAGAGGTTAAGTGTCCTGCGGAGACGCACAGAGGTGTAAGTAGCAGAACTGAAATTCACACCCATGTGTCCTGCCGCCAGCCTCGTTTCTCCGGGTTACTACGCCGCCTCTCATTGCCGTAAGTCAGCTTTCCTTTGCTTCAACTGTGCGAAGTTTTCTTTACTTATTTGGGAAACATACTGGCTGTATGAAATCATATGTTCTCTCTTTTTAAACGGTTCCAGTAGTTAATGCAGTTTCAAAGTTCTGAAGGTTAAAAGTACTATTATGTGGTACTAAACAAGGTAGACATTAGCTGTGACAGAGGAGGGATGCCACAAATCCCATTGCTGAAGCTTTGTTACTTATTTTAGAAAACTTTCCATTAGTTGACTTCCCAAATAGAAGTGTTGCTTCCTGGTTTCCCTTGGTGATTTTTAAAATTGTGGCTAGACATTCATGTCCAGTTGTGACTACATGCAATTCCAGCATAACCAGGCTTGGTAATGACCAGAGCTATTAACAATCTGTGATGGACCTTGTGTCAGCCAAATATTTACCTAGCTCATGCTCACGACAGGTTTGTGGGACAGACCCAATGGCTCCTGCTTCAGCTGGGTTTCTGTTTGGATCTTAATGTGAACACAGCTGCTTGGTTTTATTTATGTAGGTAGATTTTTCTGACATTTTTCATCTTTCATCCTTTCCTAAACTGACTACACTCGGAGACATTGCAACTTGCTCTCTTCCCTCCATGAGTCACCTAAAAACACACTAGTGGTTTCCAGGACTTCCTCAATGTCTTTGTAGCTGTGTCTGGTGTAAGCTTATAGGCTTTCCCTGGAAGAAGTTCCACAGATCTACTCACTCGTCTTTAATTCAGTTCCTCAAACACTGCAGATGTGGTAGAAGTTGGTCGTGGTCTCTAGAACAAGACAGCCCTGGTCTAAATCTCAGCTCTTACTTTGTAACCTCCAGCAAGTTACTCAACCTCTTCGCGCCCCATTTTGTAATCTAAAACATGGAAATGATAATACCAACTGTATTAGGTGATTATGAGAATTAAGAATATATATATATACACACACACACACACACACACACACACATCAGCCTTGGAAGAGTGCCTGACACGTGTTGTAAATGCTCAATACATTATTGACAAAATTCCTGCCTACTCCAAGTCGGGCATTGCTGGGCTTTGGGGACATAAGGATGAATAAAACCCAGATCCTGCTTTAAAGAAGCTTGTTCAGAAAACACACACACACACAATATACAGTCCAGGTGCAGTGGCTTACGCCTATAATCACGACAGTTTGAGAGCCCAAGGTGGGATAATTGGTTGAACCCAGGTGTTTGAGACCAGCCTGGGCAACAAGAAAGACCCTGTTTATACAAAAATTTAAAAATTAGCCAAGCGTGGTGGCACACACCTGTGCTCCCAGCCTCTCAAGGGGCTGAGGTGTGAGGATCACTTCAGCCTGGGAGGCCGAGGCTGCAATGGGCCATGATTGAACCACTGCACTCCAGTCTGGACAACAGAGTAAGACCCTAGCTCTCGCTCTCTCTCTCTCTCCATATATATATATATAGCTCTCTCTCTCTCTCTCTCCATATATATATATATATATATACACACATATATATATATATATATATACACA
>NW_016107398.1:5863821-5912356 GCF_001604975.1 Cebus imitator | reverse complement strand
TTTTTTAGTAGAGACGGGGTTTCACCATGTTGGCCAGGCTGGTCTCAAACTCTTGACCTCAAATGATCCACCTACCTCAGCCTCCCAAGTGCTGGGATTACGGGTGTGAGCCACCACACCTGGCCTATCATGGACATTTTAAAACAAGATAGTAGCAGAGCATTTTTGTGTTGCATATGGAAACTTGTTGCTATATTACCACTGAATGCCAGCATTTTCATCTAGAATTTGTTAACGGCCCCATCCATTAGTTCACCAACATGTATTGAACACCTACTATATTCCAGACACCGTAGTTGGCACTTAGGATACATGGGACGCTGACAAGAAATGTTAGACTATCATTCTTCACTGACTTCCCTCTTCCTGCACCCTCTACACCTCACTCAGGAGTACCTGTGATTGCCTACCTGATTCTTGGGGTTTTAGGGTAAGGGGGAGAGTGGAGACTTGAGAGGTCGACTCGATCTATATAATTGAGGTGGCGAGGGGTTAGTGAGAGATGTGAAGATTTCAGTCAGTTTGGAAGAGGAGATTTGGGGAAGGAGTTGCTGTGATGGGAAAACTGAAAAGTGAAGAGGAACTTTTGAACTTCTACTGGGCATTTTGCAATGTCATTCCTTCTTTCCATTCCTCTTTAGTAGAGACTTCAATGGCTTTTCAGTGCTTTTGGATCTCAAGCTGATGCTTCTTTTGAATATGATGCCATGCTGAGACTGGCTGTAGCAGCTGGCTTCTGAGAAAGCCCTCAGCGGGCCATGCGTCCTGGTGTTCATGCTCTTGTGGCTCCCCCTCCCACACTGAGTTGGGATGAATTATGTAATAATAGAATATTACAGAAAAGAAAGAGTTGAACTTCCAGTGCTATAACCCTCACTGTGGCTTCCACCTTGCTCGATTGGATCATTTGCTATCTGGTAAGTCGGTGGCCATGTTATGAGGATACTCAAGCAGTCCTACAGAGAAGACCATATGGGCAAGAACTGAGCTCCCACCCCCACTCGAAAGCCAACAGCAAGCATAATTTGCCAGCGATGTGAATGAGCCTACTTAGAAGTGGACCCTATGGCCTTGACCAAAATCGTGCTATGGCATCATGAGACCCCTGAACCAGAACCACTCAAGCCATTCTCAAATCCCCAACCTATGAGAGATAAAAAATATATTCACTGTTATTTAAATCTCCACGTTTTGGAGTAATTTGTTATGCAGCAGTAGATAAACAAAACACTGGCCATTAGTTGGCCAACTTTATTGAGGTTACCCAAATATAACCTGAGTTTCCCAGGCCACCTTAGCCTATGGGAACAAAAGAGGACACAGCAAGAATGACACTCAGATTCCATGATTGGGCACAATGTCTCATGCCCTTAATCTCAGCACTTTGGGAGGCTCACGCAGGAAGATTGCTTGAGCACAGGAGTCAAGATCAGCCCAGGCAACAGAGCAGAGCTCCATAACTACAAAAAATTTAAAAAGTAACTGGGTGTGGTGGCACACACCTGTAGTCTCAGCTACTCAGGAGGCTGAGGCGGGAGGATGGCTTGAGCCCAGGAGGTCAAGACTGCAGTGAGCAGTTACTGCACCCCTGCACTCCAGCCTGGGTGACAGAATGAGATCTTGTCTCAAAAAAAAAAAAAAACCCAAAACTCAGATTTCACTGCCTCTTGCCTCATCTGCTGAAGCCAGACCTATACCCGCAATCTTCTGTTAATCAACCATCCCACACACCCTACCCCCATAGAAAAATAAGAAGTATGTTTGTGAATCATGAGAAGAGGACCCAGTCTCATGCTTGTGTGTGTGAACAAGACTGTTCTCCCTGAGCGCTGTGTTGATCTCTCACCCAGTACTTCTTATGGTTTTCAAGATACCCCTTTCTTCTACCAGGAGATGGTGTTGCCATTGGGACTCAGTGCCCCTGGCCAAGCACCAAAGTCTCCCATGGGCCATGGCCTACTTTCCAGCTATTGCCCCTGCAGAACTCACTGCAGCAAAGGTGGAGCTGCCCTGATGAAGTGGTGGCAAGATGCTTCTCTCCTCTCCAATGCACAGCCCTTGTCCTGGAGGTCTATGAGATTTTACTGAGATCACTCACTTTTTAGTCATAACTCTCTCTCTCTTTAGGTCACAGACACTTGTCCACAGATTGGGCAGGGACAGAATCAAAGGACTTCTATGTTGTCATAGGATTCTCACCAATCTTTAGTGACCCAGAATTTGTGACTGGGCCAGTCTCAACATGGCTATAGGCAGTTCTAGGCTCACATCGTGTCAGTGTGGCCATCTTAAGCAGGAAGAGGACTTCTTGCTTTAGAAGACGTAACTCCCAATGGAAAGCTCTGATTGGCTGGGCTTAGGTCTCATGCCCACATCTTGGGTTGAAGCGAGGGGGAGGAAAGGGAACTGTGATGGGCAGCCTTACCAGGATCACCTGGAGTTTCCCAAAGGAAGGAGGCCTGCACTAACCCCCAAAGATGGGTAGGTAGCAGGGGAGGTAGAGAAGCTGGTGGATAAAAACAGCAGCTTTCAGGCCAGGAGCAGTGGCTCATGACTGTAATTCCAACACTTCAGGAGGCTAAGGTGGGAGGATCACTTGAGGCTAGGAGTTGGAGATCAGACTGGTCAACATAGTGAGACCCCATCTCTACAAAAATAAAAATAAAAAAATTAGCCAGTGTGGTGGTACAACTGTAGTCTTGGCTACTCAGGAGGCTGAGGGAGGAGGATCACCTGAGCCCAAGAGTTCAAGGCTGCAGTGAGCTATGATCATGATGCTGCACTCCAGCCTGGGCGACAGAGTGAGATCCTGTCTCAGACACACACACACAGACACACACACATCAGTAAAACCCACACAGCTTTCTGCTGTACCCCCATTTCTAGACCTGCTTAAGCATCCGATCAAACTTCAGCTTTGGCACCAGCAATCTCAGCCATTCAAGAACACGGTGGCTGCCTCTGTGGAGCTTGCTGCTCCCAGACTCAGGCCCATGCGTGGCAGCTTCTTTGACTCCGCCACTGCAGCTCTTCCTGAGACTAGTTCAAGGGGCGGGCTGTAATGGCTTCTGCACCTGCGTCATCATCTTTCTTCTAAATTCCCTTGAATGTTCTCCCCAGAGTTGCCTTCCCATGATTCCCCTCAGATCTGTTCCTAGTCTCCAAAAGTTGCTCCCACAGAATGAGCTAAAAAAGCATGCGCAGATGCATCACCTCAGCCCAGTCATCAGCTTTCTCAATCAGCTGTGGTCATTTTAGGACAGGGCGCCCTGGAGCCCAGGTGCTATCATTTCCTGTGGCACAGGCGTGGCAGACTCCCCCTTCCCTCCTCATCCCTGTTCCTTTGAGGTGAGCAGAGAATTGCTCTTTCCTGACCAGGGGCATCTTCTCTGCTGACCGCAAACTATCAGTCCTGTGCTGCCACAACCCCTGATGACACAGGGTCTAGACACTAACCCATCCCATGGGATGTGACATTTCACCAGTGTCCCTTCAGGATGCCTGATGGGGTTCTCTGTGTGAACCTGCCTTGCCATCTTCCCCAGGTGCCTGAGGAGATGTCAGCCATCCTTCTTGGATGGCCAGATGATTCTTTGAAGAGCCAGGTGCCGTGGGAGGAGCAGGAGTTCCAACTACACAATGCTGTAATCGCCTTAAAAACGTAAGGGGAGAGTGTTGCTGCACGAGCTTCCCAGGGCTGCAGTAATAAAGTACCGCAAACCGGGTGGCTTAGAACAGACATTTATTGTCTCACAGTTCTAGAGACAGAAAGTCCGCACTCAAGGTCCCAGCGGGCCCACACTCACTCGCTCAGAGGGTGCCCGGGAGGGATCTGTTCCAGGGCTCTCTTCCTTGGCTTGAGTTCCTTGCTGTGGTGACATCACTGCAGTCTGCACATGGTGTTCTCCTGTGGACATGTCTCTGGATGCACATTGCCCCCACTTTTTAAAATTTAATTTTTTTTTTTTGAGACAGAGTATTGCTCTGCTGCCAGATGCCAGGCTGGAGTGCAGTGGCACAATCTCAGTTCACTGCAACCTCTGCCTCCCAGGTTCAAGCAATTCTCCTGCCTCAGTCTCCAGAGTAGCTGGGACTACAGGTGCACGCCAGCATGTCCAGCTAATTTTTGTACTTTTTAGTAGAGCCAGGCTTTCACCATGTTGGTCAGGATGGTCTCGATCTCCTGACCTCGTGATCCACCCGCCGCAGCCTCCCAAAGTGCTGGGATTACAGGCATGAGCCACCGCGCCTGCCCCCCCCCCTTTTTTTTAAATATGGCGTTTCGCTCTCATCACCCAGGCTGGAGTGCAATGGCGCAATCTGGGCTCACTGCAACCTCCGCCTCCTAGGTTCAAGTGATTCTCCTTCCTCAGACTCCTGAGTACCTGGGATTACAGGTGTCCACACTCAGCTAATTATTGCACTTTTAGTAGAGACAGGGTTTCACCATGTTGGCTAGGCTTGTCTTGAACTCCTGACCTCAAGTGATCTGCCCACCTCAGCCTCCCAAAGTGCTGGGACTACAGGTGTGAGCTGCCCTACCCGGCCAATTTCCCCTTATGATGACACCAGTCATAGTAGATTAGAGGTCACACTAATGACCTGGTTTTAATTTATTTAACCCTATCTCCAAAAACAAACAAAACAAAAAGACCCTTTCTCCAGATAGGGTCACATGGTGAGGTGCTGGAGGTGAGGACTCCAGCATATCCTCTGTGGAAGAAACACAATTCAACCCATAAGAACTGCAGACCTGGGCAGTCAAAATACGGTGGTGCCGCTGTAGACTGCTTTCTCTTTCTCCCTTAACTTCTCTTTCTGTACTCCAAGTTCTCCTCTTCCAGGCAACTGACTTCTCCATATTCCCTGGCTCAGAGCTCCTTAGCCCCTTCTTGGCTACAGGAGAAGGTCTCTTGTGGGATTCTGTGTTCTGCCTGTGGAGGCCCCTGTGCTGAGCCATTGCAATGCAGCAGGGTAGGGTGACTGTATGGCCAGGGATTACATTTTAGTTCAGCCTTCTCACCAGCCAGAGAAGCGCCAGATGTGTTCACTTTTCCCAAAAAGGTGACAAACCATTCCAAGATAAGCAGTGACCAGTCTCAATGCTTGTTGGCTTGTTTATTTGGTGCAGAGTTGACTTAATCATTCTCTCCAGTTCAAGGGAATCCCATCAAGGGTCATCGCTGCCTCCTCTTCTCTTTTTTTGAGACAGAGTCTCACTCTGTTGCCTAGGCTGAGTGCAGTGGCACGATCTCGGCTCACTGCAACCTCTGCCTCTGGGATTCAAATGATTCTTCTGCCTCAGCCTCCCAAGTAGCTGAGATTACAGGCGCCCACCACCATGCCCAGCTAATTTTTATATTTTTTTTAATTAGAGAAAAGTTTTGCCCATGTTGGGCAGGCTAGTCTTGAACTCCTGATGTCAGGTGATCCACCCACCTCAGCCTCCCAAAGTGCTGGGCTTATAGGCGTGAGCCACCACGCCCCGCCTACCTCTTCTTCTCTTGCTTGGTCTTTTCCTTTCTCATCAATCCCCTCTCCCATCCCTGCCTCCTTCCAAAGACATCCACTCTGGGGTTTGCTGCAGGTCCTTGTCAAGTAGATAGAGGCTTTTTTTTGTACGTTTAATTTATATAAATGGTGTATTGTTCTAGATGGTACATTTCTCGCCTGTGTCATTCTATTGCTGTTCCTCGTGTTAATATGATTTTATTCTTACTCCTTGTACACCATAAGCTCTGACATTTGTTAGGTTAAAGAACGTTTTATTCTTTCTTGGTCAGCCTACATTACAAGAGCCTTAAGAGGCCCAGTGCTCAGTCTGATTTGATTGACTTCTCATTCTACATCTTTTCACACATCTCCCTTGGAAAGGGCAATAGGGCATTTCCCATGTCAACTCATGTGGTCCAGACACTTAAAAATGCACCGCAGTCAATCATTAGAGTGAACTGGCAACCAACAGAATGGGAAACAATGTTTGCAAGCTACCCATCTGACAAAGGGTAGATTCTGACATCCAGAATCTACAAAGAATGAAAACAAATATACAAGAAAAAACCCCATCAAAAAGTGGGCAAACAATATGAACAGATACTTTTCAAAAGACATTTATATGGCCAAGAAACATGAAAAAATGCTCATTATCACTGGTCATTAGAGAAATGCAAATCAAAACCACATTGAGATACCATCTCATGCCAGTTAGAATGGTGATCATTTAAAAATCTGGGGACAACAGATGCTGGAGAGGATGTGGAGAAATAGGAACACTGTTACACTGTTGGTGGGAGTGTAAATTAGTTCAACCATTGAGGAAGACAGTGTGATGATTCCTCAAGGATCTAGAAACAGTAATATCATTTGACCCAGCAATCCCATTACTGGGTATATACCCAAAGGATTATAAATAAAGACACATTCTATTATAAAGACGCATGCACACGTATGTTCATTGCGGCATTGTTTACAGTAGCAAAGACTTGGAACCAACCCAAATGCCCATCAGTGATAGACTGGATAAAGAAAATGTAGCACATATACACCATGGAATACTATGCAGCTGTAAAAAGGATGAGTCTTGTCCTTTGCAGGGACACCAATGAATCTGGAAACCATCATTCTCAGCAAACTGATGCAAGAACAGAAAACCAAACACCGCATGTTCTCACTCATAAGTGGTTGTTGAACAATGAAATCACCATGGACACAGAGAGGGGAACATCACACACTGGGGTCTGTTGGGGGTGGGAGGTTAGGGAAGGGCTAGCAGGGGGTAGGAAGATTAGGGAGGGATAACATTAAGAGAAATACCTAATGTAGGTGACGAGGGGATGGGAGCAGCAAACCACCATGGTATGTGTATACCTAAGTAACAATCCTGCAAGATCTATACATGTGCCCCAGAACTTAAAAAAAAAAAAAATGTACTGCAGTCAAGATGAATGATGCGGTGAGGATTCAACCAGTCACATCCAGCATATGGGGATTGGAGAGGACAAACGACCTGGTTTCTTTAACACATAAATGTGATTAAAAGAAAGCAAGAGGGTAAGGGAGAAATGACAATGGATTCAGAAATGCTTAAGAGAGATATCAACCAAATGCAATGTGAGAACTTTATTTAGATCAGGATATTAAAAAACCAACTGTAAAAATATTTTTTAAGATGTTGAGGGGTGCAGGGCATGTAGGCTCACGCCTGTAATCCCAGCACTTTGGGAGACTGAGACGAGAGGACCACTTTAGCCCAGGAATTCAAGACTAACCTGGGCAACACAGTAAGACCCTGTCATTCTCTCTTTTTTTTTCTTTAAGATATTAGGGTAATTTGCAGCACAGATAAGATGATGGAATTACTAATTTTGTTAGGCATGGTCATTTCATTATTCATATGGCAGTTATAAAGATCTTATCTGCTAGAGAGAGAAACTGAAGCTAGGTGAAGTAATATGATGTCTAGTAGCTGCTTTAAGACTCTAAACCTAGTGCAGTGGCTCACACCTGTAATCATGGCACTCTGGGAGGCCGAGGTGGGAGGATTGTTTGAGCCCAGGAATTTAAGACCAGCCTGAGCAATATAAGAAGACTCCGACTCTACAAATAATAACAATAAAAAAAAGTTAGCCAGGTGTGGTGGTGCACACCTATGGTCCCAGCTGTGACTCTAGTGTAGGGACGAGCAAGCTTTTTCTGTAAATGACCAGCTAGCAAAATATTTTAGCTTTTGAGGGCCATATGGTCTCCGTTATGACTGCTCAGCCTTGCTGTTGCGATGCAAAAGTCACTATAGACAATACGTAAATGAATAGCATGACCATGTTGCAATAAAACTTTATTTACAAGAACAAGAGGCAGGCTGGATTTGGCCCATGGAATTGTCGTTTACCAATCTCAGCTCTGCCGCAAAAAAAAGGGGGCAGATAGGTGAAAAAGATGGACAAAATGCCGCTATTTATTGAAGCTGGATGACTTACTACATCGTGGTTCATTTCACTATTTTCTCTATTTCTATATATTTGAATATTTCCATACATAAAAAATATTCAAGTGCACAGAAGAGATCTTTTTGCAGAAAAAGAGAGGCCTTCCATCTCTGTCCTTCTCTCTCTATCTCCTCCACTTCTTTTACCTTTGCCTGTCATTTTCTAAGCACCGTTTCAGACGCCCACAGGCACACATGCTTTCACTTCAATGTATTTTCAGAATCAGAGTGAATGTCCTAGACAGCCCCATTGCTGAGGAATGCCACAGAATTCTGCAGCAAATCCTTAGGATGGGGTCGCAGATGGGTTCCCAGGAGACTCCCAGGCCATTTCCTCTCCGAGTTTTATACACTTGTAAACACTTTTCCTAAAATGGAGATTCCAGTCCTCCGGTCTGAAGCACACCACCCTCAGGGAAGCACTGTTGTTTTCTTATTTCTCAGCAGGAAACAGGAATGGCCTGGGGAGTATTAGAAAATTACCAGACAGCCCTGGTGAAGGGCTGGGAACTTCAGCTGGAATTTGGAATATGGTCAGAACATCTGGGAGTTCAACGGGAAAAATGTTAAGCTATTCATCAGACTCCATAAACTCTCTTAAAAGTAGATCATTATAAAATAGGCAATACTAGGGCATGTTGTGAGGTTAAAGGAATTGCACACATTGCCCATGAAACTGCCCCGAATGTGTAGGCAGAGCACATATGTCATTTCAAATCGTGGGGGGCAGATCTACTAAGGAAAGAATAGCCTTTGACCCTTCTTTCCCAAGATCCTTCAGAGCAAGACAGGGCCCCTGCAAAAGCTGGCCCTATCCTGTCTTCCCCCTGCAGGAACTGGGTGCTCTCTACCGTCCTCCTCAGCATGTGCCTCTGCCCACGCCTGGCAGTGGTACAGGAAAGGGGTCCCGATCCAGAGCCCAAGAGAGAATTCTTAGATCTCACGCAAGAAGGAATTCAGGGCAAGTACATAAAGTGAAGCAAGTTTATTAGGAAAGCAAAGGAATAAAAGAATGGCTACACCATAGACAGAGCAGCCCTGAGGGCTGCTGTTGCCCATATGTATGGTTATTTCTTGATGATATGCTAAACAAAGGGTTAGTTATTCATGCCTCCCCTTTTTATACCATAGTGGGTAACTTTCTGACATTGCCATCGCATTTGTAAACCATCATGGCGCTGGTGGGAACGTAGCAGATGATCAGAGGTCACTCTCTGTGGCCATCTTGGTTCTGGTGGGATTTAGCCAGCTTCTTTACTGCAAACTGTTTTATCAGTAAGGTCTTTATGACCTGTGTCTTGTGCCGACCTCCTGTGACTTGGAATGCTTAACCGTCTGGGAATGCAGCACCATAGCCTTCAGCCTTATCTCACCCAGCTCCTTTGGTTCACATGCCTGTGGCAGTAGGATCTTGCTCTCTCACGTCACTGATCTAAGATCAACCCTCCACCTGAGTTCTAGCTCTTGCTGAAGGGAAGAGACCTTTCCGGACCATGTCAGCTCCTGGGAGGCTCTCTTCTCATGGGCTTCTCCAGCACATTCTGATGCTACCACCTGTTATCACATAATTGTGTTTTGCCCTATTTATCAGCTAGGATAATGAACGCTGGCTGCTGCAACAGATGATCCTGATTCTCAGTGGATTAACACAATAAAAGTTATTTTCACTCATGTCACAATACAAAGCGTCTGCTCCTGGCCAGGTAAGCTTCCCACATAATAATTCAGGGTCCCCCAAGCTCTCACCACTTTGTGGCTTCATCCTCTTCTACGTCCTTGGAGTCCTTGCCATTTAGTTGGCAGATGAGGAAAAACAGCATGAGAAAGGTACACCCATTTCTTGCATAAAATACTTTGTCTGCAAGATTCATCCATATTGTGGCATGAAGCAGCAGTTCATTCTCTTTCATTGCTGTATAATATTCCATTGCATGAACATGCCATGATTTATTCATTCATTCTACTGCTAATGGGCATTAGGTTGTTTTCCATTTTAAGCTATTATAAATACAGCTATTATAAACATGTCTTTTGGTGCACATATGTGTACATTTCTGTTGGGCATGTACCTAGAAGTAGAATTCCTGGGTGATAGAGGATACATATGCAAAGGTTTGGTATATGTTGGCAAATAGTTTTCCAAAGTGATTAGATGAATCGACATGCCCACAAGCATTGCATGAGACTTCCAGTTGCTCTCCCTCCTTGCTGACACTTGGTATTGTCTCTTTTTCATTTAACTATGCTGCTGTGGCTGCAGTGAGGCCTCCTGGTGGTTTTAATTTGCATTTTCCTAATGACTAATGTTATGGAGCACTCTTTTAATAAGTTCGTTAGCCATTTTTATACTGTCTTTTGGGAATTTCCTGTCCAAGTCTTTGGCCAACTTTTCTATTGGGAAGTTCTTTTCTTATTGGTTTGAAGAAGTTATTTATATATTCTGGATATGAATTCTTTGTCAAGTATATGCATTACAGATATACACATAATCTGTAGCTTTCCTTTTCACTCTCTACATGGTATTCTTGATACACAGAAGTTTTGAACTTTAACAAAATTATGAAATATCAATCTTTTCTTTTATGGTTAGTATTTTTTTTGTGAACCACTCAAGAAATCTTTGCCTACCTCAAGGTCATGAAGATATTCTATGTTATCTCTTAGAAGCTTATTATTTTGCCTTTCACATGTAGGTCTATGATTTATTTGTAATTTATTTTTGTGTTTAATATGATTGTGGAGATCAAGGTTCATTTCTTCCTGGTTGAATAATACCATTCTTCCTCCCACTTCTTTGCAATGGGAACTTTGTTGCAAATTAGGTGACTATTTATGTGTGGGTCCATTGGGGACCCTATTTTATTATATTGGCCTACTTGTCCATGCGCTCCCTGCCATCACACACTTTTAGTTATGGTAGCTTAAAAATCAGTAATTTAGATCTTCTATCTTTGTTCTTCCTCAAGACTATCTTTCCTGTGCTTAGCACTTTGCCTTTCAAAGTTTGCTTGTTAGTTTTTACGTGTATACATATAAGTCTGCTGGGATTTTGACTGGAATTGAATCTATAAATAAATTTGGAAAAGTTAACAGCTTTATAATATTCTTTCAATCCATGGACATAGTAGCATATGCTTCTTTTTTTGGAGTTTTTGGTGTAGAAGTCATACACATCTTTTATTTATTCCTAGGTAGCGTTTTTGTTTTTGTTTTGTTTTGCTTTGTTTTGTTTTTGAGACGGTGTTTAGCTTTTGTTCTCCAGTCTGGAGTGCAATGACGCAATCTCGGCTCACCGCAATCTCTGCCTCCCGGGCTCAAGTGATGTTCTGCCTCAGCCTCCTGAGTATCTGGGATTACAGGCATATGCCACCGAGCCAGGCTAATTTTGTCTTCTTAGTAGAGATAGAGTTTCTCCATGTTGGGCAGGCTGGTCTCCAACTCCCAACCTCAGGTGATCTGCCTGCCCTGGCCTCCCAAAGTGCTGGGATTACAGGCATGAGCCACCGTGCCCGACTGTTCCTAGGAACTATTTTTGCAATTTTACTTTCCAAAGACATACAATTGATTTTTCTGTACTGACCTTCTGTCTGGTGATCTTGATACATTGATTTCTTAACCATTTTGACCACTCCCACTTACAGTTCATTAGCCAGAATGAACTGTTTACATCTAAATGCAAGGGAGACTGGGACAGTGAGCTTATCTGAGTACCTGGGAAGGAAAGGAATTTCAGTGAAGATTCTTCTACAGGCTATGTTGAGATTTTAACATCCATGAGTTTACCCTGTGATCTCATTATGCTGCAAGGAGTTACAAAGCTCTCCAGGTCTTAAACCAAGTGTTAAGCCAATTTACAACTTAAGGAGTCCTTTAGAATACTTTAATTTGGAAAAGAGTGCATTAAAAGTTAAACTCTTATAAACTGTAGTACATCCATATAATGAAATATTCAACACTAAGAAGAAATGAACTATCAAGCCATGAAGACATGGAGGAAACTCAGATGCACATTACTAAGCAAAAGAAGTCAATCTGAAAATGCTGCATACTGTATGACTCCAATTATATGATACTCTGCAAAAGGCAAAACTATGGAGACAATAAAAAGATCAGTGGTTGCCAGGGGATAGGGGATGGACAGGATGAAGAGGCAGAGCAAGGGGATTTTTAGAGCAGTGAAACGACTCCACATGGTACTATAATGGTGGACACATGTCATTATAGATTTGTTAAAACCTGTAGAATGTATAACAGCAAGAGTGATGTGTCAGGTAATGATGTGTAAGTTAGGTTTGTGGGTGGTGGGGGAGGCTTTGCATGACGGGGGAGGAGGCATATGTGCACTATGTACCATCTGCTCAATTTTACAGTGACTCTGAAACCGCTCTAAAAAATGAAGTCAGCCAGGCATGGTGACGCACGCCTGTAATCTCAGCAATTTGGGAGGCCAAGGTGGGAGGATCATTTGAACCCAGGATTTGAGACTAGCCTGGGCAACACAGAGAGACCCCGACTTTACAAAATAAAAATAAAAAATTAGCCAGATGTGGTGGTATGTGCCTGCAGCCTCAGCTATTTGGGAGGCCGAGGAAGGAGAATCCCTTGAGCCTAGGAGCTTGAGGCTACAGTAAGCCAAGATTTCACTGTTACACTTTAGTCTGGGTGAGAGAGAGAGAGCCTGTCTCAAAAAAAAAAAAAAAAAAAAAAAAAAAAAAAAAAAAAAAAAAAAAAAAAAAAAAAAAAAAACACAAAGGTCTATTTTGGAAAATTTAAACTTTAAACTTTGATACTTTGGATAATCAATATGGCCCCAAGGTGATCATAAACATATATACAGAGCATCACTTCGAAGTCACATGGTAGAATTCTGTCATAAATTCAGAGTGGACATAAAAATGAACCAAATTAGGCCGGGAGGCCGAGGCAGGTGGATCACCTGAGGTCAGGAGTTTGAGACCAGTCTGGCCAACATGGTGAAACCCCATAGATACTAAAAACACAAAAATTAGCCGGCTGTGGTGGTGGGCACCTGTAATCCCAGCTACTCAAGAGGCTGAGGCAGGAGAATCACTTGAACCCAGGAGGCATAGGTTGCAGTGAGCCAAGATTGCACCACTGCACACCAGCCTGGGCAACAAGAACAAAATTCTATCTAAAAAAAAAAAGAACCAAATTATGCTCCCATTTCTATGATTTTAGATTAGCATTGAAATAAAATGCATGTCACACACTTCCTTAAGAACTTGCAGGCCATACTCCCTTCCCTACTCCACCCCTTGATTGTATTACAACTACCTAAGGCTGAAGGCACACATAAACAAGCTATAACCTGCCAAAGCTAGCTACTTTACCTTGTGAATGAACTGGTTTAAATGTTTTCTCTTATTGCAATATCTTGTTTTGTTCAATTGCTGTTACCAAGCACAAATGATTCAAATCTTTCAATTAATCAAATTTGCTTATAACAAAGCAGCTAAGCCCATGGTTCCGTCACAGAACTCCAATGGCAGGTATTGGGCATTGCTGAGTTATAACGGGTTGAATTTGAGGGTGTTTGTCAAATTCCCATTCACGAGACTACAAGATAGAATTAACTGCTTTTACTGCTTTTACAGCTGGGTGCATAAAAGCTGTTAATTCTGTCTTGTAGTCTCATGAATGGGCATTTTTACTATAATCTCAGCACTTTGGGAGAACAAGGTGGACAAATTACTTGAGCTCAGGAGATCGAGACCAGCCTGGTCAACATGGTGAAACCCTGTCTCTACCAAAAAATATAAAAATTAGTCAGGCATATTGGCGGGCGCCTATACTCCCAGCTACTTGAGAGGCTGAGGCACAAAAATCATTTGCGCCCAGGAGGCAGAGGTTGCAGTGAGACCCTGTCTCAGAAAAAAAAAAAAATAATAACTGCTTTTACAGTGATCAGATGTGCTCTTGTTTTCTAGTTTTCACAGGGGATAGTTTATATGAGCACATACCTGCAATGCTCAGTTCAGTGGATTCCAAAGTCAGGATACGCTAACACAATGTCTCCCCATAAAAACACCTGCACATTTTCACTGCGTGTTTTGTGGAGACTGCACCTCTGTGAACAGCGGAGAAACTTGCCTGTGAATGGAGTGCTGCCCAGTCTCGCATCAGGCCAGGAGGGTATTTGAGGGAAGCTATCAAGGGCTGAAGCTCAAGTACAATCCTGCAAGAGTTTGGACACCAAGGAGCAGTCCTAGGCCCCGAGTCTCCTTACAGAGGAGCGGCATCTGGTTATGCTTCATGTCCCCCTCCATGTCTTGCAGAGAGAGCGAGCTGCTCAGGGGGTGGTTTCCTGGCTCTACAGAACCTTGTTCTCACTTTGTCTCACCTTCCCCCTCTCTCCCCTCCTCTTTTCTCTCCCTCTGTCTTGGCAGATCTTTAGCTAAGTGAGTTTCCTATCATGGTCCTGTCAGATGCATGTGAACCACAGCAACTCTATCTTAAATAGGAGTTGGGTGAAAGGAGGCTGAAACCTACTGGGCTGCATTTCCAGACAGTTAAGACATTCTAAGTGACAGGATAAGGTAAAAGTTTGGCACAAAATACAGATCTTAAAGACTTTGCTGATCAAATAGCTTGCAGTAAAAAAGGAAGCCAAAACCCACCAAGACCAAGATGGCCATGAGAGCAACCTCTGGTTGTCCTCACTGCTACCCTCCCATCAGCGCCATGACAGTTTACAAATGCCATGGCAATGTCAGGAAGTTACCCTATAGGGTCTAAAAAGGGGAGGCGTGAATAATCCACCCCTTGTTTAGCATATTATCAAGAAATAACTATAAAAATGGGCAAGCAGCAGCCCTCAAAGCTGCTCGGTCTAGGAAGTAATCATCTTTTTATTGCTTTACTTTCTTAATAAATTTGTTTTTGTTTTGCACTATGGGCTCACCCTGAAATCTTTCGCGTGAGATCCAAGAACCCTCTCTTGGGGTCTAGAAGGGGACCCTTTCCTGTAACATCTTCTCCAACCCCCACCTCCGCACTCCCCAGCACACAGCACATTGCCCTTAGATGGCCTCTCCAATTTTTGTTTTGCTTTGTTTCAATATGTTTCTTATTTGCATAAATTTAAGGGGCACAAATGCAATTTTCTTTTCTCTTTTAAAAAATAATTTCAACTTGTATTTTAGATGCAGGGCTGCATGTACAGGTTTGTTCCCTGGGGACATTGCATGATGCTCAGGATGGTGATAGGATCGATCCTGTCACCCAGGCAGTCAGCATAGTACCCAATACTTAGTTTCTCAGCCCTTACCCTTCTCCCTCCTTCCCCACTCCAGCAGTATATGAAGTGTCTATTTCTTCTTCTTCTTTTTTTTTTTGTGGTGGTGGTGGTTTTTTTTTTTTTTTTTCTTGAGACAGAGTCTAGCTCTGTTGCCCAGGCTGGAGTGGAGTGGCACGATCTTGGCTCACAGCAACCTCCGCCTCCCAGGTTCAAGCCATTCTCCCGCCTCAGCCTCCACAGTAGCTGGGATTACAGGCACCCGTCATCATGCCCAGCTGATTTTTGTATTTTTAGTAGAAGTGGGGTTTCACCATGTTGGCCAGGCTGGTCTTGAACTCCTGACCTCAGGTGATCTGCCTGCCCAGCTTCCCAAAGTACTGGGATTACAGGCGTGAGCCACCACGCCCAGCCCCCAGTGTCTATTGTTGCCATCTCTATGTCCTTGAGAACCCAATGTTTAGCTCCCACTTTATAAGTGAGAACACGCCATATTTGCTTTTCTCTTCCTGCATTAATTCCTATGCATTAGGATAATGGCCTCCAGCTGCAGTCATGTTGCTGCAAAGGAAATGACTTCGTTCTTTTTTATGGCTGTGACAAATGCAATTTTCTTACATGGATATCTTGTTAGTGATGAAGTCTGGGCTTTAGTGTATTCATCACCAGAATAATATATATCGTGCCCATTAAGTAATTTCTCATCATCCACCCTCCTCTCACTTGTTTCAATATATTAGGCTGTTTGGTTTATTTTTTTAAGTGCTGGTGAATCACATCTGAACTTTAATCAGTGAGTTACATTAAAATTCTAAGGCCAGACTTGGACGTGCTGCAGACACAGGGGTCCAAGAAAAACAAATCCTTATAGCCTTTATCTTCTCTCCTTCATGGCGTCAGCTGTAGTTCTGGTCAACACATTCTGGTCAGAATTCTTGGTGTATATTGTAATGTGTGTGTGATTTTTTGGTTTCTGTTTTTGTTTTTCAAGAAAACGAGGATGGTAGAGCAGGGTAGCCCTGGCATCACAGAGTGGTGATGAAAGCCATAAGGGCTGTGTCCTATGGCTGGCATAGCCCATTTCCATCATCACAGAATATTCCCAGGACCTATGCTTCACTTAGGACCAGACACAGCCAAAGAGAACCAAGAGGCTAATCTAAAATATACTCTCTGACCAAATATTAGGTTAAGAATGGGTTAATTTTTCATCTTTTTAGATTATATAGTATTTTAGAACCAAATTATGAATAATAAAGCCAGGTGGCTTATGTCATTACAGACATGACTCATGTCTGTAATCCCAGCACTTTGGGAGGCAAGGCAAGTGATTGCTTGAGCCGAGGAGTTTGGGACCAGCCTGGGCAACATGGAGATACCCTGTCTTAACAAAAATACAAAAATTATCGAGGCATGATTTAGTCCCAGCTACTCAGGAGACGAAAATGGAAGGATCAATTGAGCCTGGGAATTCAAAGCTGCAGTGAACTATGATTGTGCCACTGCACTTCAGCCTGGGCAACAGAATGAGACCCTGTCAATAATAATAATAATAATAATAAGAGCTACTATTAATTTTTTTGAACATTTACTATGTGCCAGGATTGTTTGAATCCTTAAAATAATCCTGTGTGGTAGATATAACTACTAAATTGAAGATTGCCACATATCCCTTAGCTGATAAGGCTGAAGCTATTGAAGGACAGTTCTGCTCATCTAATCTAGTGCAATTTGGTTATATTCATTTCTATGGAGGCAATAAAAATGTAGGATAAAACAGATCATTTCAGGAGGAAAGCATTGAAATCTTTAATACAGTTCTCTTCGAAGTTAAAAAAAAAAAGAGGTCTAGCTGATTATCTCTATATTCTGGTCAACTGAGTAATTCCTCACTGGGGCCAGTGGCAAAGGCAGCACCTCCGAACCTGCAGCTGACGGGGGAGGTTTAGAACTGCGTTTGGCGGGTGGAGTTCACTGACATTCTCAAAAGGCCCAGCAGGTGGCAGTGTTTCCCACACCGGCAGACCTCAGGAGGGCCTGCAACAGCGCCCTAGAGATGTGAAGACGAACTCAAGGGCAGAAAGACCATGTTTGCGTTGTCATTTTTTAAAATTAGTCTTTTTATACATTTTATTTTTAAAACATTTTAGTAAAAATAAGCAGAGTAGGCTTTAGTAGAAATAGGAGCAGGCGCCTCCTTCCCTGCGCGTCACCAGCTGCCTTCAGCTGCCCAAGTCCCTGGCTGTGATGCTTCCCACAGATCTGTCCTTCCAGAAACACCCCCAGGAGGAGTATTTCAATCCCCAGCTTCACCCACCTGTCCCGCCACCCCCATCACCCACCTGCCAGATTGCTGCCCCACTTCCTGTAAGGCCAGCTCTGTGCAAATCTGGTGAGCCGACTCCAGCCACTCAGTCATTCTCAGCTGCGACTCCCCGGAACCCAGCACACCTCCAGGGAGACCATCAGGGGGGCCGTCTGGGGACCGTGCTGGTACCCACGCAAGTAACTACATGTGGCGGCTGTTTGCCGACATTTCAGGCCCAATAGAGGCTTTGCTAGGTTTGTGCCTGCACCTCCAGTAGGCAGCTACTTCAAGTTCAGTACAAGGAGCAGCGAGAAGTGTCTCCCTTCCCACCCACAGCCTCCACGTATGAGCTTCTCCCATCTGCCGCACAGCCTGAGTCCCAGGTTTGGGGATGGGTGATGCACATCTTTTGAAGTTTTTTTTGTTTTTGTTTTTGTTTGTAAAGATGGGGGTCTATGTTGCCCAGGCTCCTGGACTCAAGCCGTCTCCCACCTTGGCCTCCCGAAGTGCTGGGATTATAGGCCTGAGCCACCACACCCAGCCTCATACACGCCTTGTGATTTTGAGAATAATCAGATTTTCAAGAGCTTTCTACAAAAAATGTGGAGGTATCATGATTGGGGAGTATACATCAAACCCAGATACAAATACTATGGAAGTGGAGGGGAGATGATGGTTCAGGATAAACATAGTCAGAAACTCATTGGTGCCAGGCACAGTGGCTCAGGTCTGTAATCCCAGCACTTTGGGAGGCCAGGGCTGGTGGATCACTTGAGGTCAGGAGTTTGACCTGGTCAGCATGATGAAACCTCCATCTCTACCCAAAATACAAAAATTAGCTGGACGTGGTGGTGGGTGCCTGTAATCCTAGCTACTCTGGTGGCTGAAGTAGGAGAACTGCTTGAACCTGGGAGGCGGAGGTTGCAGCGAGCCAAGATTGTGCCACTGTACTCCAGCCTGGCCGACAGAGTGAGACTCCGTTTCAAAACAACACACAAAAAAGAAACTCATTGGTAATTTTCCTAATGATAATGAATTTTATGCAAAAATTAATTTTAAAGTTAATCAAAAAGTCAGACATTCCTAAAAAGTTAAAAAAAAAAAAAAAAAGCAGACCACTTTAAATAACTCCTCCAAGTTTTGGTTGGAAGGCAGGCATCAGGCAGGTAGGAGATGCTAGAAAATTTGAGGGGAAAATTTTTTTTTTTTTTTTTTTGAGACAGAGTCTTGATCTGTCTCCCAGGCTGGAGTGCAGTGGTACGATCTTGGCTCACAGCAGCCTCCACCTCCTGGGTTCAAGCAATTCTCCTGCCTCAGCCTTCCAAGTAGCTGGGATTATAGGCACATGCCACCACACCCAGCTAAAATTTTGTATTTTTAGTAGAGACGGGGTTTTATACCATGTTGGCCAGGCTGGTCTCGATCTCTTGACTTTGTGATCCACCCACCTCGACCTCCCAAAGTGCTGGGATTATAGGCATGAGCCACTGCAGCCAGCCGAGGGGAAAACTTTTAATAAGTTTGTCCTTTGCCTGTTAGCTAACTTTAATAGGTATTGCTAAATGTCTACTGTGTGCCGTGTGGCATGATAGACACTATGTACAGATTATATTATTTAGTATTGGGCCATTTTATGGACAGGAAACCAAGGCTTAGTGCAGTCAACTTGCCCAAAGTCAACTAACTTACAAGAAGTAGCCAGGATTCAAGAACTTTCTGCTCTTTCTATTTGACCACCCTGCAACATAACCAACATAACAAATCTAGGGTAAGTGACTAGTTGTGGGAAAGCCCCCAGTCTTTGTCCAAGATCTTTATTGAAATGCAAGGACAGAATTTTATAATTCATTCCTCTGACTTCCTGGGTTCTCAAATACTCCCATGTGGGAAATGCTTAAAGGATGTCATATGACTATACCTACAATCAGACCTGGTGTTCAGACATGGGGACTTCCATGCGGCCTAGCAATGCCATATGCTGTTGAAAAGGGAATTCGCTCAGCCCATGGGACACACTGCAAAGCCCTGATTCGGACTGCTTGTCCTTTTTTATTTCCAACACATAGAACTCAACACTCTTTGCCCTGTTTCCTGTGCACTCCTGGTGGCTCCTCCTCCTCGTGCTCCTTCCCGGGAAAGTCCGTTTTGTTCTCAGGCTTCAGCAGTCAGGGCCAGCCCATTGCATTTGGTTTCAATGGAATGGAATTTATAATTTTGAATATATTGAACAGGTATATTTTTCTTTCCACTTAAATCATGATGCTCTGTGGCTCCCCACCCATTTAATCAACAGGTTTGTACACTGCAGGGAAAGAGAGATACTGTTAGGAACAACCAGGTCACTGTTCAGTTTTGGCTGCCAAATTAGTTGTTTTTTTAATCCCTTGCAAGAAAATAGGAGTAAAAAATGGTCTTTAAAGTGGGGTATGCCTAAGACAACATAATGGGGACAGAAAGCAAATATTAGAATTTTTATTTTCATTTTTTATCCTATCTTTTAAAATATCTATTTTGAGATGTATGTGTTATAAAGCATGTAATGTGTTAATACAGTATCAAATGTATATGTACTTTTTATATAGATATATATAATCATATATACATATACAACCATGTGTATATTAGTATATATGGCATACACAAATATATCAAATATATTTAAGTACATGCTCATTTTTTTGTTGTTAGGAATGCATGATCAAAAAATTGAGGCCACTCCTCTTGAAAGCAAGACTTGGTTTTGAGTAGAGAAAAATTCTAAAAAGTTTGCTTTAACTATCAAAAGTGTAGCTAAGAGTTCTATGTTGACTTTTACTGTGAACCTTAGGTAGAGCTAACTGAAGACCCACTCATCTGGGGGAAACAGACTGTATCTCCAGTGTGAGAACCTGGAGGAGACAGAAGGTAGAAGGCAAATAGTATGCGTGGGGGTAGGGGGGTGCATGTCCCACTCCCTGCTTGGGTAGGTTTAGAAGACTCCTGTTGGGTAAGCTTAGGAAACTTCAGAGTAGTGGGGCTGTTTTTTCTTTCCCTAAGTGCCTTAGGGAAGGTCTGCATCCCACATGGAGCCCCCAGACTGAAGGGGTGCTGCAGGAAGGTCTCACGGAGCCCTGAACTGTACAAGGTGAAAATAGAGGCAGCCGGGGGGCCCAAAGCCCTATGCGGTTGAATCCTTAGAACCAGTGGATTCCAGAGGCTGGGGGAGAACTAGAGGCCACAAAATGTGAAAACCAAATGACCTAGAGGAAACACAGATGTGGAAGCCAAAAGGGCCAGGTGGGACCAGCTTCAGTTGAGCAAGCATGTGGCAGGCATGGGATGGCGGGAACCTGACCCAGTGCAGCCACTCTACGGTGAAAACCACGAAGGATGTGGAGGACGGCCTCCAGGCCTCCACCCCCATGAGGACATGCGCACACGAGCACATGCCTTCCCATGCTCATGAGTCTGTAGCCGCATACCATCTGTTATGGACTGAACTGTGCCCACCCCATTCCTATGTTGAAATCCTAACCCCCAGTGCCTCAGAAGGTGACCTTCTTTGGAAACAGAGTTGTTGCAGATATAGTCAGTCAAGATGAGGTCATATGGAAGTAGGGTGAGCCCCTAATCCAACATGATTTGTGTCCTTATAAAAAGAGGACATGAGGGACAGATGCATGCAGGAAGGACACACCATGTGAAGAGACACAGGAAGAAGACAGCCAGCTACAAACCAAGGACAAAGGCCTGGGACAGATCCTTCCCTCACATCCCTCAGAAGGAACCAACCCTGCCAGCACCTTAAGCTCAGATTTCCAACCCCAGAAGTGAGAGACAATAAATTCCTATTGTGTAAACCATTCGATCTGTGGTGCTTAGTTACAGCAGTGCTAGCAACCTAACGCACCAGCTTTGCTAAACAAGCAAGGGGGTGGGGAGAGAATAGAAAGACCAGATCATTATTCAAGAAGGGCCGAGATCATCTGGAAGAGACTGTCTGAATGCAGAGAAAATTAGTTCTCCTGAGTTACCTTTCATAGACAAGTGGAAGCCCTCTGCCCCCACCAGAAGAATAGAAGCCTTCGAGGAAGATAAGAATAATTGCAAAGAAGCCTGTCCTTTTTTGCACATCTGAGTCCACTGAATAAAATTCCAGCTGTATTCAAATCTCTCAGAGATATACCCCACCTTGGCCTGCTCTCTCCGTGTGACCAGAGCCCATGCTCCTGGGCATTTTACAATTTCTAGGTGGGCCACTCTCTTCTCATTCATACCAGCTCCTGAATCATTGCCATAGTTCTAGTGGCAAGTTCCTAAGTTGTACACAAGAGCAGTGGCATGCTGACATTGGTTTGTACCAGCTCCCAAGAGCTGGCTGTTAAATGTTCAGGAATTTTGTTAAACATGGCCATTATTAAAGATCAAATTATAAACATGACCAATTTTTTTAAGCATTCTTAAAAATCATCACTTTATTTTACTACTATGCTTTCTGAGTTATTTACATCTATTACATCTGTGATGGAAATAGTTTGTAATGAATTGCTACTGTGTATTTCTTTCCAATTTCATGTTCAGTGAAGTCAGGTGGGTAGCTCAGAATCAACTCTAGTGAGAGTATTTACACCATGGAAATTGGTAAATGCTACATATCGGCCCCCACCTCAAGGAGAGTCAGTTGTTAAAAATTTACCAGCACATCACTGCGTAGATGCTGCCGTGGGCCTTGAGTTCTGCATTCTTTTTTGAGACCAGGTCTTACTCTGTTGCCCAGGCTGAGTGCAATGGCAGGATCACAGCTCACTGCAACCTGGCCCTTCCACATTCAGGTGATTCTCCTGCCTCAGCCTACTGAGTAGCTGAGACTACAGGTGCACCCCACCATGCCCAGCTAATTTTTGTGTTTTTAGTGGAGAGAAGGTTTTGTCACATTGCTTAGGCTGGTCTCAAACTCCTGGGGTCAAGTGATTCATCCACCTCAGCCTCCCAAAGTGCTAGCATTGCAGGTTGGGCTCTGTACTCAGATATACTACTAGGTAAACTGAAAAAGCTTGAGAAACAATTATCATCAGCTGTAGCCGGGTCTGATCTGGTATTTAAATGATCAAAGAGTGATGAGAACAGTCTTTCACGGCTCCACAGAGGAGGGAGACTCCTAGTGAGGCTGACACCAGTGAGACCTCTAATGTCTTCCCAGAGTTGGGGGGGGACACTAGACAAAGAGCTACTCACTCCCACAGATTTGTTGTCTCCTGCTACCGTTGAGTGACAGTGCTGACAGGGAACTTCTGAGCAGGTTGTCACCTGACAACCTCTATTGCCGTAAAATACCCTGGAGTAACTTTATTTATTTTCAGACAGAGTATCACCCTTGTTGCCCAGGCTGGAATGCAGTGGCACAGTCTAGGCTGACTGCAACCTCCACCTCCCAGGTTCAAGCGAGTCTCCTGCCTCAGCATCCCGAGTAGCTGGGATTACGTGTGTGCGCCACCATGCCCAGCTAATTTTGTATTTTTAGTACAGATGGTGTTTCACCATGTTGGGCAGGCTGGTTTTGAACTCCTGATCATAGATGATCTGCCTGTCGTGGCCTCTCAAAGTGCTGGGATTATAGGTGTGAGCCACTGTGCCCGGCCTTGGAGTACCTTTTTGTTTTTGAGATGGAGTCTCACTCTGTTGGCCAGGCTGGAGTGCAATGGTGCCATCTCAGCTCACTGCAACCTCCGCCTCCCGGGTTCAAGCAATTCTCCTACCTCAGCCTCCCAAGTAGCTGGGACTACAGGTGCCCACCACCACTTAATCCTGCTTCCTGGCAACAAGAGAATGAGGGCATTCAAATGGGCCCAAGACTTCAGGGACTGAACCACTGTTCTCTGCAATCCATTCTGTAAACAGCCTTCTTCCACCTGCTAATGTGGTATTTTAACTCGAAAACAGAGCTAAGTCCTGGGGGAGACTACTCTTTTTGCATAGTAATAGGTGTAAAAATAGCGGCTGACCCCTTCAGGGTTAGGTGGCAGGCAAAAATGTCTCGGGGACCACAGTAGTAGTCTGAGCATGTAGGGGCTGATCTAGGCTTGTATCCAGCTCTACCATTTACCAACTGTGTGGCCTTGGGTAAGGGATGATCTTTCTGAACCTCCTTTTCTCATCTATAAAGTAGGGAAATGAGAAATTTGCAAAAACTGAATGAACAAGAGATAGAGACTGAAGTATATATACAATTTTGCTTCAGTATCTATGGGAGATTGGTTCTAGGACCCTCGACAGACACCAAAATCTGCAGATACTCAAGTCCCTGATATAAAATGGTGTAGTGTTTGCATATAACTCATGCATTCTTCCCCTATAAATCATAAATCCTCCCACATAAATCATCTCTAGGCTACTTATAGTACCTAATACAATGTAAATGCTATGTAAATAGTTGTTATACTCTAGAGGATGATGAGAAGAAATGTATACGTGTTCAGTACAGATGCCATCTTTTTCCCAAATATTTTTGATCTGCGGATGATTGAGCCCAAGGATTTGGAACACGCAGGTAGAGGGCCAACTGCATTTCAAAGCTACATTTTTAAAAAATTTTTATTTATGTGGGCCGGGCGCGGTGGCTCAAGCCTGTAATCCCAGCACTTTGGGAGGCCGAGGCGGGTGGATCACGAGGTCAAGAGATCGAGACCATCCTGGTCAACATGGTGAAACCCCGTCTCTACTAAAAATACAAAAAATTAGCTGGGCATGGTGGTGTGTGCCTGTAATCCCAGCTACTGGGGAGGCTGAGGCAGGAGAATTGCCTGAACCCAGGAGGCGGAGGTTGCGGTGAGCCAAGATCGCGCCATTGCACTCCAGCCTGGGTAACATGAGTGAAACTCCGTCTCAAAAAAAAAAAAAAAAAAAAAATTTTTATTTATTTATTTTTGAGACAGAGTCTCACTCTGTCACCAGGCTAGAGTGCAGTGGCACAAACTAAGCTCACTGCAACCTCTGCTTCCCTGGTTCAAGCGATTCTCCTGCTTCAGCCTCCCGAGTAGCTGGGATTACAGACATGTGCCACCATGCCCAGCTGATTTTTGTATTTTTAGTAGAGATGGGGCTTCACCATGTTGGCCAGGATGGTCTCGATTTCTTGACCTCATGACCCGCCTGCCTTGGCTTCCCAAAGTGCTGGGTTTACAGGCATGAGCCACAGTGCCTGGCCTCAAAGTTGCATTCTTAACCAATGTAATAGAGCAAAAAATAAAACTTTAGCTCTAAAGAAATGTGGGGTCACAGGGTGGTGGCATATCTAAATCCTAGTCTGTCAGAGCAGAACAACAGAAGGTAAGCATGTTCTTTAGAGGTAAGGAGGTAGCTCCCAGAAGCAGTAAAAACAGAACAAGTAAAAGTAGTTACCTTTAGAGTTTGGGACTTCAACTGGGGAGAGACACAGCTGTTGGATTTTATTGCTGGACTTTCCAAATTTCTTACTTTTTAATCCTGTATATGTATTACCTTGATTCCTTTTATTAAAACAGAAAACAGCTGTGCATATATTAGCTAGATTTCTAATCTCCCTATCTCTTAAAAAGCTGATTTTGTTTTTTAATTTTCTCTGCATGTGAGATAGGCCTTGCTACAGGGCCCTTGGAAACAGTTTGCGTTTATAGCTTCTGTGTCTCTGTGGGTTTCTATAGCTCCTTGAAGTCTGTTTTGTGTATCTCCTGATTTATAAGGTGTTGGTGAATCATTCCAAATAAAGACTTCTTTCTTGCAAAAACATGTAAAGAAATAGCAAGAGATGATTCAGAGTTGAAGCCAAGTACTCTCATCTCCAAAGCACTAAGCAGGGAGCTGGGCAGCCTGGCCAGCACATCATCAGCGCTCAGCTGGGCCTGTCCCTGGCATCAGAACCACTCTGCCTCCTGCTTCGCCCTCTCCAGCAAGCCCACTTTCCTCCCCCACCCCCATCTCCCGGCCACACTGGAAATCTCACACCCATTAACCTCAAGTTCACAGGCCTGTAGGGTCCATTGGTAGGCTTCGGGGGACCCACAACCCACTAGAATTACATTTGCAACCTTCGTGTGCAGATGGTCTTTAGATTTTCTGTCTCCAGGACCCTAAAACTGAAGAGGTTTAGCTGTACGTAGGTCTCCAATTCTCCTGACAAGGCAACTTTAAGTGGTATTTACACCCATAGAAACAGTAAACACTGTGACTCTCTACCTCATCATGCTTCTAGCGTAATGTGGTGACTAGAAGCCCCACCTCTGGACTAGACTGCCTCGTCTTTAAGCCTCCCTCTACCATATTCTAGCTGTGCGACCTCAAGCAAGTTGCTTAACCTCCCTGTGCCTTTGTTTTCCCAATGATAAAATGGAACAAATAACAGTACCTACCTTGTTGGTTCATTTTGAGGGTTAAAGGAGTTAATATAGGCAAAATGCTTAGAACAGAGGCTGGCACCAAAGCAGTTTCAGGTAGTGTTTGGCCTCACCCTCCTGCAGACTGATAGCTCGCAAAAGGTTCCCCCTCCATTGCTAACTGTATGCATATCTTCCGTGTGCTTGAGGACATAGCTGAGGCATATCCTAGGGGTCTGTGCAGTGGCTCGGGGTGCTCTAAATGCTTAGGTGACACTACAGAGATCCCATGGAGAGGAGTGGAAAGTGCCAATGGCTGTGTGTTGGGTAGGGGGTAGTCACGGCAGCTTCTGTACTGGGCACTCCCCAGTGGCCTCCTGGGGCTCCTACATCTGCTGGACCTAGAAGCACTGTGTTTCATTCTCCTCAACACCATCCCACCTAACACACTCTCCTCTCTGCCAACTTGATGAACATCCATTCATCCTTGAAGACTTTGCTTGGGTCCTCCACTAAGGAGTCTCTTGTGACCACTGCCTCCCCATGTGAAACATACTGCTCTGTGGCACCTGTAGTAATCTATTCTTACACTGCTATAAAGAACTGCTCAAGACTGGGAGATATATATAGATATATATATATTTTTTTGAGACGGAGTTTCACTCTTGTTACCCAGGCTGGAGTGCAATGGCACGATCTCGGCTCACCGCAACCTCCACCTCTGGGGTTCAGGCAAGTCTCCTGCCTCAGCCTCCTGACTAGCTGAGACTACAGATGTGTGCCACCATGCCTAGCTAATTTTTGTATTTTTAGTAGAGACAAGGTTTTACCATGTCGGCCAGGCTGGTCTTGAATTCCTGACCTTAGGTGATCTGCTGGCCTCAGCCTCCCAAAATGCTGGAATTACAGGCGTGAGCCACCATGCCAGGCCTTTTTGTTTTCTATGTAGCTCTGTTTCTAAAAGGGATTTGAGCACTCTCAAGGAAGCAAATACCTACCTGGCCTATGAAGCCCAGGGCAGACATTGCTAATCAATCACAGTACTGATTCTAAATAAACTCAGATATAACCTTTTTTCTTTTCCTTCCTTCCTTTTTTTTTTTTTAATGCATAATCTTTCTCAGCATTGTGTTAGTCAGTTGGAGATTGGCCATAATTTTAAAAAATAGAAAAAAAACCTATGTATCACCAAAGACTCACACATCAACCTGATTTAAAGTCTTTTTAGTACATTTATCGTTATTATTATTATTTTATTGTATTTGGGCTCTGGGGTACATGTGTACATCCTATATCCTGCAGGATTGTTGCATAGGTACATACATGCCATGGTGGTTTGCTGTCTCCATCCCCCCCACCCATCATCGTCTATATCAGGCATTTCTCCCAGTGTTATCCCTCCCCATCCTCCCCGCCCCCCTGCTGTCCCCCCTCCTCTCCACCCTGCCACCTAGCCCTGTGATTGTTGTTCCCTTCCCTGTGCCCAAGTGTTCTCTTTGTTTATCACCCACCTATGAGTGAAAACATGCAGTGTTTGGTTTTCTGTTCTTGTGTCAGTTTGGTGAGAATGATGGTTTCTATGTTCATCTGTGTCTCTACAAAGGACACAAACTCATCATTTTTTATGGCTGCATAATATTCCATAATGTATATGTGCCACATTTTTTTTGTCCAGTCTATCATCAGTGGGCCTTTGGGTTGGTTCCAGGTCTTTGCTGTTGTAAACAGCGCCGCAATGAACACAAGTGTGCATGTGTCTTTACGATAGAACAATTTATAAGCCTTTGGGTATATACCCAGTAATGGAATTGCTGGGTCAAATCAAATTTCTATTCCTAGATCCTTGAGGAATTGCCACACTGTCTTCCATAATGGTTGAACTAATTTACACTCCCACCAACAGTGTAAAAGTGTTCCTTTTCCTCCACATCCTCTCCAGCATCTGTTGTCTCCAGATTTTTTAATGATCGCCATTCTAACTGGCATGAATGGTATCTCAATGTGGTTTTGATTTGCATTTCTCTAATGACCAGTGATGATGAGCATTATTTCATATGTTTGTTGGCTGCATATTTGTCTTCTTTTGAAAAGTGTCTGTTCATATCCTTCACCCACTTTTGAATAGGTTTGTTTGTTTTCTTGTAAATCTGCTTTAGTTCTTTGTAGATTCTGGATAGTAGCGTTTTGTCTGATGGGTAGATTGTGAAATTTTTTTCCCATTGTGTTGGTTGCTGGTTTACTCTGATTGTTTCTTTTGCTGTGAGAAGCTCTTAAGTTTAATTAGGTCCCATTTTTCTATTTTGGCTTTTGTTGCCGTTACTTTCGGTGTTTTACTTTTGGTGTTTTAGTCATGAAGTCCTTGCCTGTGCCTATGATCTGAGTGGTTTTGCTTAGGTTTTCTTCTAGAGTTTTTATGGTGTGTGTTCTTATGTTTAAGTCTTTAATCCATCTGGAGTTAATTTTTGTATAAAGTGTAAGGAAGAGGTCCCGCTTCAGCTTCCTGCATATGGCTAGCCAGTTTTCCCAACACCATTTATTAAACAGGGAATCCTTTTCCCATTGCTTATTTTTGTCCAGTCTGTCAAAGATCAGATGGTTGTAGATGTGTGGCCTTGCTTCCAAGGCCTCTGTTCTGTTCCATTAGTCTATATCTCTGTTTTGGTACCAGTACCATGCTGTTTTGATTACTGTACTCTTGTAGTATAGTTTGAAGTCAGGTAGCGTGATGCCTCCAGCTTTGTTCTTTTTGCTTAGGATTGTCTTGGCTGTGCGGGCTCTCTTTTGGTTCCATATGAGGTTTAAAGTGGTTTTTTCCAATTCTGTGAAGGTCAGTGGTAGCTTGATTGGGATAGCATTGAATCCATAAATTACTTTGGGGCGTGTGGCCATTTTCACATTATTTATTCTTCCTAACCATGAGCATGGAATGTTTTTCCATCTGTTTGTGTCCTCTCTTATTTCCTTGATCCGTGGTTTGTAGTTCTCCTTTAAGAGACCTTTTACCTCCTTTGTTAGTTGTATTCCTAGGTATTTTATTCTCTTTGTAGCAATTGTAAATGGGAGTTCACTCATGATTTGGCTCTCTGTTTGTCTGTTATTGGTTTATAGGAATGCTTGTGATTTCTGCACATTGATTTTGTATTGTGAGACTTTGCCAAAGTTGCTTATCAGCTTAGGGAAGTTTTGAGCTGAGACAATGGGGTCTTCTATGGATACAATCATGTCGTCTGCTAATAGGGACAATTTGACTTCTTCCTATCCTAATTGAATGCCCTTTCTTTTTCTTGCCTAATTGTTCTGGCTAGAACTTCCAATACTATCTTGAATAGGAGTGGTGAGAGAGGGCATCCTTGTCTAATGCCAGATTTTAAAGGGAATGCTTCTGATTTTTGCCCATTCAGTATGATATTGGTTGTGGGTTTGTTGTAAATAGCTTTTATTGTTTTAAGATATGTTCCATCGATACCTAGTTTATTGAGGGTTTTTAGCATAAAGGGCTGTTAAATTTTGTTGAGGGCCTTCTCTGCATCTACTGAGATAATCATGTGGTTTTTATCTTTGGTTCTGTTTATGTGGTGAATTACGTTTATAGATTTGTTATGTTGAACCAGCCTTGCATCCCCGGGATGAAGCCCGCTTGATCGTGATGGATAAGCTTTTTGATGTGCTGTTGGATTCAGTTTGCCAGTATTTTACTGATGATTTTTGCATCAACGTTCATCGTGGATATTGGCCTGTAGTTTTCTTTTTTAGTTGTGTCTCTGCCAGATTTTGGTATCAGGATGATGTTGGTCTCATAGAAAGAGTTAGGGAGGATTCTCTCTTTTTGTATTGTTTGAAACAGTTTCAACAGGAATGGTACCAACTCCTCTTTGTATGTCTGGTAGAATTCAGCTGGGAACCCATCTGGACCTGGACTTTTTTTGATTGGTAGGCTATTAATTGCTGCCTCAGCTTCAGACCTTGTTATTGGTCTATTCAGGGTTTCAGCTTCTTCTTGGCTTGGTCTTGGGAGTGTGCAAGTGTCCAGGAATTATCCATTTCTTCCAGGTTTACTGGTTTATGTGCATAGTTATTTGTAGTAATCTCTGATGGTAGCTTGTATTTCTGAGGAATCAGTGGTGATCTCCCCTTTATCATTTTTTTGTTTTGTTTTGTGTTTTGTGACAAAGTCTTGCTCTATCACCAGGCACCAGGCTGGAGTGCAGTGGCGTGATCTCAGCTCACTACAACCTCCGCCTCCTGGGTTCAAGCAATTCTCCTGCCTCAGCCTCCCAAGTAGCTGGGACTACAGGCACGCACCACCATGCCCAGCTAATTTTTATATTTTTTAGTAGAGATGGGATTTCACCATGTTGGCCAGGATGGTCTCGATCTCTTGACCTCGTGATCCACCCGCCTCAGTCTCCCAAAGTGCTGGATTACAGGCATGAGCCACTGCACCCGGCCCCTTTATTGTTTTTTATTTCATCTGTTCGATTCCTCTCTCTTTTCTTTTTTTACTAGTCTAGCTAGTGTCTATTTTGTTGATCTTTTCAAAAAACCAGCTCCTGGATTTTTTGAATGGTTTTTTGTGTCTTTATCTCCTTCAGTTCTGCTCTGCTCTTAGTTATTTCTTGTCTTCTGCTTGCTTTTGAGTTTTTTTACTTTTGCTCCTCTAGCTCTTTCAATTTTGATGATAGGGTGTTGATTTTAGATTTTTCCTTGTTTCTCATGTGGGCATTTATTGCTATAAATTTCCCTCTAGACACTGCTTTAAATGTGTCCATAGGATCTGGTACATTGTGTCTTCATTCTCGTTGGTTTCAAAGAACATTTTTATTTCTGCCTTCATTTCATTGTTTATCCATTTGCCATTCAGGAGCAAGTTGTTCACTTTCCATGTGATTGTGCAGCTTTGAGTGCTTTTCTTAATCCTGAGTTCTAATTTGATTGTGCTAAGGTCTGAGAGACTGTTTGTTATGATTTCCATTCTTTTGCATTTGCTGAGGAGTGATTTACTTCCAATTGTGTGGTCAACTTTGGAGTAAGTGCAATGTGGGGCTGAGAAGAACGTGTATTCTGTGGATTTGGGGTGGAGTGTCCTGTAAATGTCTATTAGGTCCACTTGGTCCAAATCTGCATTCAAGTCCTGGATATGCTTGTTGACTTTCTGTCTTGTTGATCTGTCTAATATTGTCAGTGGAGTGCTAAAGTCTCCCACTATTATTGTAAGGAAGTCTAAGTCTCTCTGTAGGTCTTTAAGAACTTGCTTTATGTATCAGGGTGCTACTGTATTGGGTGCATAAATATTTAGGATAGCTCTTCTTGTTGCATCAATCCTTTTACCATTATATAATGCCCTTCTTTGTCTCTTTTGTTCTTTGTTGGTTTAAAGTCTGTTTTATCAGAGACTAGGATTGCTACCCTTGCTTTTTTTTTTTTCTTTTCTTTTTTTCTCCATTTGCTTGGTAAATCTTCTTCCATTCCTTTATTTTGAGTCTATGTGAGCTCTGCATGTGAGATGGGTCTCCTGAATACAGCACACCAATAGGTCTTCACTTTTTATCCAGTTTGCCAGTCTGTGTCTTTTGATTGGGGCATTTAGGCCATTTACATCCAATGTTAATATTGTTATGTTTTAATTTGATCATGCCATTTTGTTACTAGCTGGTTGTTTTGCCCACTAATTGATATGGCTCCTTCATTGCATTGTTATTCTTTACCATTTGGCACATTTTTGCAGTGACTGGTACTGGTGGTTCCTTTCCCTGTTTAGTACTTCCTTCAGTAGCTCTTGTAAGGCAGGTCTTGTAGTGATGAAATATCTCAGCAATTGCTTGTCTGTAAAGGATTTTATTTCTCCTTCACTTATGAAGCTTAGTTTGGCCGGATATGAAATTCTGGGTTGAAACTTCTTTCCTTCAAGGATGTTGAATATTGGCCCCTACTCCCTTCTAGCTTGCAGGGTTTCTGCCGAGAGATCTGCTGTGAGTCTGATGGTCTTTCCTTTGCGGATGACTTAAGCTTTCTCTCTGGCTGCCCTCAGGATTTTTTCCTTCATTTCAACCCTGGTGAATCTGACAACTATGTGCCTTGGGGTTGCTCTTCTTGAGGCATATCTTTGTGGGGTTCTCTGTATTTCCTGGATTTGAATGTTGGCCTGCCTTGTTAGGTTGGGAAAGTTCTCTTGGAGAATATCATGAAAAGTGTTTTCCAACTTGGATTCATTGTCCCCGTCACATGTAGGTACACCGATCAAATATAGATTAGGTTATTTTAACATAATCCCATAGTTCTTGGAGGCTTTGTTCATTTTTTTCATTCTTTTTTCTCTAATCTTGCCTTCTCATTTTATTTCATTGATTTGATCTTCTATCTCTGATATCCTTTCTTCTGCTTGATCGATTCAGCTGTTGAAACTTGTGTATGCCTTGCAAAGTTCTCATGCTGTGTTTTTCAGCTCCATCAAGTCGTTTATGTTCTTTTCTCAGCTAGTTATTCTAGTTAGCATTTCATCTAACCATTTTTCTAAGGTTAAAAGACAAAAGAAACTAAGGTTCTTAGTTTCTTTGCATTGGGTTAGAACATGGTCTTTTAACTCAGAGAAGTTTGTTATTACCCACCTTCTGAAGCCAGCTTCTGTCAATTCATCAGATTCATTCTCTTTTTTTGTTCCCTTGATGGTGAGGAGTTGTGATCCCTGGGAGGAGAAGAGGTGTTCTGTTCTTTGATAATTTCATCCTTTTTGCACTGGTTTTTTCCCGTCTTTGTGGATTTATCTCCGTTTAATCCTTGAAGTTCGCGATTTCAAGAGGAGTCTCTGAGTGGACCCTTTTTTTCTGTTGAGGTTGGAGCTGTATCTTTTTTGGCCTGTAGAGGGCATTGCTGGGCTCTCTCGGGTTCAGTCAGGTTGTTGGGTGGGTGGTCCTTCCCTGAGTTTGTTTGCAGGTGGGATTGGCCCCGCCTTCCCAATGGCCTCTCTCCTTCCCAAGCTGGATCTTCCTGGATGGGGTCAAGTTGGTGTATTTGCTGCCAAGCTCTCTAGCAAGGGCTTCAGTTTGAGTTCTGTGGAGGTGGGGCCTGCCGGGCCTTATGGCTCTGCTTTCAACTCTGCCTCCCTCAGTGGGACAATCCATCCCGCCTGCCTTAGTCCAAACTCCCGCCCAGGTCCTTCTGACAACATGCTGCTGCTCAGATTTGCATCCACTACCCACGGCACCCCACTGTCTGGCAGGGCTCTCCTGGACAGTGGGTTGCAGGAGGGATGAGGTAAGCACAGGATCCGAAAGGGAGCACGGAGAGGGCTAAGTCCCCTGACCCTCCGAGCCCGCTGCACGTTTCAAGTGGCGACGAGCCCCACCCCCGCTCTTGATTTGCCCCCCTGGGCAGCTTTCGCCCCCGGGGCCTATTTTCAGTACCCTATCAGTCCCACAGAAACGAACCTGGCACCTCGTTTGGAATCATGAAGTCCTGTAGTCCTCTGCGTCTCATTCGCTGCAAGCTGCAATCCGTGCTGGCTTCTCTTGGCCATCTTGGCCCCCCACCCCCGCCCCTGCCACATTTATTATTTTAATTGGGTTAAATCCTCCCTTACCTTAACAACATTTTACTTTGTTCATTTATTTAGCAAACCCTTCTCTAAAGGGATCGTAAAGGTGTCCATTTGACTTAACATGAATAACTTCTCAACACACAGGGTAGGAGAGGAAGTGGAAGAGATCACAAACTTCAGTTTGTTCAGCCAATGATCCCAAGTGCAGAATCAATCAGGTTTTTATTTGGCATCTGTGAAACTGACACCAGAGAAGAGAATGGGGTGAAAGTAGGCGAGTAGGCGAGAGGTCATGGGCGGGGTGCAGGGCTACCTCATCACATTCTCATTTTAGGAACTGACACGAGCATGTGACAAAGGCGTGGAGTCTTGTGACAGGTACTAACTATTCCTCCTGGGACTTCGGGTGTCACTTAGCCACAGATGGACAAAGAACAATCTGTCATTTACTTTGAAAACATCCTTGACCTTGTGTCATAGGAAAACACTGAACACTCTTCATTCAGCTGCCTCTCCCCAGCCCAGCTCTGAAAAGAATGATTTCCTCTTAAGAATGCTGGGGCTGTCTGCCATTTCTAGTGACGTGTGGGTGCCTTGGAACATACATGCAGCTTTGTCCCTTCAGGGTCCTGAGCCCACAGGGCTGAAACTGGCCTCATAGGTGGCATAGCCACTGCCCTTCTTGCAACCCCAGGAGAGGCTGGTTTATCATAGGATTCATTTATTATTTATGAAAACATCTGAGAGAGAACAAACATGCTGCCTGAAGGGAAATTCAAGGAGCTCCCCTAACCACTGCTCAGCCCAAACCTGCAGGGGTGCCTGGTGACCTCAGCCTGCAGCTCTTCCTCCTCCACGCCCTCCCTGTTCTGTGATTTCTGCCTACCGTTCTGGTCATGAAAAACTTAGCAATATTCAGGGGGTTGGAGCTTCTTGAATTCTTCCACATTACTTGTATTCTATACTTTCACCTATTTAGGAAATAGAGTAAACTGGAATGAGTACCTACTTCTAACATGTTTCTGTGGGTTTGAGGTGATATTACCAGAACCCTTAGAAACAGGGCTCAAGGAAAGAGTTTCCTCCCACTCCATTTTCATCAGAGACAGGACATCTTGCTCTGGCATTTGCTGTTCTACTATTTAGAAAATGGTCTTGGAACCTCCTGATGCTTACCACAGGCTGTGTTCTTACACTAACTGTATAGAAAGAGGAGGTAGAGTAAACCTACTCCATACACACCTCAGTTCAGGCCCTGTGTCTGGTCTGTGTTGTGAATAGGGGAACATAGAGGAAGAGAGAAAGAAAAAAAGAAAGAAAATGGTCTTGGTCCAAATGTGTAAGGATGATTGTAAATACACACACACACATATACAGAGAGAGAGAGAGTGAGAGCAGGATTCTTACTCTGAAATCCTCTGCAAGGCAGAGGTACAGCTTAAGCCCATGGCCTCTGACTTCTAGATGCCTTTGAGTACTGCTTTATGTTAATTTTCATTTGGGAATGTCATAGCGCTATACCAACACTGCTTAGGTAAAATACAGTAGTAACAGTTACAAACATAAAGAGAGCATCTAGGTTATGCCATCTGCTTTCACATGCAGCCTCTCATTCCAACCTTATTCAGTTCTCTGGGCATGATCAAGTCATTATTCAGAAAACTTGGGTGCTGATAACAGCCTATCCAGGCTAATACACCACTAAGACACAGAGCTGAGATTTGAACCCGGGTCTAGAAGCTGACTCTAAAAACAGCGCTTGTTCAACTATTCTTGATCCATAAAAAGGTGCATACTTCCCTAAGAAAATGTGGATTTTTTTTTTCTCTATTAGACAATGGAGTCCATTTGACTTAACATGAATAACTTCTCAACACACAGGGTAGGAGAGGAAGTGGAAGAGATCACTTATTCCATCCCCAGATTGCTTACTGACCAACACCAAGGCAGAACAGCAGAGCCAGCGAGTATCGCCTGCTGCAGTCAAGCCCTGGAACAAATGACCCACGTACCCTTGGTGCATGCCTTTTGCCTGTATCATCACGCTCTGTGCTCCAGCCATGAGTACCTGTCCCTGGACTTGGCAGAAGCTCTCACTCCCTAGACCTCCTCTCAGCTTTATTTTGATAAATGCCCTCCTCTCTCCCTGACTTTCTGCAAGGCTCATTTAACTGTCTGGGCTTCTATGAGCCTTTAGTGATTTCCTCAGGCAAAAACCATCAAACTTTGTGCTTCCATAGCAATTTGCACCCGAAATATGGCATCTATCACTTGATACCATGAACTGTTTTTGTTTCTTCCTTTCCTTGTTAGTCTGTGAAATCTCTAAAGGCAGGGAACAAGAGTTATTTGTCTCTCTAGAGGCCTAGCACAGGTCCTCAATAATGTTCAGTTCAATGGAATGGAATTTATTTAAATTGAATTACACTGGCACACTAACTCAAAATTTAGGCACAGATATGCTCTGGGGCATGTGATGAGGAGCATTTGTTAATCAAAAGGCCAAGAAGCAATTATTCTCATAAGCCACGCCCAGGTTTGCAAACCATGTGATTGAATATGTGTACAGTACTGTGTGCAAGGTAGCCACAGCTGTTGCATAAAATGTATAATTCTGTGATATAAAAATGTGATAGAATGAGGCAATTTTCACATGATGCCTAAAATATTGTGTCAGTGAGATGTTTAACAGAGACACCATGTGTTGTTGACAGAGTTGACTCAAAGTAGAAATAGAAATTGAACCATAAGTTTGAGACAGTCTTTTAAACGGCTGGGAATAGACTCAAGGATGCTCTTCAGGGGTCTGTTCTAGAAGTTTTACCTTAGTAATCAGCCAGTAATCTTAGTGATCAGTCAATAATCACACACTCTTTGGGGCTTTGTATCTATCATCTCTTGTCATCCTCCCCACACACGTAGGAGGAAGACACTATTGCCCTCCCACTTCTTGGATGGGGAAACTGAGGCAGCTTGAGGTTAAATAACCTGCTCAAGGTCTCGGAGGTGGTGAGTGGGGAGGTGGGATCTGAACCCAGGCAGTCTGGCCCCAGAGCCTATGCTCTGTTTAGCACCATGGAGTATAAATAACCCGTCAATCTGCCTCATGCGAACATGTCCTTACATCTAGTGTAATCTGAATGATCACATACTTAGCTCTTGATATCCAGTTGCATCCAGTGTGGTAGACAGAGAAAGATATTCAGCGTTCTCTTTATAATATCACCATGAATATTTGGAGATCAGTTTTTAAGTTGTTTCTGAGTTTTCCTTCCATAGTTTAAACAATTCCAATTAGCTTAAAATTTCTCCAAGAGATCCTTTTACCCCATCTCTTAAGTCACCTGTAGCTTTTAGGATACACTTTATTTTGAGGGGTAGACTTTCAGAAGTTCAAAACTGCATGGGAGTGTTCTCCAGTTAGGGCCTGACCAATGCCATACATGGGAAGAGGATTCAGTTTGGCTTATCTTTTCCTCGTTAACATTCCAGCATTCCTAGTGTTCTCTATTGCTGAGTAATTTTGCGCTTGTGTTACAACTGATAACTGAAAACTCCACAAGATTTTTTTTTAAAAAGTAGCTCTTATAAGCCATTTTTCATTTTGTATTCGTGGTATGGATCTTGTTTCTTTTCCTGTTTTGTTTTTTAGTTTGTCAAGGCCAATCTGAAAGGAACATACTGAGTTTAGTTCTCACTGTCTGGGATGTTAGCAACTCCACCTAATTTGGTATCTTTCATCAAACACAAGATGCTTTTTCTCAACTCTATCATGTGGGTCACTGAAGAAGCTATTTCTAGAAACCTCTTTTCCCATAAATATACATTTCTGGCTTCCAGATACCATGGGACTGATGAGCTAAGTTCACATTTTAATTCTTTCCAAGAACTGCAGTTGATTATCTGAGCTTTATGCCATTTTCTGAAGAAATAATCAAAACTCATTTCCAAATCTGAAGAAATACTGATGTTTGGCTTCAGTTCCTGGAGGACAACCAAAGCCGAATTTACCATAAATACAGGAGGGACAGCAATGTTCTTTGGAAGCAAAAAGCTTGGCCTGGATATCTGGAACCTTCTGAGAGGGCCCTACCCCTAGTCTGCTCCGAGGCTGCTGTTCCTTCTAGTTATTGCCTAGCAGAGAAAAATTACAATCTGGTAGCAAGCCAAGGCAACTATAAACTGAAATACTGGAAGTCTTTAAACACAGGTTATTGTACTATTTATTTTAGATGTCATCTCCTAGAAAAGTAAAGACAGGCCTTTTTGAAAAAAGGACGTTCTAGGGCTTCTTATTTGCTTTCCTATTTGTAGGGTGATCTGATGTACTGTTTATGCCAGTAAGTCCCAGGCCTGGCCAATGAGCAGCACCCCCTGGGGAGCATTTGGAAAATGCATATGGTCAACCCCTCTCTAATCTCCATCATGATGGTGGTATTGAGAGGTGGAGGCAGGGCAATCTCTATTTGTTAAAACCTCCCCCAAATTGTTTAACTTGATTATGATTAAATTCAGGTAATAGAATACCAAGCAATCTTTTAAAAAATGAATTAAATTTAAACATGTTAATATGGAAAGATCTCACATTAGCCATACAGAATGTGTAGTAAGTTTCCATTTGACATAAATTTGTTATGTATACATACTTATATATACTTACTATACTATATACATATATGTAACACATATGTATATATCTTGTGTGTGTGCATGTATGTTGTGTCTAGTAACTCATAATAGGCGCCAATCAGAAAGAATGCCACTTGTAGTGCCAGAACATCTGTGCATGGTGTAACCCCTTTAGATGATTATCGAGAAGGGGGTCCCAGAAAAGGGGCCAGAGTGGCTGTATCTCAGGGGCCTGGAGCAGTGGCTGTTTACCAACTTACATGGAAATGTTTGAAGATGTTCACAAACAGATGAAGCTTAGTTCTTACATGCTGAAAATAATTCTAGAAGTATCCCCAAGAGCCTGATACTAGCAGCCTATCAATCAACATTGGCTGATTTAGCAGAAAGAGAATTTACTGGGTAAAGAGAATATTGAGTACAATCTCCAGGATGGCTAGGAAAACAGACAAGAATAAAGGGAGGGTGGAAAACTAGCCACAGCCACAAGCAAGGCCACACCACTGACCCCAGTCCAGTGAACCCCCTGCTGCTACCAACCGTGCTCACTAGATGCTGTTGCTGGTACCACAGCCACTTGAGGACTTTGGAATAGCACTTAGCGCATCCTTTTGTAACCATTTAAACATGCACCTGTTCTTCCCTCTGGATTGTGAGCCTCTTTTTAATTTTCTTTTTTTTTTTTTTTTTTTTAAAGATGGGGTTTCACCATGATGGCCAGGCTGGTCTTGAACTCCTGACCTCAGGTGATCCACCCACCTTGGCCTCCCAAAGTGCTAGGATTACAGGCGTGAGCCACTGCGCCCAGCCATGAGCCTCTTAAGACTAGGAATGGCATCTTATTAATATCTCTGGATTTTCAGCCCCCAACCCAGTCCCTGGCATAGAGTAAGCAGAATGCTAAAAGAAGTAAATGGGCAAATAGAATTTAATCGCTAGATATTACATCAATGTAGGCAGAGAGAATGAAAGCTGCATTTAGCTGTATGTGTCACTTTCAAATCTCAACAATGAAAAGGTACATATGCTTTCTTATTCTCTATTTGTCCATTGAAGCTTTGTCAGATGTGGCTTCAAAAAAATGCATGGCTTGAATTTCGTGGTGGACTAGTTCTGTCCCTTTCTCTAAATTGAGCATTCTTTTTATCAGAGATTTTTATAAAACTATAATTCCATGAAGTTATCATCTTAACTTCAAATGTTACGTCCAGATAAAGTGGGACCAGGTATCAACTGAACTTCCATCTCTATTGAAACGTTTGTTTTAATTGTCACATCAAAAAATGCCCAGTCACATTTCTGAACCTTTCCTAAACAAGCTACTTGAAACCAAGCATAGCTCATATTGACCAGGGTTCCAGAGAGAAAAAGCAAAAAGCAACTAAATATTAATAATTTGCAGTGGTTTTCATACTCAGCCAGGAATCAGGGACATACATCAGAATTCTGGCTTTGCTGGAACCACAAACAAACCATATAACTCTTGCAAGTTTTACCTGCTTCTTCTAGGCCACAGAGGAGTGAGACTGGGAAGCTCTGAGGACAAAGGATAATAGCATGCTCGTAACGATCATGATACATAGAAAGTAGGTGGTCTTTATTTATGATTATATATATCTACCAATTCACTATAAAACGTATAAGCTCGGAGAAATGAAAACTTATGTTCATACACACACACACACACACACACACACAAAACTGTACATGAATGTTTGCAGCATTATTTGTAATAGTCTCAAACTGGAAATAACCCAAATGACTTACAAAGGACAAATTAAACAAACTATGGTACATCCACGTAATAGAATACTACTTAGCAATAAAGATAAACTATCGATAAATGAAATAACCTGGGTGGAATTTCCAAAGAATCAAACTAAGTAAAAAAGTCAATCCCAGTAAATGACATGCTAAATGAATCCATGCATGTAACATTCTTGAAATAGGAGTGTATGTGGTTATAAAACATGAGGGACTCTTGGCTTTTGTTGGTGGTGGTGGTGGTTTTAAACAGGGTCTTTAAACCACCATCACTCAGGCTGGAGTGCAATGGCATGATCATGGCTCCCCACAGCCACAACCTCCTGGGCCCAAGTGACCTTCCCAGCTCAGCCTCCCAAGTAGCTGGGACCACAGGTGTGTACCACTATGCCCAGCTATTTTATTTTTTTATTTTTAGTAGAGATGGGGTCTCAGTATATCGCCCAGGGTGATCTCAAGCTACTGGGCTCAGGCAGTCCTCCCACCTTGGCCTCCAAAATACTGGGCTTACAGGCATGAGCCACCATGCCCTGCTATATTCTGTGTCTTAACTGGTTCAATCTCCACATCCACTGTAAAATTGTGCTATAATTTTGCAAGATGCTACCACTGGGAGAAACTGGGTAAAGCTTCCCCAGGATCTCTGTGTATTATTTCTCACAATTGCATGTGAATCAGTAATTATCTCAAAATAAAGTTTAATTTAAAACAGCAATAAATGAAAATATATAAGCAACATAAAGCTGGAAAAATAGGAAATAAATACTTTGAGAGGCTGAGGCAGGAGGATTGCTTGAGCTCAGGAGTTTGAGACCAGCCTAGGCAACATAGTGAAACTTTGTCTACTAAAATTTAAAAAAAAAAAAAAAAATTAGCCAGGCATGTTGGTACATGCCTCTAGTCTCGGCTAATGGGGAGGCTAAGGTGGAAGAATCATCTAAGCTCAGGAGGTCAAGGTTGTAGTGAGCTGAGATCACTCCACTGCACTCCAGCCTGGGCAACAGAACGAGACTGTGTCTTAAAAAAAAAAAAAAAGAAGAAGGCTGGGTGCAGTGGCTCATGCCTGTAATCCCAGCAATTTGGGAGGCCGAAGCAGGCGGATCACCTGAGGCTGGGAGTTAAGACCAGTGTGACCAACATGGAGAAACCCCATCTCTACTAAAAACACAAAATTAGCCAGGCATAGTTGCGCAGGAGAATTGCTTGAACCCAGGAGGTGGAGGTTGCAGTGAGCTGAGATCGTGCCATTTGCACTCCCAGCCTGGGCGGCAGAGCAAGACTCTGTCTCAAAAAAAAAAAAAAAAAAAACATGACTTATGAGATCCTAGGAAAATAGTGATATGACTTTTAGGAGGACTGGTCTTACACGTAAGTATAATAGATGATCACCCAGAAAATACGGCTTCAAGAAACTAAAAAAGATACTTCGCAGCCCAGGTATGTCTTTGCTATGCAGTCTCTGAAAGTTCACCTTTAGGGGAGCACTTCTTTGGGTTAAGAATTTTTGCTATCTGGGATTCTTCTATGGAAAATTCAAGGACTGGGTGTTGCTCCAGTGATGCAGATAGAGGGGGCCCTAGGCATCGAAGACCCTCAGAACTTGAGAAACAGCATCATCCCCTCTGCTTTCCTGTTCAAGGCAACCCCACCCTATGCTTCCCATCCCAACTTTCTCATTTCCTCCAAGCATCCCTCTCTCTTGCATCACCAGTTTTCCCCCTCCACTAGGTGTTGTGCATCAGCATACAAATGTATTCCAGTATCGCCTGTCTCTGAGAAGCCAAAAGCAAAAATAACCTCCCAAGCTCCTCGACTCCTTGACACTCAAAGCCTCTAGCTACTGTGCCATTTCTTTCCTTCCCTGCTCAGCAAATCCAAGGACTCTGAAATTGATCTGTCCACAGTCTTGGTCTCTGCTTTCTCACCTGCCTTTCTCTACCCAACCCATTTCAGGCAGGCTACACAACTCTGAGTCTGCATGCTTGACCTCCACATTCCCAAATCTCATGGCTGCGTCTCTGTTCTCACCTTACTGGCTCTCTCTGAAGCATTTCTACTCAGCTTCCCACTGTCTACTTCATGACACGGTTTTTTTCCCATGACTCCCCATGCACTGGGTTTTCCTGTTATCTTCTCGGCTGTTAGCACATTCTGAAGCTGATTTGTGCTGTTGGAGACCGTAAGAAACTTAGCGAGTTTTATTTGCTCCTTCTCTGCCCTTTCTAACACATAGAAGACCTGACAGCTGGGTCCTTTACCTTTTTTCCTAGCTGCATTCTCTTCTTAGGTAATTGTATCCGGTCCCATGGCCAGCGATTTCCAAATCTCTCTCCAGCTCTCATCTTTCCCCAGACGCACACATCTGTACTTGGATGACTAATTGGCATGCCAAGCTTACCAATCAAAACAGAACTGAAGCTTTCCTCCCCTTTAGCCTGTTCCTCACATAACTTCCCCCATGGAAGCACGGTATGCTTAACTGCTTGGGCCAAAAAGTTTGGAGTTATCCTTGCTTTCTCTTTTCTCATCCCGTTTCCAATCTGTCGGTCTTATCAACTCCACCTTATCCAGGATCTGTCCCCATCTTCCCTCTCCTGGATCTTCCCTGTAGCCTCTAACCGATCTCCCAGGCTCCATTCCCCACTGTCCACTCCCCTTGCCCCCCAGCCCATACTCCACACAGAAGCCAGAGTCATCCTTTAAAACATTAACCGGATCGTGTCACTTCTTTGCCTAAAACCCTCCATCTGCTTCCTGATCCAATTAGTGTAAAATCCCAACACGCTACACACCTGTGAAGCACAAATCACCTGGTTGCCACCAACTCCCTCTCATTCATCCAGAAGGGCATGGAGCATGTCTGCCTAGTCGTGGGGGCATTCTTAGAGTTTAGTGCATCAGGTGCACAATAAACATTTGTTTGCCAATCAATGAACCAACAACTTAGAGAAACTAAAAAGTCTACATTGGTAATAACAGCTCTGTACCTCAGGGTCCTTACTTGAAGAGCCAGCATATATAACCACCATGTTTCCTGGTTTGCTGTGAGAAGTCATGGGAAAAAATGGCCTGGTTTTAAAAATCCACACAATCGTTCTTTAAGGGTCATGTTACAGCCCTGACGGCATTTAGGGCTCCTCCTCATTTTATTCTTTGTAGGCAATGTGACAAGACTCTGGAGTCCTCAAGCAAATGCTCAATTTATACCTTTCAGATCTGTGTCAGTGTGGGATTATCAGTACACATTAAAGGATGTGTGTGAAGAGAAAGGGGTGAGTGTGGGAGAGGAGATAATTATTTCCAAGTGAAGCGACTGTATTCAGGTAGCAACCAGCGCATTTAAACAGAGTCAGTGGCTCAGAGAAACCACATAAAGGAACACGCTTCCCTGAATTAGAAAGTGTGTGGTAAAGCCACTGCCACATCCACGTGAGGCCTCTCTGCCCTGCTGCAGGCTCAAGCTGACATTGATTTGAGTTGTCTAAGCATGTAGGGGATCTACTGCATTTTTTTCTTTTTCTTGAGGATGTATTTTGTTTCGTTTTGTTTTTTAACATTCTCACACGTGCATTGGTTTGAGATTGTTGCAAAGTGAAAGAATTGGAGAAGGGAATAAAATACTCATCAGTCAACCTGCAACTACTTCCAGGTAGTTTATATCCACTCATTTTTTTCTCTTTCTCTTTTCCATTGTCTGCCTTCTTTTTCCATCTGTAAATATTTAAGTTTGTTCCTCTGATAAAAGAAGGGATGGCTTAGAAAACCACAATAACATTATTACATCTAAAAATTTCCAGGCACGGTGGCTCATGCCTGTAATTCCAGCACTTTGGGAGGCTGAGGTCGGCGGATCACCCGAGGTTGGGAGTTCAAGACCAGTCTGACCAACATGGAGAAACCCCGTCTCTACAAAAAATACAAAAATTAGCTGGGCACAGTGGTGTGCACCTGTAATCCCAGCTACTTGGGATGCTGAGGTGAGAGAATCGCTTGAACCTGGGAAGCAGTGTTGCAGTGAGCTGAGATAGCACGATTGCACTCCAGCCTGGGCAACAGAGTGAGACTCAGTCTTAAAAATAATAAAATAGGCCAGGCGCGGTGGCTCATGCCTATAATCCCAGCACTTTGGGAGGCTGAGGCGGGTGGATCAGGAGGTCAAGAGATCAAGACCATCTTGGTCAACATGGTGAAACCCCGTCTCTACTAAAAATATAAAAATTAACTGGGCATGGTGGCTCACGCCTGTAGTTCCAGCTACTTGGGAGGCTGAGGCAGGAGAATTGCTTGAACCCAGGAGGCGAAGGTTGCGGTGAGCCAAGATCAAGCCATTGCACTCCAGCCTGGGTAACAAGAGCGAAACTCCATCTCAAAAAAATAAATAAAATAATAAAATTTAAAAATTTGTCAATTATTCCTTCATATCAAATATCCCCTTAGTATTAAATTTCCTTAATTATATATGTTAAAATAGTTGGTTTGTTCAAATTAGGATCCAAACAAGGTCTACCCATTATATTATTAAACTGATGTATCTTTTTTTTTTTTTTGAGACAGGGTCTCGCTCTGTCACCCAGGCTGAAGCATACTGGAGTGATCATGGCTCACTGCAGCTAAATTTTTAACTTTTCTTTTGTAGAAGCAGGGATTTGCTATGCTGACCAGGCTGGTCTTGAACTCCTGGCCCTAGGCAATCCTCCACTTCAGCCTCCCAAAGTTCTGGGATTACAGGCGTGAGCCACCATGCCTGGCCAATATGTCTTGTGTCTCTTTTTTAACTTAAAGTGTCTCCTTCTAGACCTTTATCCTCTTGCTATTTGTTGAAGAAACTGGGTAATGCTTTCTGCAGAGTTCTTCTCATTTTGAATCTTCCAATTGCATCCCTTTAGTGCTGTTTACCATGTTCCTCCCTCCCTGAATTTCCTATAGATTGGATGTTAGATTTAGTGGCTCAGTCTGATGCAGGTTTTGTTTCTTGGCAAGAACATTTCATAGGTATGCCCAGTGCATACACAGAGCAACTCATAGATGCCCAGATGTGTTATAAAGTTCCATCGGGGGCACCTGATGCTCAGGTGTCTCTCAAGATGTCAGCTGCCACTGATAATCAGTACCTAAATAATAAATCCATTATTGCACTAAGGTTTCTCAAAAGGGTAATAATCTAGCTGTATCATTCCTTTTTAATTTATTACCTGGAATATTTCTATAAAGAGAAAATTTCCCTCCTCAACTATTTGGGTCGCTCTGAGGTACAATTTGGAAGGGAAATCACCACATGCCATTTTCAGACTTGTAGGGTAGAAGAAGCCAGGGAAAAGAGGCAAAACTGAGATGAACCCTCTGGGCTACTCAGTAAAAGTGTTCCTCAAGGCATTGGCACAGGAAGAGGACAGAGCTACTAATGGAAATGAGATTTGAGATCATCTAATCTGCCGGTCTTCATTACTTCTGCATGGATAGTTATGAGTTGGCTGACTGCTAAGCCCTTGGTCTCCACGATTCCTCACCTGCCTGCCCCCTTGTTCCATTATTAAGTTTGTCCTGACTCCTAAATTCAGCTCTGAGGGCCAGAACCCCACATTATACTTCTTGAGTCCCTCATAGCCCTAGGAAGGCACTGAGCCCTGATTTGCCTATCAATGAATGACTGCTGTAAATTCAAGGTGATAAATTACTTATTTTATAATAATTATCAAAAGCATTTCTGAAGTGTCTGTCTGGTCACAGGGCTAGATGGAATGACACAGTTCCACCCCTCAGTAAGTCTTAAATCAATAATGGACAACACTGTCCCAGATCACCATGAAGGAGCTAGATATTTGAACCAGTCTTAAATATGCAAAAGACATGAATGTTCCAAAGGTAATGTGTTACTGCCAGATTGCCTGCCAGAGGCTCACCCCAGAGCACACTCCTGCCCTGCCTTCCATGTATTAGGATGCTTACATTCCCACCCACTTGCCAACAGTCATGATCATTTTTTTCTTCAAATCTTTGCCAATTCTATAGGTAAAAAAATGAAAAAAAATTTTTTTTGAGACAGAGTTTCACTCTTGTTGCCCAGGCTGGAGTACAATGGTGCAATCTTAGCTCACTGCAACGTCCACCTCCCGGGTTCAAGTGATTCTCCTGCCTCAGCCTCCTGAGTAGCTAGGATTACAGAGGCCCACCACCATGCTAATTTTTTATTTTATTTTTTATTTTTAGTAGAGATGGGGTTTCACCATGTTGGCCAGGCTGGTCTCGAACTCCTGACCTCAGGTGATCCTCCTGCCTTGGTTTCACAAAGTGCTGGAATTACAGGCATGAGTCCATCATATGTTCTAGGCTATAATTCCAATTAGTAGTGAGAATGAACCCTTCTTCCCATTGGCCATTTGTGTTCCTCCTTTTGTGGCTGGTTACCTATTCACATCTCTTGCTCATCTGCATTGAGGTGTCTGTGTATTGCTGGGTGGGACTGGGTGCTAAATGCCACAATGCATTGAAGTCCAGGACACTTTTAAAACAAATTATCTACTGTTTTTTAAAGGGAAAAAAAGACAGCTAGGTGCAGTGGCTCACTCCTGTAATCCCAGCCAAGGCAGGTGGATCACCTGAAGTCAGGAGTTCGAGACCAGCCTGATCAAAATAGTAAAACCAGGTCTCTACTAAACATACAAAAATTAGCCAGGCTCCATGGCATGGGTCTATAGTCCCAGCTTCTCCAGAGGCTTGACAGGAGAATTGCTTGAGCCTGGGAGGCAGAAGTTGCAGTGAGCCGGGATCATGCCATTGTACTCCAGCCTGGGTAACAGAGTGAGACCTTGTCTCGAAAGAAAGAAAGAAGGAAAGAAAGAGAGAGAAAGAGAGAGAAAGAGAGAAAGAAAAGAAGAGGAGGAGGAGGAAGAAGAGGAGGAATAGGAAGAAGAAGAAGAGGAGGAGGAGAAGAAGAAAGAAGAAGAAGAAGAGGAAGAAGGAGAGGAAGAAGAAGAAAGAAGAAAAGAAGAAGGAAGAAGAAGAAAGAAGGAGGAGGAGGAGGAAGAGGAAAAAGGAAGAGGAAGAAGAAGAGGAAGAAGAAGAGGAAGAAGAAGAGGAAGAAGAAGAAACATGTATGTAAAATATGCTTGAAGAAAAGGAGCTTTCAGCCAGGCACAGTGGCTCATGCCTGTAATCCCAGCACTTTGGGAGGCAGAGGTGGGTGGATCACGAGGTCAAGAGATCAAGACCATCCTGGCTAACATGGTGAAACCCCATCTCTACTAAAAATACAAAAATTAGCTGGGCGTGGTGGTGCATGCCTGTAGTCCCAGCTACTTGGGAGGCTGAGGCAGGAGAATTGCTTGAACCGGAGAGGCGGAGGTTGCAGTGAGCCGAGATCACACCAGTGCACTCCAGCTTGGCGATAGAGTTTGTAGTAAGCTTTGAAACTTGTAGTAAGCTTTGAAATCAGAAAGTGTTAGTCATCCAACTCGATTCTTCTTTTTCAAGATTGATTGGGCTATTCTGGGTCCCTTACAATTTTAAATGAATGTTAGAATCATCTTGCCAGTATAGGGATTGCATAGAATATGTAGATTAATGTGAGGATTACTGACATTGTAACAATATTGTCTTCCAATCCACCAACATAAGATGTCTTCATATTTATTTAGGTTTTCTTTATTTCAATGATGTTTTGCAGTCTTCAGTGCACCAGTTTGTTCTTTTGTTAAATTTATTACTGAGCATTTTACTATTTTTGATGCTATAGTAAATGGAATTATTTTCTTAATTTCATTTTTGGATTGTTAATTACAATTATAGAAAATCCTGCAACTTTGCTAAATTCATTTATTAGCTCTAATAGGTTTTTGTGTATTCCTTGAGATTTTTTTCTTTTTCTTTTTTTGAGACAGGATCTCAATCTGTCACCCAGGTGGGAGTGGTGCAGCCTCAACCTCCCGGGCCCAAGCAATCCTACAGCCTCAGCCTCCCCAGCAGCTGGGGTAGCTGGGACTACAGGAGAACACCAGCATGCCCTGCTAGTTTTTGTATTTTTTGTATTATTTGCAACCTCCACCATTTTGTATGGAATTCTCTATATACAAGATACTGCCATCTGCAAAAAGCAATAGTTTTACTTCTTATTTTCTAATGTCTTTTGTTTCTTGCCTAATTACCCTCACTAGAATTTCAGGTAAATGTTTAATAGAATTGGTGAGAGTAGATGTCCTTGTCCTGTTCTTGGTCTTAAGGGGAAAGCTTTCAGTTTTCACCATTAAATATGATGTTAACTGTGGGTTTTTCCTAGGTACACTTTATCATATTGAGAAGACTTTGTTTTGGTGAGCTTGACAGTTCTGAAGAATATGGGTCAGGTATTTCATAAAATGCCCATCAGTTGAGATTATTTCATATTTTTCTCATGATTAGACTGAGATTATGGGTTTTTGGAGGAAGATCGCAAAGGTAAAATGCCACTCTCATCACACCAGAACAAGGGAACATAAAGGACATATTATCAACTTATTGTTGATGTTAACCTTCATCACCTGAGAAAGTATTTGTCAGGTTTCTCTAATGTAAAGTTATTCTTTTCCCCTTTTTCCATACTGTGCTCTTCAGAAGGAAGTCACTGTGTATGGCCCACACATAAGGACTAGGAAGTTGTGCTCCACTTCCTTGAATTTCACAAATCATTGGAAATTCTTCATGATGGGAGATTTGCTTATTCTCTTCATTTATTTATTCAGTCTCTCTCTCTTTTTTTTTT